>NW_012267236.1:23446051-23566128 GCF_000151885.1 Dipodomys ordii
CTCCTCCCCTCCTCCCCTCCTCCCCTCCAGGAACATGCCCTACCTCCTGCTATCAGTTCATGACTGCCGTAGCAGACCAGGTTGGTTAGCTCAGGATCTGATGTTCTTGTTGCTCTGGGGATGGTCCCTGTCCTGCCAATGGCTTTGCTGTGGTCCCCAAACTCTCACTGGATTCAGCCCTCCAGGGCCAGAAAGTTCTTGTCTTGTCAGAGGAAGAACTCAAGGAAGGACACAGAGCCTACCCCCACTCCGCCTACCCCCCCACCCCCAGGATTGGGATTAACCAGGTTGGTTAATGCTGGGCAAAGAAAGAGCAGCAGAGCACTTCAGCCGCAGGGAGCTCATCCCTGCTCTTTGACCTTTTACTGGCATCTGTGGACAAGAGTGTCAGCCCTGGAAACCGGGGTTAATTTGTCATTAGCATCCCCAGAGACTGGGCGATGGAACACACACACACAGACACACAGACACACACACACACACACACAGCAGCGCAGATCTTGGTCTCCACCAGTTGCTGGCACTCATGAGTCACCCGTCATTCCTTCACAGCGGCATCAACATCAAAGCCATGTTCTCAGATCTCCACTCTCCGCTCTCCTGCATGATCTTGTGGTCCTTCGGAGGGCAGGGAAGAGGGCACTCTGGTGTCTCCATGTGTATTCTGATCTCCTTTGTACGTAAGGACTCCAGACATATTGGATTAGGACCAGACTTCCAGCCTCAGTTTACCTTCCTCAGCTCTGCAAAGGCCTGATCTCCCAGTGTCATCCAATGCTGAGGCACTGGGGGTAAGAATGTCACTGGGGTGACTAGGATTCATAGTAAACATGATGAGGGGAGAAGAGAGGTCCTGAGGTGGGGGGACACTTGTAGGATGGGGGAGTCAGGAAGCTCTTGGGGATACCAAAAGGGGCACCTTTACAAGAGGTGTGTGGGCTCGAGGTGTGATGGAAGGGACATGTTCTCAAGGAATGCCGACTGTGTGCATGTCGTAGGCTGCTGTGAGACCAGAACAGACCCCACGTGACTGCTTCACCCCTGGATGAATGTTCTGGGCTGCCTGATGTCTAAGAGAGCAGAGGCCACAGAGAAGCGAAGCCATTGTCCACAATGCTAAATCAGCTTGTGAAATGGCTCTGTGGAATACCGCACTAGTGTGTGGGAGAGAAGGAAGACTTCCCATCTCCTGACAGGTGAGTGTGCAGAATGATCTTACCGACCTCAGTGGAGGGCAGGTATGGGCTCACCCTGGCCTAGAAAGCAAATGGAAAAGGTTCAGAGGAACATTTCAGAAGCCTTCAACCAGATGTACCCATTTTGCATTCTGGATGGTTTTGATGAATGCCATTACCCACTAGTGAGGACAGACCCAAGACTCCCAGTTTACTTCGTGTAAATCAACTAAGAATTCTTATAAGAATGGCTAAACATTGAAAATTGCGTATTTCAATCAATTTGTCCAGACTGAAGGCTCCATCAATCATACATGGTAGAGGCTGGACTCTCCAGCCTCTAGAAATAGTTCTAGCAAGCATATGGGCTTTGCTTAGCTATGAAGATAGTAAGAAAACAAAAGCAAAAAGAAGATGCTTGTCTGGAATATGAGTTTGATCCCCAACATTTCAAAAGAATAAAAAACATATAAACCTATAAGGGCACCCTGGAAAGCGTATAGTAACAAGTGTGGTTTTGTTTCGTTTATTTAGAAAGAGTCTACGTTCAGAGCCCAGACTGGCTTTGAACTTGCAGTCCTTGAGGGTGGGATTACAGGCATGTGCCACCACATCTACCTCTGGGAAATATGTTTAGAACACTGAGGTCTTGCTAAATTGTTATGGGACAGAGACACCCTTGAGATTCTTCCTTCTTCCGTAGATCTCGGCAATGTAAATGTTTCCAGGCCAAACCCATATCTTCAAAAAAAAAACCCTGTTTTGAGTCTGTTTTGAGGCTTTCCAGTTCTCTGATTTTATATATATATATATATATATATATATATATATATAAAATATACCAGCCAGAGAAGAAAGTATAGCTCACGGGAAAGGATTTGTCACCAGTTGCAAAGACCAAAACTGATTTTCACAATTTTACTAAAAACTGAAAAGTGATGTGGAATTTAAATATACACAGATTTTTTCCCCCCAGAAATCATCTTCAAGGGATAAGGCGGTGCTCGAGAATGCCGGGGTGAGGGGCTCAATAGATGTAGGAGGGAGAAAAACGCCAACTTTCTCCTATGGATCGAGCACGCAGGTGGGTGGAGGGTGGGGTTGTCTGCACAGGTATCTCCTTCCTCACAGAGGAGCCTGGGGGCCGGGCAGTGGGGCCATCAGCAGACAAGTCCCCACTCCTGATATTCCTGACAGGGACCAGCAGCAGGGGCACGGAGGGTCGGTCACCTTCTGACGTGAGTAGACACTGATGGTCCAGAATGCCTGAGAAGCAGGGCATACAGACTTGCATGGCGATTCTCAGAATCACCTCAAAACAACACCCCTCCCCCCAGCCTCTGCACACACACACACACACACACACACACACACACACACACACCATTGTAGGCTGCGCTGATGGGAAGATTCTGTGCAGAAAACCACCTCTGGGATGGGTGGAGCCTCCTACTGGGGAGGGGGTGGGGAGCACAAAGTGCTGCACCTTCTCGAGGGACTGGTGGGCGATGGTCCCAGAGTGACAAGTGTATCTGCCCTCCTATCAGGTTGGAACCCAGGTGAGCTGATGCCGCCAGAGGCCACTTGAGTTGAGGGGAGCTGGGCGTGAGCCCGGGCCTGTCTCTGGGCCCTGCTGCTGTGTCCAGGGCCTTCGGAGACATCCTGTTGCTGTATTTAACATGCAGGTCAGGCTGGACGGGGAGGACTGAGCACACATGGAGAGGACTGGGCACACGGGGAGGACTGTGCACACGGGGATGACTGAGCACACGGGGGAGGACTGAGCACACGGGGAGGATTGAGCACACGGGGGAGGACTGTGCACACGGAGAGGACTGTGCACACGGGGAGGACTGAGCACACGAGGAGGACTGTGCACACGGGGAGGACTGAGCACACAGGGGGGGACTGAGCACACGGGGGAGGACTGAGCACACGGGGAGGACTGTGCACACGGGGAGGACTGTGCACACGGGGAGGACTGTGCACACGGGGAGGACTGAGCACACGGGGGAGGACTGTACACACGGGGAGGACTGAGCACACGGGGGAGGACTGTGCACACGGGGAGGACTGTACACACGGGGAGGACTGTGTACACGGGGAGGACTGAGCACACGGGGGAGGACTGAGCACACGGGGGAGGACTGAGCACACGGGGAGGACTTGCACATGGGGAGGACTGGGCACAATGGGGAGGACTGGGCACACGGGGGGGGACTGTGCACACGGGGAGGACTGAGCACACAGGGGGGGACTGAGCACACGGGGAGGACTGAGCACACGGGGAGGACTGTGCACATGGGGAGGACTGGGCACACAGGGGGGGACTGTGCACACGGGGAGGACTTGCACATGGGGAGGACTGTGCACACGGGGAGGATTGAGCACACGGGGAGGACTGTGCACACGGGGAGGACTGAGCACATGGGGAGGAATGGGCACACGGGTAGGACTGTGCACACGGGGAGGACTGAGCACATGGGGAGGAATGGGCACACGGGTAGGACTGTGCACACAGGGAGGACTGGGCACACGGGGGGGGACTGAGCACACGGGGAGGACTGGGCACATGGGGGAGGACTGTGCACACGGGGGAGGACTGGGCACATGGGGAGGACTTGGCACACAGGGAGGACTGAGCACACGGGGGAGGACTGTGCACATGGGGAGGACTGTGCACACAGGGAGGACTGAGCACATGGGGGAGGACTGTGCACACGGGGGAGGACTGTGCACACGGGGGAGGACTGGGCACATGGGGAGGACTGAGCACACGGGGGGACGGTGCACACGGGAAGGATTGTGCACATGGAGAGGACTGAGCACACAGGAAGGACTGAGCACATGGCGAGGACTGTGCACACAGGGAGGACTGAGCACAGGGGAAGGACTGGGCACATGGGGAGGACTGTGCACACGGGGAGGACTGTGCACATGGGGAGGACTGAGCACATGTGGAGGACTGAGCACACGGGGAGGACTGTGCACACGGGGAGTACTGAGCACATGTGGAGGACTGAGCACACAGGGAGGACTGAGCACATGGGGAGGACTGAGCACACGGGGAGGACTGAGCACACGGGGAGGACTGAGCACCCGGGGGAGGACTGGGCACACGGGGAGGACTTGCACACAGGGGAGAACTGGACACATGGGGAGGACTGGGCACACGGGGAGGACTGAGCACACGGGGAGGACTGGGCACACGGGGAGGACTGGACACACGGGGAGGACTGAGCACACGGGGAGGACTGTGCACACAGGGGAGGACTGTACACACAGGGAGGACTGGCCACATGGGGAGGACTGGTCACCCAGGGGAGGGTCTCCTGCAGCCTTCGGACCCGTGGAGGTGAAGGTCTCAAGCATCTCCTGGTGGCTGGAAGCAGCCAGGCCACATGGCACGATCAAACCCGCTGGGCAGCGGCGCTCCGGGTGGCTCAGGTACACAGGCGCCCAGCATCTGGGAAAGGGGCCCCTCCCGGGGCGGGGCCGGGCAAAGGGAGGCCGGGCGTCCTTGCGGCCTGCGCTGGTCTTGGGTCTGCAGTGACTGCTGGTCTCATGGTCTCCACTGCAGAGGCTGGACAGACCCACCCGTGCCCAGCACCTCGGGGACTCCTGCCCCTCCTGGGCCCTCCACGGCGCCACCACGCTGACCACTGGCTCTCCTGGGGTGGACTACAGCCAAACCCAACCTGTCTGACTTCACAACAGGCCCCGCCCAGAAGGCCACGCCCATCACAGGCCCCGCCCCCGTCCCACCCCGACAGGACGTGCCCAGGCAGCCACGCCCCCATCAGGCCCCGCCCCTGACAGGCCCTGTCCCCACTCACGACAGGACACGCCTACAGCAGCCATGTCCCTACAGGCCCCAGCTCTAACTGACAGGCCCCACCCACGACAGGACACACCTCCAACAGGACGTGCCCCCATTGGACCCCACCCCTCCAGCCCTCTCCTGGCCACGCCCCCTCGGGCCACGCCCCCGCCTCTGCCTGGCCTTCCCTTTGCCTTGGCCCAGGCTTTCTTTCCTCCTGCTCTTCCCACCCTCTGGTTGGCCACTCCTTTCTGGCCTGGGAGTCCCCTTGGGAGCTGCTCCTGGGCCCCCACACATGCTGCTGGAGGGCCTGGCCTCCAGGATCCAGGGTCCCAGTGAAGTTGGTCTGCGGGCAGAGCGTAGATCCACCCGGTGTGTTGTCGAGTTTCAGCCCCGGCCCGGCTGAGAGCGCCGTGGGTCAGAGGCTGAGGCCTGCTGACCCCCCAAAGAGAGGGCTCTGCGGAACGTGGGAGCCAGATGGCCCGGGCAGCCTGCAGGCGTGGCCCCTGGCCTGCCGTCCTCCCTCCGCTCCCCCCGCTGGGGGCCGTACTCTGAGTCTCCCAGGACTCCAGTGCTGCTGTGGATCGGGCTGCAGCTCACACCCGGAGAGCAGAGAGGTGGGGCGGAGGACCCAGTCTCTAGGAGAAAACCTCCACACAGTGGTAGACAGAGGAAGGATCTTGTACGTCCAGGGGAAGAACCGGACTAAATCACACCGGTAATGCCGAGGCCTGGAGGACTTGTAAGAGAGTCATGGAAAGACAGGAGGACAGCATCCTACAGACGGAAGGGGGTGCTGGGGACACAGGAAGCAGAAAGACGAGTCAGGAGCCCCAAGGCAATCCCAAGAAATTGAGGAGGATGTGAACCCAGGCCTGATTAGAGTTCAAAGCCACATAGAGCTACCAGTGTGCAAGGACATCAGGCGTGGGAAACACTTTCAGCAGGAACTCAGGTGAATTGTGCCTGTTCTCGCATTGGCGCTTGTTTTCAACACCGGAGTCTGGCATTTCCAAAATCAGCTGCCTCGCGACTGACTGTAAGTCTTTGTCTTTGTCAGCCAGGCCCGCTGGGTTTCCACACTGCAGGCAGTTTTTCGCAGGTGCCTTTGCTTGCATTTTGCAAAACAGAAACTTGCTTTGTGGTAACTTTTCTTCTTTTGTGTCTCCCTTCATTGTCTGCATCTCCTAATTGGTGTTTGTAATAACTCCCAGTGTCATCTTTTCTTCGAGCTTCATTCACATGCTGATTGCTCCATTGTCATTAATAAAAACATCAAATTATTATTTAACATTCATTGTGCACCAACTGTGCATTAGGACTTGTGCAGAATGGACAACCTAGTTTTCTCATCTCTGGAAAGTTCTCAAATAGCTGAGCACAGTTGGGTTTTTGTCCTTTCTGGAATCCAAGTGAGTCTTCATTGAAGACTGGACTGCTGGCTGGAATCAGCAAACAAAATCTCCAGAGGTTCTTTCTCCTGAGAGCGATTCATGATTCTAAAGCAGTCTTTCCTCATCTGTTGCTCTTACTGTTGATCACAAATATCTATCCTGCTAGTGTTAGCTCATTCCCAGACTTTAACCCTATGAATATATATTTGCTCATTCAAGAAGTTGAGCCCTATGTGTGCTTGGCCATTGGGCGCCATCCCTTCATACCTCCATTTCTCATCTCCTAGCTCCATCCCCACCTGAGTACTCTTCATCCACAACACTTATGGCCTTCGCACTTGGAATTTCCCCAGACCCTGACCCACTCCAAGTGCAGCCAGAGGGCCTTTCTTTTCCTCTCATTCGGATTGCCGACTCTCAATCCTACCAGGCTTTGAGCATGGTGAGCCCAGGAGCTAGGTAGCACTGCACCTCTTTATTTTGGTTGTCATGGTGATCTGCACAGCAGGTGTCCACAGAGGAGACCCAGGCACCCAGGCCAGCAGTGTGGTCATTCTTGATCTCAGGTCAGTCTGGTTCCTAGGGTTTGCCTGCACTCACTTCTGTGTGTTCCAAACTCATTCTGACTCACTTCCATTCTACTTCAGATGGTAGGGAATGTCCGGTTTCCAGAGTGGTTCTTTCTTGTGAATTTATTTGCTGTCATGGAAACACAGTTGGGAAGGAGCATACACTGTGCTCAATCCTTGCTGTCCAGACCCCAGCCTCTTTTCCGCAGCTCTGCAGGGAGACCCCTCGGAGCATCGTTACCTGGCCCACGACATTCAATGATTTGGGGTGTCTGGCGTGTCTTTCCACGGGCTGAGGGCTTGGGCTGAGTCTCTGTGGTCTCCCAGTCACCTGTTGGGCAAGGCTCTGAGCTTCTGAGCTTTGAAGGGTTGGGAGGATAGCAGTGTCTTCCTTTGCAGGTTGCTGAGAGGCAGTTCCTCCTCTGGACAGAAGGTTGAGACCGGAAGCAGTGTTTGTCCTTCAGTGAGCACCTCTCCTGCCAATGCTGGTCCCGAAAACTCCGGGAGCCCTGAGGGGTCACTTGGGGGTGAAGGGTACTTGGTCCTCAAAATCCCAACGGCAACCCCTTCCCCTCAAGAGCCCAAGAGTCGTTTCTCATCGTTCTCACCGATGGTTTGCACAAGGGGCAGCCACACATGAATTAATAAAGCAGAGGAGAGATTTCAACCGAGGGCGCGTGGCGCAGCGCGGTGGAGGCGGAGGGAGGCTGCGGCCTGCTCTGTCCCTCTGTCCTTAAGATGAAATTGTTCGCTGCGGTGCTGACACACCCCGCGCATGCGTGGTTTGTCCTGCGCGGTGCTCCAACAGAGTCTACTGTCCACGCGGAGTGGGTTTTCTAGGTCAGTGATAGGAACCCAAGGGGGATCTATGGACAGCAAAAGGAAATGACCCCGAGCATCACGCAGGAAGCAGCGGGCCACGGACATTTGTCTGTCCCTCGGGAGGATCGCACCGTCTATACTCTTTGGGTTTAGCTGTCACCTGGTTCTGCCTCAGAAAGATGCGTTTTGGCCCCTTGCGCAGTGCTCCCGGGAGGAGTGCCGTGCACAAGAAGCCACTTGGCGCCTGCGCGGCCGCAGGTGAGGACCTGGCTGGGGTGAGCACTGGGGTGGGGTGAGCACTCGGGTGGGGGAGCACTCGGGTGGGGTGAGCACTGGGGAGGGGTGAGCACTCGGGTGGGGTGAGCACTGGGGTGGGGTGAGCACTGGGGAGGGGGGAGCACTGGGGTGTGGTGAACACTAGGGAGGGGTAAAGTCTGGGGTGCGGTGTGCACTCGAGTGGGGGGAGCACTCAGGTGTGAGGATGGGGCAGCAGGCCATGACCCTCCAAGGGGCCCAATGGCCCCACCCTGCCCCGAGGGGAGAGCTGCTCTGGGCACCAGACCCAGGTTCTGTCTCAGTGTCTGGCCATCCCTGTGGATCCTGACGCCAGTTCCCAGGCAGTCTTCCCCAAGACCACAGGAACCCCAGTGGACCTTCCCTCCCTCCTGTCCGCAGGAGCCTGGGCCTTCCACATTGCTAACCACTGAGTGATACCCAAGGTTTTCTCCATCCCTCTCTTCCTCTCTCCTTCCCTCCCTCTCTCCCTCCCTTCCTTCCTTCCTTCCTTCCTTCCTTCCTTCCTTCCTTCCTTCCTTCCTTCCTTCCTTCCTTCCTTCCTTCCTTCCTTCCTTCCTTCCTCCCTCCCTCTCTCCCTCCTTCCCTTCCTTCCTTCCTTCTTCTCCTTCCTTAATTTTGACACCAAATGTTTATAGTCACACATAGCTTCATTTTGCTCTCCAGCAGAGAACTTTCTGGTTTAGTCCTTCAAATCCAGTTTGGCTCAAGGAAGGGAGTGCAGGAAGAATTGTTTCTAGATGTTTCCTGCCCTCCCCACCCCCAGTACCATCTGTAGCTGAGCAGCTGAACCCTATTGCCTTTGCTATAGTCTGCCCTCTGGCTGGTCTCTCAGGCCAGAATGTGCACTCACAGACCATGGTTCCTACTCTGGGCTGAATTATGATCCCCCAACAGATGTTGAAGCCCTCTCCCCAAGATCCTGAGAATTATTATTTTTTATTTTGTTGGTTGCAGGGCTTGAACTCGGCCTGGGCGCTGTCCCTCAGCTCTTCAGCTCAAGGCTGGCGCTCTACCACTTGAGCCACAGTGCCACTTCCAGTTTTCTGGTGGTTCATTGGAGATAGGAGTCTCACAGACTTTCCTGCCTGGGCTGGCTTTGAACTGTGATCCTCAGATCTCAGCCTCCTGAGTAGCTAGGATGACAGGTGTGAGCACCAGCGCCCGGCTCTGAGAATTAATATTTTTGAAAATAAAGTCTTTATAATGATCCAGTTAAGATGAGGTTATTAGAGTAGCCTGACTCATTGGTCTGTCCTAGAAGGAGAACCACCATGGCTCACACAGGGAGGGAGGGAGGATTCCCTGTGAGGGCAGAGGTAAAGGTCGGTGATGGAGGCACAAGTTGGAGAATGTCAGTGATGGCAGACCACTGAGGAATCACATGGGTTATTGCCACCCCCCCCCGCCCCGCGCCCAGCTCTCAGAAAGACCTATGCTGACAACGCCTTTCCCATCGAACTCCCAGCCAGCCTCCACTGTTAGGAGACTGTGACAGTATCCATTCTGGTCGCCCTGTGTTGTGATGTTTTCTTTCAGCAGTCCTGGGAGACTGACTCTCTCAGAGCCTTCATAATGAGACCTCTGTCAGTCCGCAGCTCCCGTAACTCCACCTCAACCTGCGCATCAAATGACTGTGCTCACTTGTTGGCTGCAGCCACAGCCTCACAGTTTGTGCTCTTGGCTAAGATCTACTTGTCTGCAAGTCCTAGCGCTAGCCCATTGTGTCTGGACTCTCACTGACTTTGCAATCCAGCCCAAGACCCAGACTGCCACCCCAAAGATGGCCACACATGTATCCAGAACAGCACTTGCCACTGCTCATCATGATTGTCTTCTTTGTCCCTCCTTCAGACCAAGAGCTTGAAAGCAGGCACACCGAGTCTCCAGTGCCCACATGAATCGCCACCTAAAAAAAAAATACTTCTCCCTCAGTGTTTCTCCTTGTGCCTTAGGCTCCCAGCAGGATACCCCAGAGATACATCCAGGACAAGGAACTAACTGCCTATGCCTAGCTCTTAGCTTCATGCTGGTGAATGTGGTGTGTATTCTCCAGCAGAGTTTAGATGAGGCCGATGTGAACAGAGGTGACACAGTCCAGCCTTTGGTTTACTATTACAGCTGGCCCTCAGCATCTGCAGGTGCTGAGTCCATGGAGTCTACCAACTGCAGATTAAAACACTCAAGAGGGCTGGGAAGGTGGCTCAGTGGTAGAGCGCTTGCCTTGCATGCATGAGGCCCTGGGTTCCATTCCTTAGCACCACATAAGCAAAAAGAAAAAAAGCCGGAAGTGGTACTGTGGCTCAAGTGGTAGAGTGCTAGCCTTGAGCTGAAGAGCTGAGGGAAGGTGCCCAGGCCCAGAGTTCAGGCCCCACAACTGGATCCCCCAAAAAACAAATAAAAAAATAAAACACTCAAGAAAAAAATTAACGTTGCATTTGTCTCCCTTCAGTTAGTCCCTAAACAAAAGTGTCACAACATAGCACCGACATTACAGTAGGTTCATGAGTGACCTGCAGATGACTTAAAGCATGTAGCAGGGCTGGGTGCTGGTGGCTTATGCC
Organism: Dipodomys ordii; assembly: GCF_000151885.1. Classification (NCBI taxonomy): domain Eukaryota; kingdom Metazoa; phylum Chordata; class Mammalia; order Rodentia; family Heteromyidae; genus Dipodomys; species Dipodomys ordii. The sequence goes on from NW_012267236.1 coordinate 23,456,690, forward strand.
TGTAAATGCTAACTACTTGGGAGGCTGAGATTCTGAGAATTGTGGTGAAGATGAGGATAAGACTCTCATCTCCAATTAACCAGCAAAAAGTGGAGGTGTGGCTCAAGTGGCTCAAGTAGAGCACCAGTTTGAGCAGAAAAAGTTAAGCAAGAGTGCAATCCTCCAAACCAGCACACAATCCAACAAAATAAAGCACCGAGTAGGAGTGGTGGAGCTAGCTTTCATATACTGAATATATGACAGTACTTTATACAAGGGATTTGAGTATATGAAAATTCCGGTCTCTCAGTGGGGCCCTGTATACATGGTCTCTCAATGCCCTGTGCACATGGAAAATACCACTGACTTTATTATATCAGAAGTAGCCAGGTCAATTATGCATCACTGACACCATGATGCTCCCTGTAAAACAGGACAGGTATGTCAGGAGTCTGTCGAAGTGCAGAGAGGGAGAATTCTCATGAAGCGCATTTGCCAAAACTGCAGCACTAAATGGTACCACAAGGCACCAGGGAATGGTACACAGTTAGACACACTGAGTCCCTGAATGAGCTCGATGATTCTGGCATCTACCACTTTTAGTAAAGTCTCAGAACACAGAATCTGGGTTCCCAGTGGCAACCCCCCTCCCCAATCCTTCCTCCTTTCCCCCTCCGTGGCCCATCCTCTTTCTGGTGTTCAGGCTAGCAGGCAAATAAGCATCATCTACAAAAGACAGAGCCAAGCAGGATTTACAAAAGTCACCTGTATTCCAGCCAAAATATCTTTAAAAAAGAAATCCCTTCAAAAGGGGAGAGAAAGAACATAAGACTCCATACACTGAAAATATGTATTGAAATTACAAAGTCAGACTATTCCATATGATTCCAAAGTTACAAAACACAACAAGAAAAGGCATTCAAACATCTCTTTATACATCACAGTGTTAGTGGCACAACACGGACCGACACCGCACAAAAACACACACCCCATTTGTTTTGCTTTTGTTCTACCACCACTTGTCAAATGTACATGATGTCTGCATATGCGTGAGTCCTTCATGCATATTATTTTACAAGACTCAGATACACCCAGGGCGAAGTGAGGAAAGCACAGCAGTCAGGCATGTGGCACATGGCGACCCCTGGCCGAGGGTCGTGGAATGGGGGAAGACGGGATTTCACATGTCAGATGGGGGCCGAGGACCAAAACAGCATGCGCTCCAATGGAGATGCATTGACAACTATATCTCAATGCAGGTAAGAGGATCCTTTGCTACTTTTGGGGGTTTTGGTAATAACCAGTCATCAATCTGTTTTGTTTAGCTTCCTAAGGGCTTAGGCTAATTATATGGAATAAACAAGCTTTGGTATTTTTTTAAAAGAGGCCTTCATGAAGCTTTTTACATGCAAAACGTTCTCCCTTGATGATTTCATTGTGATTTACATATATACACAGGTGTCTTGACTTCTAAATGGGAATCCGGGAAATTTACAGAAAGCCCACCCCAGTCCTTTCCAATCTTGTGAGTTTTAAACATTACCAAGGGGAAAAAATTCTCTTCCAATTGGTGAAATAATGTTGGTAACATCCAGGGATAAATACGTCATGAAGTTCTGTGGTTTTGGTATCTGACAGCCTGATCCCCAGCCTCCAGGTCCTATGTCCTACCAAGTCCCGGCCGGGGTCCCGCAGCGTTTTGAAATATGGAACACGCTGTGAAAATCCAGTGCTGCAGCTGTCAGCTGTGGGTCCTTTCGTCTGAGCTCCTGGGAGCTGAGGAGGAGGAGGTGCTGTGGACAGAAGCTGATAAGGCTCTAGATTTTGCTCTTGCTTGGGTGCTAAATCAGCCTCCATTCTAGGAACTCCCACAGGGACACCTAGGAGGAGGCAAAGCCTGGCTAGATGGACTACAGGATGTACAGCAGAGATCAGACACAGCCAGAGGAACCCACCAATGTGGTCAGCTGCTAAGGTATCTCAGGTACCCTTCTGGGTCAGCCAGGTGTCCCCACAGGGCAGCCTGCAGGGGCCCTGGGCCTGCCACTGAGGGCCTTTCCCTCTACCCTACCACCTTTACTGTGGTGAATGAACAGCACAGGGCCTCGCTGGGTGAAGTGGACATGCTCTGTAGGAGATCAGCCTTCACAAACTTCATGCTCGGCTTGGATAAGCCATGCTGCGTGTCTATCTGAGTCTGCTCAGCTCATGCCTCTCCACGTTGCCCTGGGAATTGACAAGACCCACTGCCGTTTTCAAGCAGCACGCTCCTGGACATTGGCAGCACTTACTGAAAGAGAGGGAGGCCCCCAGAGTAAATGGGGGTTTATGACCTCAGTGTGACCTTGCTGGTGGCTCATGACCGACTCAAACCTAAATGTGCTGAAGCAAAAGCTCAGAGCAGGTAGGAGCAAATCAGACAGCCCCTGGCTGACCCCGGAATCACCCTGACCCTACCTGGATCAAGCATGTGCTTGGAGGACACACCGGAAGTAAAGGCACAGCATGGTTGGGGCTGCTGATGAACACAATTCGGTGAGAGACACTCTGCTCCTTTGTGGACGAGGAAGAGAGCCAAATCCTGGGCATCCAGCCTTCTCAAAGGCTCCGGCTCCCACCGCCCCCACAGGACGGTCTGCAGTGGGAGAGACTTGCGCAGGTGCAGTTGGCAGTTGCTACCCTGGGTGGGAAGGCTGGAGCAGTGTGAAGAGGGGCCCCGGGCACACCGGACAAAGGACCACAGGCTGACCACACAGCCGCAGCCAGGCAGCCATACTCCCAAATTACAGATGGAACTCTCAAGCCCCGGCCTCTTGCCTCGGGCTAGAGCGGTCAGCCCATCCCAGAAAAACCAACTCAGTTCTTCACAGTGTCTCCAACCAGAGACTCGGGGCCTGAGGGTCACCTGTGAAGACACACTCAGGTATGTTCTTATCCAATTTGTTTGTTTGTCCAGGTACTGGGGCTTGAACTCAGGGCCTCTCCCTCTACCTAGACCATTTCACTCAAGATGGAAACTACACCACTTGAGTCACATCTTCACGTCTGGCTTTTTTGCTGGTTAACTGGAGATAGAGTCTCATGGACTTTTCTGTCCGGGCTTCAAACCTCGATCCTGAGATCTCAGCCTCCTGAGTACGTAGGACTACAGGTGAGAGCCATCAGCACCCAGCTTCTTATCCAAGTCTTGAACTTTGAACTTTGAAGCTGTAACTACACAGAGAATGTTTGGGCCAAAGTTTTGACACAGGACGGATCTTCTAAATGGCTTTAATCTCGTGAGAAAATGGGTTTCAGCCATGAAAAGAACAAATGGTTGTGTTTTTCCTCAACTATTCACTGTCAAGAAATGAAGATGATCTTTCGGGACAGGGAGGGGCACCAGGACCTGAGACTGATCACACACTGTGGACTCACACACACACAGTCACACAAAACCGTATTTTAAAAATGAGCTAGCAATGAAAAAAAAATAACAGATTAGAAAGGATTTTGTTTTGTTTTACTTCTTTGTAGATTCCTTAATCTGCCTCCAGGAATCCCTCCATGGGGACTCCACAGCACGTGCCTTTGTTGCTGGTTAGCACGCTTGGCTTTGGGAGTCAATTCTCTTTAAAGGAAGCATGTTGTCCACTTGTCGGATTTGAAGGACAGAGAACAGTGCAGCTTCATATCCATCCGGGCTTTGCGTTGCTGTGGAAACAGTCCCACACGGCCCTGGGAAAAGCCACATGATCCCATCCCACGTAGAAAGAGCTAAGCAAAATGGCGGGTGATTTCCCAGCAGCCACAGTCAGCCGGTTAGCGACAAGGCTGGGCTCGAACTCCATGAGACACAAAATTTCTCCAAGAAAAAAATGTGAAAATCCAGAAAACTCTAGCTGGCCTCTTAAGAGCCCCTCAGCTGTTAGCAGAAACCCTGACTTCCAAGTGTAAATAATGCACACTTCGAACTGTGCACTTGAAAACGAAAGCAAGAGGCCAAACTACAGTGACTCTGAGTGGAACTACTTCCAAAGAAGATATTTGGTTCAAAGATATGCGAAGGTATGCTGTTGATGAGCAGGGAGGTGCCCGCCCGGTGAGCTGGCTGAATCACCAAAGAAGAACAAAAGGCAAACCTAAGTGGGAATGACGTTCCTCTAAACGTGTCAATGTTTTCAAAGTGATGTAGTGTATATGACCCACGTTTATAAGAATATGCAGCTTACAGCATTCAAAAGGTATTACAGCAAGTTTCAGTAAAAACACAGAGTGAATAAGGCTTTCTAAATCTCCTGAAAATGGGTCAAAGCCAGGAAAGTCATTTAACTCTAACTTCTTAAAATGCACATTTCCAGAAAGGCATAGGATGGCATATATGCACCTTGTTGATTTTTCACTACTCAGTTGGAAAAAAAAGCCTCTCCTAAAAAGGATTTTACTAAACGCCTTGAGTAATAAAAAAAAAAAAAGTTGTCCTAAACAGAGTGCTTGTCTCAAGTGGGAATCACTGGCTTCTGTCTGAAGAGAGCTGGAATCCTTAAGACTTCATCCTTCACCAGCAGGACGCCATCTTGAAGCAGAGGAGGAAATGGACAAAGCTTTGTCTAATCAGAACTCTTAACCTGCACCAGACAATTCCCAGACTCCAGCCGTGGTAGGAAACTGCCTGGAAAACTGCCTACCAGGCCATCGACCTGGTCTGCAGAGACTGGATCTGTGGGACACACTACTGGGCCTCGCCGTGCCCACGCCCAGGTGACCGCGCCTGCGGCCTCAGCGAGCCTGCTGGTGTCCCTGACATCGTGGCATCCAGCCTGACGCTGTGAAGCTCCGTGGGGCACATAAGGCAAGATACACGTTTAGTGAGCGGAGAGTGGTGGGCTGGGGAGCCGTGCTTCTCGAGGCAGGGGTCTCTCCCGGCACCGGCCATCGTCTAGGTGGGTAAGGGGTCGTCATCACCTTTGCCGCACTTGCATTTGCAGCAGAGTACGAAGGGAGTGGCCAGGAGCAGGAAGGGAGAGGCCACCAAGAGTAGAAGCCCAAATCCAGCAAAAATCCCCACGACCTGGAAGAAGAAAACCAAACAGGAAAGAGGTAAGAAGGGCTGGTGTGTAGGTTCCATGGCTGAAGTAGAAACCACACAGCCACCTACCTACCCACCTATCCATTCAGCCACCATGCATCTACACATTCCTGTATCCTCTTCTCTCCATCCATTGAAACACCCATCCAGCCATCTACCCACCTATCCAACCAACCAGCTATCTACGCATTCATCCACCATCCCCTCCATCCATCCACACATCCAGATATCCATCCATCATCTATTTACCCAGCCATCTATTTCTCTATCAATCATCCACCCGCCTTCCCACCAACCTGGAGCCACCCACCCATTTCCTTCCCTTCCCTTTCCTTTTTTCCTCCTTCCTGGATCCCCTTCTCCTCCCTTACTTTCTCTCCTCTTCATCCATGCCTCTAATTAACCAAAGAGAGCCCCAAGATCCCACTCTTATCTAGACAATAACCTAAGCACCATATACACAAAGTACTTGTATACAAGGGCACTGGATGCTTTTGCCCTCAAAGATGGCCTTGTCTGGTAGAGAGACCAAGAGTTCATCAGTGGATATCAATGTATCTTAGGAAATTGCCTTCAGGTTGTGAATAAGCGCTGGACGCTTCCATTTGTTAGAGAGAAGTTGAGCTCCCAGGGGGTGGAGGCTGAAGTAATGACCCAGCCCTGGAATTTCTAGGGTTTGAAGCATAATGGTGAGTGTTACACAGTTTAATTTTTGTTTTAAAACATATTTATCCCTAGCTGTGTGCAAATGCTGGAAGGAATAAGCTTCTAATGTAGACATGCTGTTGTCTAAATCAGGCAGTACAGCTGTTCCAAGGAGGCTCAGTTTGCTTTTGACTAGCCTGTCCATCATCTGTGTTCCTCCCAGCTCATGGAGTTAGACCACCACCCAGTGGTGACAGAGATGAAGTACATGCACGCACTGGGCATGGGGCTCAGATGCTGTCATTTTCCTTAAGTCTGTTGTGCCCTTCAGCTGGACCCCAGGAGATGCCCTTTCCAGACCTGCACACAGGTATTGTGATTAACAGTCAGAAACTGTCTGTCTGTCCTTCCTAAGGGTCAGCCTTTGGCTGAAACGAGCTGCCCACTAGCCACGCTGGACCTGGGTAAAACATCTTTTCCTTATCGCTCAGAAGAGCCAGCATTGGATAAGGCTTTCCTCTGGCAGGTGCCAGCATCCTAAAAGAGAACATCATCAATCTGCCGGCTCTTCTACGTGTTGGCTTGATTCTGGGATGGTGCTTGGATAATGCCCACACACCCTCTACAGCTCAGCAGTGGTAGGGTCCAGAGTAAAGGCGCAGGAGGTGGATGATCAGATGGAGGCCCACACACGGGCACCGTGGAACCCTAGAGGTTGTGGGAGCTATGGCTGGTATGAGAAGTCTAACAGGAGAATACGAGTGGAGAAAGCCTGATGCCCGCAGAGAACTGCTGCAGGATGTTGGCGTGGTCCTGTGTGTGCGCTGAAAGCAGAAAAGACAGAGGACGCTGAGTATCGCAAACACCGGGACGCTGAGTGTTGACCTCACACAGCGAACTTGTCCCAAGACCGGCAGAGCGCCTGTCCTTCACTTTGCCTGATCTCTGCCACATCCTGACAACCATTATCTATCTTCTAGAATTCGCCCTTTGTTCTGAGAATGGAAACCGCCCCAAGCTAAACATGTATAGAGAAACATGTATTGGAGAAAGCTCAAGAGCTTTGGGGTTCTGTCTTGTTCCTCTTGACCCTCGTATGCTTATGGGTCTCCAGTATCCCCTTACTCCTCTCCCACTATCCAGTGCATGGCTCTGGCAGGGAACTCAGCAGCTAGTGACACAGGAGCCAGCTCTCCGGCGATGTGCCACAGAGCCAGCCCAGCCCCCCTGAGATCTCTTTCCTGTTTCTTTCCACAGGAAGCACAGGATATCAAGTACAAACCCTACCACGCGGAACTAAGTAAATCATGCAAAACCTTGAGGGGACAAAGATGTCATTTTTTGTTTGTTGTTGTTGTTGTTTATGGCACTCCGTCTCCTTGTTCAGAAGGGTACTGAGCAAGATACGTTTGGTGTAAAACATGATAACTCCATGCATAGAGTAAAAGTGAGCTGCAGTAGTCTCTAGAGGCACAGAAGATGCAAATCTCTTGGGAAATTTTAATCACTTTCACGTGGTGCAAAGGTGGGAAGAGTCACAGAGACAAACCCCACAAGAATGACAGATTATCCTGTAAGGGCGTCACCTCCAAAATTAGGGGAACAGCACAGGGAAGTTCGGGTGTAGTTTTGAGACTCTCGGGCACTGCCAGCAGGGCACGGGCCTGCATGGTAGAGAAGGGTCCTCCTTGGTGCACAGGAAACTGGTGAATTCTAGGCATGGGCCTCTGCCAGGGACTGTGCACCCAACCCGCTGTCGTCAGGATCGGGACTTGGGAAACAGAACCGAGTAGGGAGCGAGAGAGTTGAGCATGGCATCCATAAGGGTTACAATGTACATAACCCTCAAATACGATTCAAAAGCTTACGACCTGCCGTGGTCTAGCTGCAGGAAGTCGGGTGGGAGCAGACCTTAAAGACAGATGGAGGAGATGTAGGCGGGAGAGAAGAGAAGCAGCTAGAATCAGAGAGTCCGGGGTGGAAAAGGAGGATGGCAGGCTACTCCAAGAGAGTTCTTCAGAGAGACGGCCAGGCTGGCACTAGCTGCTCTGTAGAGACGGAGGTGGGGCTCACGACTCTGTGGGCCCAGGAGTGTCATGAAGAAAGCCTTCTGATTGTGTCCTTGGGCATTTTACTCTGATGCTCTAAACCCTTCAATGTCTCTGACTGCCAGGCAACACGGCACCCAGGCGTCTCCAGGTCCAGGCATGCTCTTCCAGATAGTTCTAAGCCTGCACCGGCCCCGGCTCCTCCCGCAAAGCACTGGCTGGACCTGGCTTCCCGTCCCTTGCCTTGAGCTTCCAGCCGGACTGGTCAATGAGAAGCACTTCCTTGCTTCCAGTGCTCATTCTGCTTTGCAAGCTCAGGAGCGCCCAGAGCCCTGCCCCCTCCTGGGAGCTCTGTGTGGGGAAAGCAGCAGCAGAACCCAGGCCCTGCCCGCCCGCCTCCGAAGCACAGCTGCTGGCAGAGAGCAAGGGAAGGGGTGACACTGTCCAGAGAGAAACGCACCTACTACCTGACTAAGCTGCAACCCCTCTGCCTTTCTACATCACCTGCATAGTATCGCCTTTACAATAACAAAGCGAATTTAAAAAGGCCAGCCGGTCCTCACTTCATCCAGTTACCCCTGACAGGACCCCTGTGTCCAGGACACAGGACTAGCAAGCAGCCCCTGCCACCAAGAACACACAGGTGCTTTTGAGATGAAACACAGGAGTAGAGAGGAGGCCAGTGAGCGGGGGGTGGGGAGGGGGAGGCCATGAGGGATGCCCCATTCCGGATGGAGAGCAGGAGACTCGATGTTCTCACATAGGACGTGGGGCCTGAACGGGGTGGGACAAGGGCAGCCTGGACAAGCAGGGCTGGGTGTAGACAGGACGCAGAGGGTCGCGAGGACGGATGGTACGTAACAGCAGGCGCAGGGCCACAGAGAGGCAGAAGGGAGCTTTGCTCCTGAGAAGCTTTGCTCCTGGTGGTGTGGCTAAAGCAAGGGGAAGGAGACGGCTTGGCCCAAGGGCAGAAAGCTTACAGCAGGTTCCTCTCCCATGCTGCTGGGGCTCTCTTAGCCCTCAGTGTGATGTGGTAAGGACACTGGGGAACACCAGCTGAAAGCGCTTTGTAATAAAAACAAAGTGTAACAGACCCACAGGACCATCCACAGGTCCCCTGAGAACCAGGCACAGGCATGACGCCGGTCCGCAGAGGACATGAGGGACCCGGCTGGGTCCAAGCCCAGGAGCCGGGCAGCAGAACGAGGATCCAAGCCCAGGAGCCGGGCAGCAGAACGAGGATCCAAGCCCAGGAGCCGGGCAGCAGAACGAGGATCCAAGCCCGGGAGCCGGGCAGCAGAACGAGGATCCAAGCCCGGGAGCCGGGCAGCAGAACGAGGATCCAAGCCCAGGAGCCGGGCAGCAGAACGAGGATCCAAGCCCGGGAGCCGGGCAGCAGAACGAGGATCCAAGCCCGGGAGCCGGGCAGCAGAACGAGGATCCAAGCCCGGGAGCCGGGCAGCAGAACGAGGGTCCAAGCCCAGGAGCCGGGCAGCAGAACGAGGCCTTTCTAGGCAAGGGGTCACGTTGTGGCTGCCCAAACCACAAGAAGAAAGGTCATGGGCGCTGTCATGTGCTGGCTTTCGTTAGCACGGAGACCACTGCGGGCCCCAGGATGGGGCCTGAGGGTCCCTCGAGTGATGGCTACGTGTGGACCTCACTGCTGCTGTCTTACCCTTCACAAACTTGGGTCCTTTTGTGACGGGCCATAGAACCCTTTAGGACGCTCGTGGGACTGAGGCCTGTGCCCACCTGTGTGATGTCTGTGTGACAGCAGGCCGCCCTGGGGCCCCAGCAGGGCACTGTGGGGCTCACAGGCAGATGCGGGTTTCCAGGTGTCCTCTGCCTTTTCTCTGCCAACAGAGGAGGGTCTGGCAGTGTAAATGGCCTCCTTACAGTTTCTGTGTTGCTAACGTGCATGCTAGCAGTGTCGTTGGCCAGGAAGCTACTGCTATCACAAGCTCTAGAAGACTTGGCTCGTTTCTAGCCAATACATGTGCTGACTACACTTAATGTGACCACCCAGGTGACAGAGAGAGGATGATTGCAGTTATGCCTTCCTCTCCCCCTCTTCTGTGGCATCTACCCTTGCAGCCCAGCCGCCATCTTGGTGGGAAGCTCAGGCCACATGAGGAGACAAGGAAAGGGTATCTGACCAACAGGTGGAATTCTGTCTGTCCAAACAGTACATTCAACTTTTAACCTACAGTGCTTCAGACTGTGGCCTCCATTGGGAACCCAGTCTTTGTGGATATAATCAAGCAAAGACATGATTAGTGGGGTGAGCCTTAACCTGATATGACTATAATCCTTACATATACAGGGAATTTGAACCCAGAGACTGACACGCATAGGGAACAAAGTGTGAGGACATGGAGAGATGATGGCCCTGTGTAGGCAGAGGGCTTGAGTGGCACATCTCAAGCCAAGGACTGTGAAAGAGGGTGGAGGGAGGGAAGGAAAAAGGCAAGGAGGAAGGAGGGAGGGAAAGGAAGGAAGAGGGAAGGAGGGAGAAGGGAGGAGAGAGGGAAGAAAAGGAAGAAGGGGGAGGGAGGAAACGAAGGAGGGGGGAGGGAGGCAGGAAGGGGAGGCCAACAGGTTCCAGAGGAAGCATGGTCTTGGCCAGTTTGCAGAGCTTTGTCCCAGCAAAGTGGAAACAGCAGGAACACTGAAGCTGTAGGTGCCCCAAGGAAGGGCAATGCCAATAAAGTCAGACCAACTCTCAGGACCACCGGCCAGCCAGCAGAGGTGCCTGGGTCAAACCAGGCCACCGTCCATGACATCTTTGCAGGACAAGGAATGGGACATACTCGTGAGGGACAGCTCCGAAGCTCTCACTACTTGTTGAGGCAGCCACCCCTGGGGGTGGATCAGACCCCACTGCAGTCTGCCTGGGGTGTGCAAATGTGTGTGCCTTTGGGCCTCCGGTGGAGCTGACTGCTGCAGAGAGGCCACAGTGTCGGTGGGACCCTGGTGCTTCCCAAGTGCCCCTCGCAAGTCAGGCAGTGCACCTGCTGCAGGCACAGATGTGCAGCTCAGCGAGGGGCCGGGTGCCGGTGGCACACGCCTGTCATCCTAGCTACTTGGGAGGCTGAGATCTGAGGATGACAGTTTGAAGCCAGCTCACACAGAAAAGTCTGTGACATGCTTATCTCAAATTAAGCACCAAAAGCTGTGGCTCAAGTGGTAGAATACCAGCCTTGAGTTTGAACGAGCTAAGGGACCACATCCAGGCCCTAAGTGCAAGCCTCAGTCCTGGCTGAGGAGGGGGAAGAGAAAGAAGATCTTTATTCAAAGTCTAAGCATCACTTTGCACAAGGGCCTTTATCACCTCCCCAAGCTGCAGACATCACCAAGTCCGAAGTAACTGCATTCCTCACTCTCTCTTCCTTTTACCAACTTGCCCCTGATAGAAGGTTCTTTGCTACAGGGAGCACCAGGATTAATAAACCATGGTCAGCAGACAGACAGATCACAGCCAAGGTCATAAAAGTCTGATGTCAGAGACATTCCGAGTGCGAATTGGGCAGAGATTGCCTCGAACCCTGGTCTAGGCATAAGTTCAGCCCAGTGAGGGGCTCTTTCCAGATGTCTTTCTGTATAGCAGACCCTCAACCAGCTGGTAAATCTAGAAACACACATACACATGCATGCACATGTACGCACACACACTTCCTCTCTCCCTGTGAGAGTGAGGTCGTGGGTGAGCCACCTCTTACCTGCGTCCGATGCCAGATCACGGATGCGCGGGAGTGGCCCAGCTTGTTCCGGCAGGGCCCCTTATCATAATGGATCAGGAGGAAGTCGTCCTGCGAAGCACAGACAAGGCAGGGGTGAGTGGGGGTCAGCGTGGATCACCGCACTGAGCGTTCTCTATGTGTGGGATAGGGGGTGGCAGCCGGGGAGGCCCACACGGCACTCCTGGCCACCAGAGGGAGCTGGCCAGCTCTCACTCTGCGGCCCAAAGAAAGGGCTGGGAAATGGAAGCATTTCCAGAGTGTAGAAAAGAGGATGTTGCTGGAAACACCAAGAAATGATGGTTTCTTTACATAGAAATACTGATCTCTCTGAGGTCCCCTTGTAAAAGATGCATCAAATTTGCACACACCATAAATAAGAACAATAATGGGTCAATAAATTGTTCAAAACGTTGAACTAGCTGAGAGAGAGAGAGAGGGAGAGAGAGGGAAAGGGAGGGAGAGAGAGAGAGAGAGAGAGAGAGAGAGAGAGAGAGAGAGAGAGAGAGAGAGAGAATGTTGAATACACAAGGCTCAGGCAGGCACAGGGGCCTGCCTGTTGGATCCCACGCGATGAGGTTCTGCAGCTCCTTCCAGAACCCCACCTGGGAAGTGCTGCCCCTCAGCACACGTGCCCAGTGCTGTTCCAAGCACCTCCTCCCACGACTTCTGTTCAGAGCACGCACAATCCCCTCCTGTTGCACAGAGCGTCTAGTTTGTGCCTTCCTCCACCGGCACGCAGCTCACACGCACGCAGCTCACCCGCACGCAGCTCACCCGCAACTTCCCATCACCGGACCCTCAGCTGCCCGGCTCCACATGGCAGATCCAACCTGCCCTGTCACTGCCCAAGGCAGAATCCCCACAGGCATTCCAGCATGCAGAGAACACTCAGCAGCACCTGCACGTGGGCCCGGCCCAACCTACCCAGACCAAGCACCCGTCAGGACAGGCATGTTTACTCATTTCACTGACTGCAAATAAGCAGGAGCCCCAGGTGACAAGAGAACCCCAAGGCGCTTTGCTGAAATCAGGCAGAGGCAGGGAACAGGAGGTGTCTTCTGGTCTTCAGATCAAAAAGGCAAGAGTCCTGTAGTGGCCTAGACCAGGCCTGGCCTTCTCCTAAAGGCCGGGCGCCCCTGGTTACCGGTGCCTGGTGAATGAGCCCTCACTCAGCCCACACCGCCAGGGGCACAGCAGCTCCACCCAGGGCCCACTGCTTGTTCTCAGCTACTGCGGGCCTCACATCCATGATAAAGTAATTTTTCTGGGAAAAACAAAATTGTTGAGGCAGCAGATAAGACAGTCTGTGGCTGGTATAACCACCCTGCCTGAGAAACACCCCAAGACTCCTAATCCCACACCCCACGACCATCAGATCAAAAAGCAGGAATAATGCCCTGCAGCCAGACAAATGGGTGTCACAGCCCGATGACAAGGCAGATGCTTGCCAAGCAAAATGAAATTCCCCTCATGGAACATGTGCAGTATGCGTTTAGCTTATCGTTGAGCGAATACTTGGGGAGACCCCTAATTAAGGCCTCGTGTGCTGCTTATCATTAATATTACCATAGCAATGCATTCTGGGAATGTGCAGTTGAAAAACTGTCATATAAACACCACTTGCCACTCAAAATTTTCCATCATGAATCGCACCCCCCTTGCTTCCTCCCCACTCCCCCCACCCAAGAGAGAAACCCTGCAACCCTGCCCTAGTCTCCCACATCATTCCTCAGGGCTTCGGAGCTCCCCGGCTCTGGGCGGCTACCATGCTGTGGAGCATATTACCACGTTACTTTTATGTCCACAAACCTGTTCTTTCTCTTATTACTGGCACACCTAACAAATACCACCACCCTGCAGTAACAGTATACTAAAATGATTTATGTTGACAGGCACCAGTGGCTCATGCCTGTCATCCTAGCTACTCAAGAGGCTAAGATCTAAGGATCATGGTTCAAAGCCAGCCCAGGCAGGAAAGTCTGTGAGACTCTTATCTCCAATGAACCACTAGAAAACCAGAAGTGGCACTGTGACCTCAAGTGGTAGAGCGCTCGCCTTGAGCTGAAGAGCTCAGGGACAGCGCCCAGGTCCAGAGTTAAGCCCCATGACCGACAAAAAGAAAAAAGAAAATGATTTATGTAACATGGTATATAACTCTTAGGTAATAACTATATAATTCATACAAATAAAATACTCAATGCTTTTAAGAAGGGTAGATATTTGTGACTCACAAGACTCACAAAATGCTTTTGTTTCCATGCATATTATTTTTGTTCTTCTATCATACATTAATTATGTTTTATTGTGATATTTCCTTCCCTGAATACAACACACTTTGATTGAATTCATCTTCTCTATTACTAATGCTTAGCCTCTTCCCTCCATGGTTCTGGGGCTTGAATTCAGGGCTCTGCCCTTGCTAGGCATGCACAGCTATAAACTTTCTGCTGAGACACTGCTTCTGCTTTCTCAAAGGTCCTGGAAGGCCAGGTTTGCATTTTCATTTGAGTCTCTGTACTTTATTGGGTTAGGGTCCACTTGTGCTTTTCTGTCTATGGTGTTCATTTTATTTGGTGTCTGGTGCATACGTGTTTACAATATATCTCTTCATGTTGAATCATTCCTTCATCAATATCAAGTAAAATTCTTTGCCTCTTCTAGTTTTGGCTTCCATTGTACTTTCTCAGAAATGAAGACAGCCACTCCTGCTTATATCTAGTCTGTACATACTTGGAAAATCTCTACCCATACTTCTGCTTTAATTCCGTCTTTACTTGTATAGCATATTTCTTACAGGCAACAAATAATGGCTTTTTAACCAAATCTGCCACTCTGTATATTTTGTTTATAGAACTAAGACATTCAAAGTTATGCCTGAAAGGTATGTAAGAATTTCTGTTCGATCATTCCCTACTTTGCATTTGCTCATCTACTCATCTACAGGTGATTCTTTCTTGTATTTCCATCATTGTTTACATTATTCCTCTGCAAGTTTGATTTCTTTAAGCCAGCCAAGTGACCATGACTTCCTTTAGCTGCAATTTATACAAAAAGGTTCCATTGCTTCTTTGTTTATAAGGACCATACTGCTCAGTATAGTTATCTGGGTTGACGTATTTTCTTTCAAGGCTTGTAAAGATCATTCCATGTGTACCTTGCTTGTGATACGTGTGTTGAGGAACCTGCTATTATTCTGAGAGGTGACTTGGTACTCTAATTACGCTCTGCTTGTTTTGTATGCCTGGCATTGTATAACATGCCTTCAAGAAGCTCTTTTCCTGCCTTTTCCCTTTAGAGTCCCAGGAGCCACTGCAGCGGGATGACCATCTGTTTCTCAAGAGTTTAGATATTTGCTGCTATGCATTCACTGTGCATTTTCATGCCTTTGCTGGTACTTCTTCTATGCCCATCATTCATAGGTTTAGTCTTTCACCCATGTCCTACACATTCACTCATGGTTCTTTTTAACTCTTGGAGTCACCTGCATATTTTAGTACATCTGTGCCTTTTCTTCAAGCCCTGGGGAGATTTTCAACTGAGTTTTTATTTGATTTATTGATTTAGTTTCAAATTTTTAATTGACTCTCCAGAATTTCTGCGTATTTAATTCTTTTATGTCTCACATTGTCTTCATTTCATCCAGCCCTCTTCAGATTCATGTCCTCTTTAACCAATCATTCTTAAAATTACAAAAGCTATCTAAAGTTACGAAGTTATTACTGTGTCCTCTGGTGTACAGTCCTCGGGGGAATAGTTGTTGAGTTTTACAGGAGTCATACTGTCTCGTTTTTTCACATCTATTTCTTTGGTTTGATGCCAAATCATTGGCTGGGGAGTTGTCTCAGCATTCAGGCAGGACAATGTGTGGTGGGCTGAGCTGCTACTGCTCACCACTGGCTGGGGGTATGGCTCAGTAGCCAAGCATTCATTCATGCTCAGGCACTGGTCCCAGTTGCAGGAATTGCTCAGATAATGAATGCGAAGCAAACTGCAATCGTTTATGGAAGTGTCTGCCATCTATCTGCTTGGGAGCGTTTTCACTGCAGAACTTCCCTTCTTTGTGTATGGAAGCTTTAGGTAGCTGCAGATATTTTCACAGCCTATGGGCCAGACAGTTTTCTATTTGTTCCAAAAGGGCCCCCTTCCACTCATTACTAGCTTGTTTTTCTAGAATCAACAAATACCCAGGCTTAAGAGTGCTCCCCAAATATGCCACAAAGTGTTGTGCTGGGGGGGTACAGAGTACTGAATTCTGCAGATGAAGAATTAAGGCCTCTCAGCTTCTGACATTCATGCTTTCAGACCCTGCTACCAATCTCCTTTCTGTTGGCAGGAGGCAGAAACTAGAGAAATCACGAGGTTTTTAAGACCTGGGTCTTGGGTTCTTGGTTCCACCTGCTAGAAATCCTCACTGGAATGTAGGTTCTACAAGCAGGGTTCCATGGCCTTAGATCCCACCCAGAATGTCTCAAGTAGACACTCCTTTGCTTCTTAACAATCTACTAGCCTGTTCAGAGAAGGACAGGCAAACTTTCCAAGTTCTTCCATTCTTCCTGAGATGAAGGAAGATGTGGAAACCATGAGGTTCAGAGGGTCGAGGCTTATGTCCTTGGAGGGGGGGGAGGGGACCTTCCTTAGCTAGACACAGTTTCCAATGGCTAGTCTCCGTGTTTTGGAACTGCTGGATGTTTCAGTGAGAGTAGACACAATGGAGCATACTCTAGACAGCAGCCATCACTGAAATGCATAAAGATTAAAAAAGAGGACTCAGAACACTAAGGTTTAAACTTGGCTGTTAAACTCTGGCTTGAAGCAACCCTAGTTTAAGCACTGAGCTTGGATTTTAGAGTCTGCAAGGCTGGATAGTGGGTCCCTTCCTGTCATGGGTTTCAAAGAGACAGTGACTTCCTCTCGAGAAAAGGAAATGATCATTCCAAATCACAGAAATGCTGCATGAGATGATGACCTCAATAAATACTAACTACTTTCTGCTGGGTGGAAGGAACGACGCTGCTGCTACACGTAGCTCGTGCTGTGCTGGAGCCATGTGGACAGCTGAGAAGCAGCAAGGCTTCCTGGGGAGGCAGGCATGGCCAGACGCTGTCTGGAGCCATCGATGGTCCTGCAGCCCTGCGTGTGCACCAAGAAAAACCTAGGTAACTATGTCCAGAGAGAAGAGGAAGCCAGGTAGTAAGCCCTTTGGGCTCAGCTGCCCAGGGCTCACGGCTGCATCTCACTGTGCAATTAGGATCTCTCCTAGAATGCTACTTAGGTCCTTGGCTCACAGCTCACACAGTGGACTCCTGCTGTGGGGATCCGCCCCCCCACAGCAACAGGGTCACTTTTCAGCAGCCCTTCATCTTCACAGGACAACAGGAAGCTCCTGGCAGTGAGGAGGCTTTGACGGGAGCAAAGGGCTGTGCTGCTGTGGTGTGGGTCAGACAGAGCAGTAAGGGAAGCAGGACCTGGGCTGTGGGGCCAGGACAGGCAGTGAGGGCCACTGCAGGGGACACAGATGCCCACTGCTGTGTGGAAAGGAAAGGTGTGGACTTCCTTCTTCTTCTCCCCTGTCCACTGGCTCAGACAGCAAAGGAGCAAGCAGCAGAAACCACAGCTACTTCAGAAAGCAACCTTTATCTCCATCTATTCCTGCTTCTGCTCCTGAGTCCCAGGGGCTAATCTCCTTCCTAAGTGCAGGCCAGGCATAAGCCATTAACTCATAACTCAGTGATCAGTTTTCAAAATGCCCAGAAAATAGAGAAATATACAAAAGATTTTGAAGGGTAGAAATGATGCTGTCCTGCTTTAGTTGATCTTCTAAACATGACCCCAGTTGCAGCACAAAACCAAAGAACAGAAGTTCCAACTTCAGTTAACGAAAACAAATCATGTAGCTGAATCATTAGGCTTGACCCCAAAGTGCAAATGAAGCCTTTGAAATAGAAGAATGGCGATAGTTTTCCAGATTTATTCAGCCCCATCAGACTGAACAGTAAATCACACCATCCAAAGCTGGTAAAAAAACAACAGCCTCCGCAAAGGGACAATGCCAGGAGACGCTACCCTCCGCATTGGGTAAAAGGTGGCTCATATATCACACATCTGTTACCTCATTTAATATGCTCTCTCAAGTAGACACTCCTTTGCTTCTTAACAATCTACTGGCCTGTTCAGAGAAGCCAGGCAAACTTTCCAAGTTCGTCTGGTCTTCAGGGTTTTAAGGCCACTTTTCTGTCACCTTGGCAGGCTGAGCTGGCCGCTAAGATCCATCAGATGCTGAGGACAACCACTGGCCTCACACAGACCCTCACCCACATGGTATTAGATGGCCAAGGTAAGAACAAACAGGCAAACGCTTCCGTCACACAGGTGAACTCCCAACAATGAGGCTAAGGAGCTTGAACTCACCTCCTTTAGATTAAATCCCAGGGCTTTATACTAATATTGAAGAATCGGATGCATTCACCTTTGCTGCCCAGAACAGAACAAAGTTATCTTTTCGTTTTTGTTGTGACCCAGGACTTGATTTACTGGGACTTTTGCCAACTGCAATGCTCAGTACATAGTTAGAGCTATATTATATTCTATATTATATTATTATTATATTTACTTATAGTCTTGAAAAGTATGTACAAATGAACTCTTCTTAAACCTGAAGCTAAGCTGTCACCATGTTGGCAAGACTCCCCCTTCCAATGTGAGCGAGGGAGGAGAACGGGAAGCTGATAGAAGCACCTAGGAGAGCAGGCCTGAAACTCCAGGGCAGGGGGGACTTGGAGGGGGCTGGCTCCTGGGAAGAAGGGTCAGAACAAAGTCATGTTTTACACTGTAAGTTCTTCTGTCCAAAGCCTGCACTCGGTGCCTGCCACACAGGCAGGGAGGGGCTGCACACTCAGCATGGAAGAACTTCAGAAGAAACCCACGTTGGGCTAGAACCCTCCATTCTGCACACAGAAAATGGCGTACAAGCCTTTCCCTGTCCCGTGGAGAACAGGAGTGTGGGTGTGACATGCAAAGCGCCTGGTGCAGCCCGGCTCACTCCGCCCCTGCCTCTCCTGAACACCACTGTCCCACTAACAGTCCCTGCTCAAACCCAACGGGTGAAGCCCTGAGCCCATTCTGCTGTGGGGGTGTCAGGTTAGGTAGATAGTGAGGGTAGGATCTCATGATGCAATGACTGCTCTCCTCCTAGGAGAAGGCCAGAGCCTGCTGCCTCCCCCGTGTAAGAACTCAGTGACAAGAAGCCAGGAAGGAGCCTGAAGTGGAGGTGCCCACTCTCAGACTTCCTGGCCCGAGCCCTGAGACAGACCAGGACATGGCCCTGGCTGTGGTGTCCCAACCCAGCAGGGAACCTGACACCACTCCCCCCAACAAACCCAACGCCTCGGCCCGGCTGACCCCAAGCCCGCACCCAGCTTCCACCGCCTGCACTGCTGACGAAGCTCCTGCCTCTGACACCATCACACCGCAAATTCACCTCTGCACACACACAGAATAAGATCCCTGCTGCTGGGCATCGGTGGCTCATGCCTGTCATCCTAGCTACTCAGGAGGCTGAGATCTGCGAATTGCGGTTTGAAGTCAGCCCCTGGCAGGAAAGTCCATGAGACTCTTATCTCCAATAAACCACCAGAAAACCAGAAGTGGTGCTATGGCCCAAGTGGAAGAGCACTTGCCTTGAGCTGAAGAGCTGAGGGACAGCGCCCAGGCCCAGAGTTCAAGCCCCAGGAATGGCACAGAGGTGTGGGGGGAGAGAGAAAAGAAAAGAAGAGAAGAGAAGAGAAAGACCCTACTGCCATGTTCTTCCATCTCAGACATAACTGCCTTCCTCCCTGGAGGAAATGGCCTCTCTGTTGACGCTCAGGCCCCGCCCCCGGCCCCGTACTCACATCCAGAGACTCCAGGCAGTACCAGCAGAAGGCGTGCTTGCAGTTCTTGCACATCATCTGTGCGCAGCCCTCATCCCGCTCGATGTACACCTTGCACTTGGGGCACCGCTTGATGGGCGCATCGGGCTCTTCCATCTTGAAAGCAGAGCTGTGTGTGACAGTCAGTGAAGGCCGGTGTGCAGGGACTGCCAGCACCCCGCAGCACCACAGAGCAGCAGGTCGGACCACCCGGTGAGCCCTGCTCTACTACAGGGACCGTGTGTGTACACGCGCGTGTGCACGCGCTCATGTGCATGCCAGTAGTGGGACTTGAACTCACAGCCTCACCCTCCCACTGAGCTTTTTATTTCAAGGCTAGCACTCTACCACTTGAGCTATACCTCCGCATCTGGCTTTCTAATGATCAATTGGAGATAAGAGTAGCACAGACTTTTCTGCCTGGGCTGGCTTTGAGTCCCCATCCAAAGATCTCTGTCTCCTGACTGGCTTGAATTACAGGCACGGGCCACTGGTGCCCAGTTCTGGCTCTTATTACTAAAGGAAATAAAATGAAACAAAAAATCTGAAACTCCAAAAACCAAGGAAAGCAATGAATCTGTGTGGTGGACTAAAGATAAGGAGCATTAGCACATATCTAAATCCAGAGACGTATAGAAAAAATAAAATAAAATACAGCAAGAGGCGTATAAGAGAGGCATCTCAGTCATGGTGTCCTGGCCAAATACTATATCCTTATTCATACCTGCTGGTACTTTTCAAAGGTTGGTAGTAAGTTTTAGGTACTTTGCTGGGGTCAGAATAAAGTAAGTTATGAACACACACCCCAATACACATATTAATCCACCTGTTTTAACTGACAGTGCTGTTCTCTGGGAAATGCTGTCTGGGTTTGTGTGGCCATGAGCATGAAGAGAGTTACGCCTCAGGTGGAAGAGATCTTTTGGGCCTAACAACTAACTGGCAGCAGGAAAAGGCCAGGCAGACTCCTCCATTGCCTGTCTATGACCTTTGCCCCGAGCCACTCTTTCCTGCGGTCACTGCGCAGCCATCTTGGAAGCAGACAGAAGAAAGGAGCAGACAGAATATCTGACCAGCTGCCAGGTGCAATGGCTCTTCCTGTGACACGGCTGCTCCTGACCAGTCTGTCAGATGACCACAAGACTGGCTCAACCCCCTCAGAAGCCACCTCTGAGCGCGCTGGAGATCCGGCACTATTTAACTCTGAACACTTTGCTCATCCAAACTCATTTATCCCTCACACTTGGAGCACTGAGCCGAGAGCCCTCACACCTGGAGCACTGAGCTGAGAGCCCTCACACCTGGAGCACTGACCCTAGAACCCTCATACCTGGAGCACTGACCCTAGAACCCTCATACCTGGAGCACTGACCCTAGAACCCTCACACCTGGAGCACTGAGCTGAGAGCCCTCACACCTGGAGCACTGAGCCAAGGGCCCTCACACCTGGAGCACTGCTCTAGAACCCTCACACCTGGAGCACAGAGCCAAGGATCCTCACACCTGGAGCACAGAGCCAAGGATCCTCACACCTGGAGCACAGAGCCAAGGATCCTCACACCTGGAGCACTGAGCCGAGGATCCTCACACCTGGAGCACTGACCCTAGAACCCTCACACCTGGAGCACTGACCCTAGAACCCTCACACCTGGAGCACTGAGCCAAGGGTCCTCACACCTGGAGTACTGAGCCAAGGGCCCTCACACCTGCAGCACTTAACTGCGACCTCCACCCCTTCTGAGTCCCTCCCTCTATCCAGCTTGTTCCCCCCACCCAGGAAGAACAGACTGGCTGACAGTTCTGCTCATCGGGGCAGCTGGTTTGATGAAAGCATTCCTCCT
Source organism: Dipodomys ordii (assembly GCF_000151885.1). Taxonomy (NCBI): domain Eukaryota; kingdom Metazoa; phylum Chordata; class Mammalia; order Rodentia; family Heteromyidae; genus Dipodomys; species Dipodomys ordii. The sequence continues at coordinate 23,477,918 of NW_012267236.1, forward strand.
GCTCGGAGCCCAAGTCCCACACAGCAAGGCACACGCTCGTCGTGGCTCTGAGCTTTCGGCTGGTGCTCCTCCGTGTGGTCACACCTCCAGCCTTTTGCTGCTTTAATTCCTTTTTCCAGATGGTTGCTTTCCACCCCCTGGGATGGAGTTGGCCTGAGACCCTCCTACCTGTGACTTACCCATAGCTTGCCTTACAGGCATGTGTGCCAGCCTCATGCTCAATGCTCCTGATCTTTGCCTCCTGAGTAGCTGGGATTAGAGGCATGAGCCACGTGCCCAGCCCTAAATTCTTTTCAATTTAAAAGCAAACTGCAGGCCAATGTGGCCTCACAGACTGTCCCTGAGAATGGACAGGGGCTGTCGCTACAGTCAGCGTTTAAAGTGCACCTCCCAGTTCCCAGGCTTCACACAGTCTCTAGCAAAGAGTCCTCACAAATTAACCATCAAATAGGAAACAGTAAGTCTGAATGAGACACAAGAAGAAGAGCAGATGCAGAGGCTGGTGTACAGACAACAGCATCCTCTGGGGGCACCTTCCGGAAGGTAGCACCCCTCCTTCCCTGAGGCCCGCCCTGCCTCCACCCAAGGCAGCCGCGCTCATGGAGGGTACCTGGTCTCCCCAGGAAGGAAGGTGATCGGCATGGACTCCGAGCAGCCTTGGCCAGGGTGCCAGCTGGCTTTGCAGAGGGAGCAGAACTCGGTGCTGCAGGCTTTGCACTGTACCCGCTGCGGGGTCTGGAGCGCCGGGTCCTGTAGCTGGCATACCGCTTGGCAGGAGGACACAGGACACCATGTCCGGCAGGGGTCGAAGAGCACCTCTGGCAGAAGGAGAGAGCACAGGCACATCAGACGCAGCAGGACACGGGACCGGCCCCAGCAAGACACTGCCTAACCCGCCCAGCGGTGAGGAGGCCCGGAAGTGCCCTCACACAAAATCAGCCCGCTTTCTTCCTTGGTGCTCCCTGACCCCCCCAGCTTCCTCCCTGGCACCCTCAGGAAGCTGCCCTCACAAGGGCTGGTCATGCCCGTGGCTTTCTGTATGCCCTCTTGCTCTGCAGGCCGGGCTCACAGCCCTCAACTGGAGTCCCTACACTCTGCAGAGCTGTGCCTGCCTGACAGGCTGGGCTGTCTGCAGGCAGCACCATGACTCCATATCTGTCTCTTCTCCAACCCCCCAGGACTCAGCCTCCTGAAGTGAGGCCTGCATCCCCTCTTGGATCCTCACAAAGAGGCCCCATGCTCAGACAACACCAGCCCTCAGACGCGATCATTAGAAGACGCACGGGAAGGAAAGGCGACGGCTGGATTATTCTTCCAACCAGATACTTCATCTGCCTGTCTCCTCTCCCGGCGTGATGAGTAAACGCAGCAGCAGGGTTTACCTCTAGACTTACACCCCAGTCACTAGGAAGCCTGATTTAATGGAATTAGTCAGGAGGTTTATTTTGAAAAACAGGATACAGTGCCACTCCTATTCCTTCACAACGCTGTCCAAAGCCATGTTTAAATAGAAGGTCCTGAACTGCCCTTCCTAGGCAGCCTGGCTAGAGTTTCATTGCCTGCCGCCCACCCGTCCTTCTGTGCAGCTGACACTGAATTTTCATGAGGCCCGGGCACGGAACACAGGAGACCCAGCACACTGCCAAGCAGCCATCGGAGGCCAGAGGACTCGGCGCTCCTTTCAAAGGCTTGCAGCTAGGCCCAGGGTTCCATGGCTGATATCAGGGCAGGATGTAACCTCAGAAAAACCTAAATCCACCTGCGGAAGCTTGGATGGTCACAAAGGTGACTTACAAACTCCAGAGCTGCAGAGCTCTGCATCTGGCAGCCAAAGGATTTCAGCAAACCTGAGTGATGGACCAGGGACAGGCAGGGGCCATGGGAGCCCCATGGTCACCTGACACACCAGCACAGGACAGGCAGCAGCTCTGCCTCCAAGCTGTGTGATCACATACACGTATGCATGCACAATGACGTGCACACATGCGTGTGTCCTGTGGGTTTCACCATCCCCTAACACTGGGGAAACCAGAGTCCATGCAATGGCCTCACGCAGGGTGCAAACCAGGTAGAAGGCCGGGCGGGGATGAGTGAGCTGCGTGCACTCGGCCGGCTCGAGTCTGGGTGGCATCTGCTGGATTGGAACCTGTAAGTGAAGGTTCCAGGGGCCCTTAGTTACAGAAGCATGGGGTGGGGCTAAGCTCTGATCCTGCGTGAGCACCCCTGCCTCTTATCTGAAAATGGTGAGTGAACTCCTGAAGAATGTCATTGACGGGAGCACAGGGGACAAGGCAGCGCCGGGCAACACAGGCCTCAGGAGCCTGGGAGCTGCCTTCCTGTCTGACCGGCTTCATGGACCAGGCCAGACCCGCAGTATCTGACAGCCAACTGTCAGCTGTGGGCAGCTCCCACAGCCTCCAACCGCGGGACCCTTGTCCTGCCTGAGGGCCTGTCCCGTGCGCGTGCCCTTCTATGATGGCTCCTGGTTGCTGGTGGTGGGGACACGGGGCGCGGGGCAGAGAGCTGAGGGGACCCAGTCCAGGAGAGGAAGGAGGTGCGTACCCCTGTGGAACTGGGGTGCCAGGCTGCCTGCCACCTGGGAGAACTCAGGCCAGTGAGGGAGGGAAAGTTCTAGCCACTCGCCTAGCCCGGGAGCCCCAAGCCGCTGGCTCTGCCTGGCGGAACCTGTGTCCTCTGCTTTCACCCATGACTTTCCCTCCCCACGCACCTGCCTACCTTCCCCCTGCCTTCTCCCCCTGCCCGCTGCAGGGCAGAGCCCCAGACTACCCACACAGCTCCTCACGCACACTCCCTGGGGTGTCAGGCTCTGACCCGTGACACAGGGAAGACGCCCAGGTCCCGCTTCCTGCCCAATGAGACCCTGTGAGCAGTGCCTGCACACAGGAAGCGGCCTGCCTCAGACTCCCGGGGGCTGCTGTGATCTGCCCAGCCTCCCTGCGCCCCAGAAATCTGAGGTCTGGAGGGACCAGACACCCAGAGCTGGCCTTCTCCACGTCCCTCCCTGCGTTCACACAATGGGAAGAGGCCATCTCATCTCCCCTGCATGGAAGACCCTTCTCCAGGGTGTGGAGGGTAAGGGAGGCCTGGGGAGGGTTTCCATGGCGATGACTCCACTCCTGCAACCCTGACTGGTCCCATGGGGTTGTCACACGTGGAGAGAATCCACAGGGCAAGGTGGCCTGTCCAGGACAATCATCTGCCATCATGCCAGCTGCCGTCAGCCTTGCTGGGCTGCGGGGTACGTCCCAGACAGCATGGCTGGCAGCTCCAGGTTTAGATGTCTGCCAGCGCCCACCGTCCAGCAGCAGCTGCGGTGGGTACACAACGGCCAGAGCCCAGGCCTGCAGCAGGCCTCAGCCACGTGCTTTTTCCACAGTGTCTGTGGAAAACAGGGCCATGGCAAACCTGGCCCTCGGCGTGCTCTGCGTCTTCCAGAGCACATTTCTCTACTGTATTTTGTTTACAGATAGGGGAAATGTTTGCAAACAAGGCAAACAATGTGTTTTCTGAAATGGCGGGAGAAACGACTCTTAATTCCAGCCTCCCATAGATGTGTTCGTGGCACTATAATTTGTGTTCGTGGCACTATAATAATCCATGTCATGCCGCAGTAATTCGTGTGTGGGAGACTGGAATTGTGGTTAATTTCTCAACTAACCTTAATGAAGCAAGCCCTCAAGAGATCTCTAATTATCAAAACGTCTGATGCTTCAAAGAAACCGCTGACTTTTTTGAAATCGATTTTACTTTTAAAGCAACCCCCCACCCCCTGCGCCCCTAGTCACAAACACTGGCTGCCATTGTGCTGCCTGCCTGGAGAGCGGGGAGGGAGGGCTCACACATGTGTGGGGGAGGGATCTCAGGAGCTGTTGGTTCTTATCAGAACTGTCAGTGGTCAGTGGTGGGCACACCACATACTGCTTCCCTTCTCTGAGCCTCCCTTTCTTACCCTTTTCCCTTCCTTTCCTTCCTCTTCCTCTTCCCTCTATCTCTTTCTTCCTACCTTTCTTTTTCTGTTGAGCCAGTACTGGGGCTTGAACTCAGGGACTGCGCACTGTCCCTCAGCTTTTTTGCTCAAAAGCTAGGAACGCTCCACCACATGAGCCACAGCTCCATTTGTGGTTTTTGGTTGGTTAACTAGAGATACAGTCAGTCTTAGGGACTTTTCTTCCCTGGCCGGCTTTCAACTGCGATCCTCAGATCTCAGCCTCCCGAGTTGCTATGGCTATAGGTGTGAGCCATGGGTATCCACCTAATTATGCTTTCTTTAAAAAAAAAAGTCCTAAAGCTAAGATTCAACTTCAGCCCACCTTGGACCAGCGCCTCTACCTAGGTAGGTTAGAGACCTCCAGCAGCTCCATCCCTATGTGGCTAGAGGAGCTTCCAGACAGACATATGGACATGGAGAGAAAACACCCCTCCTTGCAGGTGGTCATGCAAACAGACGCAGCAGGGTGGGCACAGCTGGGCCTCGCCAGGCCTGGCCATCACTCCACGGACGTGTGAACCAGCCAGCCACCACCGGGGAGGGCAGGTGCTCAGGGAGAAGAGGAAGCCTGTCTGCCCACCTCCCTCCACTTCTGCTGGCCAAGGTCTGGGCTGGGGAAGTAGAGAGGTGTACGGGAAAATCCAGGCTAAGCCAATGTACCAGGGCAATGCAAAGACATGGTGGCAACTTAACCTCGCTCTTGAGCTTTGTGAATGTTGTTGGAAAATCATTGAAATTCGTCTCCTCCTAAGACCTCCTCCTCTGACTGTGCTGGCAGGGAGGGAAGGAGGTAAACATTTACCTTCTTTCTGGTGGTATCTCCAGGCTTGTGCAAGGGCCCGGATGTAATCCAAAGCCATATTTTAACTTCCAACATTCTCACATTTCATTTAGACAGCACTTTTGCAACATGTCTAAGTCCTTCATTTAAAAAAAAATAAACCTTTAGTGTAACGTTTGTAAAATATTTTCAAGGGAGAGGTTTGAGGGGTATTTTCCTAACCTAAGTCAAGTTGGCTTCACTTTGATGCAAGATAAAAGAAAAAGTACTTTTAAAAAAGCTAAAATTAATAGGTAGGAAAATTTACCCAGCTGCATTTTAAAATTAATTTCATGTCATTGAAAGTTCATACTCTTATAACTCAAATAACCCCTCCCCCTCCCCACAGTTCCTTTCAAGTTTCTCTCTGGATAATATTTTCAGATGAGGGCAAAAGTCCCAGAAATCCAAGTTAGTTGATTTATACCTAACCATCCTGAATTTAGCACTGTATCACATTATAGTTAAGGTATAAACTTCCACAAAGCAAATGATATATGGCATTTGAAGACGTGGTTTTCAGGCATCATCATGCATGCCTGTAGTATCAACTAACTGGGAGATGGAGACAAAAGGCAATGCTGGAGGCCAGCCTGCACAAAAATGTTCATGAGGTCCTGTCTCAAAACAAGCCAGGTGTGGTGCTACGCTGGTGTAAATCCCAGCAAATGGAGAGGCAAGGATTGTGGTTCAAGGTCAGCATGGGCAAAAGGCAATCAGCGCCAAGACCCCTCAACGGTTTAACAATTCCAATGTCCAGAGAATGTCAGGAATGTACTCCTCCTTTGCTTATTTTTCCTGTACTCTCTCTCTTTCTTGACTTTTTCATTGATGACTAGTGCTCTACCACTTGAACTACATCTCCACCTCCACCTTTTTGCTGGTTAATTAGCAATGACAGTCATAACAGACTTTCCTACTCAGGCTGGCTTCAAACAAACGTTGGCCTTCAGATCTCAGCCTCCTGAATCACTAAGATCACAGATGTGAACCACTGTGCCTATTTTCCTGTAGCTTCTTACGGTTGTCAGCTGACAGATCCTCTTACCTCCCAAACAAAGCCCCCTCAAACGAGCCACATTCTGGTTCAGACATCATAGCTGGATCATTTTCCAGGCCACCTACCTCTTTCAAATTGTAGCTTTTTATATCTTTGCATAATTTCAGCTGCAACCATGCACTCGATCTAAAAGAAAAAGACATGAACAAGTTGTGTAACAAGCAGAGTGTAGGAATATAATGCAACATAACCCTCTCTGCGCCCTCTCCCCCCGGCCAGAAGCCTGGCAGGACAGGGCCTCCCACAATGCAGTGATCAACCACAAGCACACACACACGCACACGTACCTCACTCTCCTGAAGGTGGCCCTGTTTAGGACAGGCAGCGTCAGGACAGCTAATCGCAGTTTCTAGCCCTTCTTTGATCAAGAGCTCAACATACTGTTTCAGGCACTGGTAGAAAAACAGAAGAGAGTCTGTTAACATCTTTACTTCCTGAAAGCTGAGGACACAATGATGCACTCAGAGAACAATCGAAGCCAAGTGCCAGTGGTTCACACCTGTAATCCTAGTGACTCGGAGGCTGAGATCTGAGGATCATAGCTTGAAGTCAGCCCAAGCAGAAAATCCATGAGACTCTTCTGCCCAATTCATCAGAGGAAAGGCCTGAAGTGGCACTGTGGGTCACATAGTAGAGCACTAGCCTTGAGCAAAAGGAGCCCAGGGACATGCCCAGGCCCAGAGTTCAAGTCCTAGCCCAGGCCCAGCCAAAAAAAAAAAAAAAGATGGGTCAAGGGCTGAGGCTGGTAGCTCATGCCTATAATCCCAGTTTTAGTCAGAAGGCAGGGATGGGATGGAGGGATCATGGTTTGGAGCAAGGAGCAATTCCAGGGGAAACACTAGTATTTCACCCAATAAAGCTGGATGCGGTGGTGCATGCCTGTCATCTCAGCTAGACGGGTGGCACAGGTAGAACTGGGTGGTCATAGGCACAAAATACAAGACCGTGTCTAAAAACAGTGAAAGCAACAGAACTGAAGGTATGGTCCAAGCGATCCAGTGATTGTCTAGCCAGTGTGAGGCCCTGAATTCAAGCCTCAGCACTACATGTGTGTGTGTGCATGCACACATACCACCACCACCAGTCAAGTGTCCTATTCCTTATCATTTTATATTTTCCCTATGAAGCTCATTACAACCCTAGGTTCATTCATTTGGTGAGTATTTATGGGGTGTCTGCTCTGCATCGGGGTTAGGTCTGGGGATCGTGAGCTGAGGCTGGGGGACCCTCAGCACAGCTCCAGCAAGTCCACACCCAGCACCAGGGCACAGGCCGCCAGTGTGGTAGACAGCGAGCCTGCTCACAGGCATGGCCTGCGTCCACCCGGGCTAAGGTCCTGTGTCTTCTGCATACTTTCACTGGCACCCTTTGGTTGTACAAGAGGGCTTCACTCTGACACATCCACAAATGCCGACAATGATTAGAGACATGTTCCCTGGCACTGCCCCTCACCCTTGCTCCAGCGCCGTGCTACGTTCTTTATCTTCCATTCTTGTAGTTAACCCTTAGAACACTGAGGAAAGGCCTGGCCATCTCATCATTCTGTGAAATTCCACCACCCAGTAAGGAACCCATTGCTTTAACCAGATGTGAGCTCACATTTACTTGGCTGACACACACATGCTTTCCTGGAGGACCAGGTCATGTGCAACCGTCCATCATGGCATCCTGGGCCATTACTGACCCCTGACCTTTCCTGGAGGGCAAGATAGAAAATCTGAATGGAGCCAGTCAAGGACAAGCACAAGCTAATGGGAAATACTTCGTGGCTCTTCTCAGTTCTGATTTGCTCTTGCTTTATAAAGTATACTAGCCTTAGAAATTCAATGTTTAACTGAAAGCTCATTTTTCCCCCTTTTTTGTACCAGTTCTAGGGCTTGAACTCAGGGCCTGTTGTTCTTGTTCGGTGTTGTCACGGAAGGTAATATGAAACATACTTCCACTTCTAGGTTTTTGCTGATTAATTGGAGGTAAGAATCTTATCTCTGCTGGGTGCCAGTGGCTCATGCCTGCAATCCTAGCTACTCAGGAGGCTGAGATCTGAGGATCACAGTTCAAAGCCAGCCCAGGCAGGAAACTCCATGAGACTCTTATCTGCAATAAACCACTAGAAAACTTGAAGTGGCTCCATGGCTCAAATGGTAGAGCACTCGCCTGGAGCTGAAGAGCACAGGGACAGCGCCCAGGCCAAGAGTTCAAGCCCCACGACCGACAAAAGAAAAAAGAAAAAAAAAGATTATCTCATGGACTTTTCTGCCTGGACTGGCTTTAAACTATGATTCTCAGAACTCAGCCTCTTAAGCAGCTAGGATGACGGGTGTGTAACACTAGCACCAGTGACAATCACATGATAAAGAATGAGGAGAGAAGTGTCTTCCCTGGGGAAGCTCACTTCCACAGAAGACCAGACACCTCACAAGATCACACCAGATCAATTTCTGATCACAGTCCCAGGCTGACGATGACACACACAGCAGCAGCACTGGTGTGGTATTATAACACAATTAAAGTACTGAGCAAATTCGTCAAGAAAAACACTTACGCTGCGTGCACTCCTAAGCCTTACCTCCTCCTAAGATACAGACTGCATTCCACTACACAAAGGCAGATAAAGGAAGGGGCCATTTGCTGTTCTCCCCTCCACCACTCTTGTTTCTCATCTGCAATCTGGAATAATTTTGTCTACCTTAGGTGGAGTTGTAAAAGAGCCAAAAAATACACGGGGAAAAAACATATGCTTAGTATGTAAAGAATAATTTCATCAAATATTGTAGCAAAGCAGAATATTTCCTTCATCAAAGACTCCAAGCTGGCTATGGTAGTTCCAGCCTGTAGTCCCAGCTACTCAGCAGGCAGAGCAAGAGAGAATCTTGGTCTGAGATGGATGCAGACAAAATGTTAGCAAGACGTCCTCTTTAACAGTAGAGCTGAGAGTGGCGATAGGTTTCTGTCATCCACTGTGTGAGGCAGAGGTGAATAGGAAGTTGTTGGTCCAGGCCAGACCAGGAAAAAGCAGGATGCTCTTAGAAAAATAATGAACACACAAAGGGCTGGGAGAGTAGTAGTAGTTCAAGTGATAGATTGCCTGCCTAGTACATTCAAGGCCCTGAGTTCAAAACCCCGATGGAGTTCTGGATGGCAATTTCTTTAAAAAGTGGAAATCAAGGCCATCTTCGAAGGGCCATCTTCGAAGGGCCATCTTCAAGAACCATTTCTGAGGGCCAAGAGAGGCCCTGAGACTCTACCCAGCTCAGCCTAGCCAGCCGACCGCAGTGGCCCAGAACTTGGATGGCTCCCAGACGCACCTACGTGTAACCCATCATTGTATACGAGCCTGAGCTCGCGTAGACAAGCCCAGTCTCGGGGTCATTAGAGGCGTGCGATCGGACAGCTGTCATAACCACCAACATGAGGTCTCCCGGTGGGCCAGGGCACAGGACCAGGGAAGACAGGGGTGTCTCCAAATCTCCATCAGGGCCCACCCCTGGTGACAACTTAGCTAAGGCATTACAAGGTTAGATGTCTGGGTTTCAGGGGTGAGAATGGCTTGCTTACAGCTGTTCACAGCTGGCAGAGAAACGGAATGTCTTGTTTGTGATATGGGTACCGGAAGGAAGGGGAACTGCCCACAGGGGCACTGGGAGTTTGCTGCTAGACAGACTCAAGCGAACCCGGTCCTTCTAGACGGTCCACAGAGCAGGTATGTGGTATGTGTGGGTCACAGCTCCCAAGACAGTAAGGTGGTACACTTGGAGCAATTCCTAGAGCACAGAACCACCCAAAGTGTCTGTTACCTCATCCATCTTTCTCTGCGACCAGTTTCTTACAGGTACAACCCTCAGCAATGAGATCGTTATGACTTTCTTTAATTAAGTTTGTCTGCATGGGGTCTCTGGAGGATAATGGGATGTCTCAAAGCCGTGGAATGCTGAAAACTGTCAATATTGGGCAGAGCAGTCTATAATGACAGAACAATACTCTCCCTAAGAAGCAAAATACAATTAACGCTGGTATGAAGGCTACACCCTGGGGAAGAGTGTAAACACCATTGTTCAAGAGCCTGCATACGGCAAGCAGAAGTGAGTCGCATCTGGATGAATGCTAACACACAGAACTTGTACACCATCAGAACACAGCTCTGTGCAATATGCACAGTAATTACACCCATTTGTTTACGGCATAGGGACGGATGAGGGTCGGCAGTTCTGACCCTGCCACCATCAAACTGGCAGTGTTCTTCCAGTTACAAAGCAGGTCATGACTCACAAGCCATATTTTCCAATCTAATAGCAAAAAGATGTCTTGAAATAAGTACAGTACAATAAGTAAACAGAGAAGCATCTGCAACAATAAATATGCAATTCCAAAGCAAAGACGAATGCAGTTCTCCATTACTGCATCAGCAGCTTTCAGCATCCCAGTGTAAGTACCAGATTCGCTGGGTCAGTCACTTTGTCTAGCTTAGCCCGATAAACAGGCATGAGAATTGTGGATGGCATTAGGGGCACCACTGTTTTCTACTTGTGAGAAAAACAAAAACAAACACAAGGATCAGGAAAGTTAAAAACCCAGTGCAAAGTCAGCTTTCTAAGTCCAGGCACTCCGGCTTCAAGCCCGGTTCGCCTAACTCCAAGTTGGAAAGCTTGTGTACTTTGTTTTCTAATTGCCTCCTTTTACTTCAGTGATGGGGGAGAACAAAGGAAGGCTTGACATTGGTCAACATGTGTGGCAATCAGAAACAGATATGCTGAGTTGAAACCCCTTTGGATAACTAGTTAAAGATTTTTTTTTTTTAAATTCTAAAGAACTCTGTTTTGTGTGCATGGTGATACATGCTTTTAATTTTAGTACTTGAGAGGCTGTTCAAGGCCAGCAAGGGTTACATAGCAAGACTCTACCTACAACAAATCTAAAAAGTAAAGAAGAGAGATGAGAAGGGAAGGATAGAAAGAGGGAGGTAAGCACTGTTGGAGGTGTAGTAGTGGGAATGGGAGGGCTAACTAAGAGGGTGAAAGGGTGAACAAGTTCAAAGTAGTCTGTTTGCCCATTAAAAATAGAACCACTGAGGGGCTGGGAAGGTGGCTCAGTGGTAGAGCACTTGCCTTGCATGCCTGAGGCCCTGAGTTCGATTCCTCAGCACCTCATAAGCAAAAAGAAAAAGCCGGAAGTGGCGCTGTGGCTCAAGTGGTAGAGAGCTAGCCTTGAGCTGAAGAGCTGAGAGACAGCGCCCAGGCCCAGAGTTCAGGCCCCACGACCGGACCAAAAAATAAATATATATATATATATATATAGAACAACTGAAATTGTCTTAAGACAGGGAATGGGATAAGGGAGTGTGATCGATGGGCAGGGAATTTGGGAATGTCACAACGAATCCTCCTGCCCTGTACAACTAATGTATTCAAACAAACACTTCATAAAAAGTTAAAAACAATGATTTAGTATTCTCTGGTATCTTAGATAGTTTTTCACAGGGCAAAGCATCACATGCACTTTCCAGCAGCAAGGCCTGACATGGTTGTCACCTAGAGTGCTGTGAACTTGAGCATGAGTCCAGACAGGGAGACCTCGGGACCTGGCGTGGGTGGGTGACGCAGGCCTCACACATGCTCAGCGGAGGCTGCCCATGGCCCATAGCACAGCCAGGCTCTAACAAGGTAGCAAGGAGCATTTTCTGGGTGGGATCAGGGAAGGCCTAGGAGATGGAAGTTTGGCCAGAGGGACAAAGCAATTCCAAGAAAAGAGGCTTCAGCTGTGTACAGGGAGGAAGGGGGAGGGGCGGTGAAGCCACAGAATGTTCCAGGCATTTCATTTTCCATTGTGCCTTCCAACTCTTTGAAACCCAATGAGGAGACATCACTGCTGATGTGCAAGTATACCTCCACCGCAGCACAAGTTCCCCGCCAGCGAGGAGTGGACCACAGAGACAGACCCACGGAGCCCACGTTGGCATCCAGTCAGAAGTGTGTCCTTGCTCGTTGAATCCCATTGGCTACTGATGACCCTTTCAACAGGAGAAATGCCCAGAAACTAGGCTTCCCGGTGCCCTCGTGGTTTAGGCTAATCAGGAATCACGATTTACAAGCTTTACATGCAGGCCAGACCCTCCACAGCCCTGGGTGAGGAGCAAAGCCTGAGACCACAGCTGGGTTTGAATCCCAGCTCACCAGCTTTACCAGCTGTTCCACAAAGACCAGGGCCTTCCTCTGTCAGCCTCTGCCCCCAGGGTGGGAGGCCAGTTGGATGGGCCTAGAGCTCAGGACACTGCCCTCCAGAAGGTCTCCAGGCAGCACCCAACCTTTCTGGAGCAATCCCTCCATAATGGCTGATCTGTGGATGTTTCACCTCTAGTAGATGTCACGTTCTTTGAAAAGAACTCTTTATGGTTTATCTAAAGTGCTGGCAGTAGTAAGAGGCAATCAGTGTGGTATGATCGGCATGCGAGGATGATGGAGGGGGGGCAGGGTGACATGGAGTAGCCAGATGCCTGGCAACACGTTATTCTGCGTCTCGGCAAAGGAGCCAGAGCCCTGAGGCCGGGGGCAAGCCGTCTGCACACCACTACTGCAAAGCGGCTGAGTGGCTGAGGCCCATGTTTTGCAGGCCAGGAAGGCCGACCCTCTACCTGCACAGCCTCCACAGGGGCTGGCGGTCAACCAGACACCAGGGAACCCCATGAGAGACTCGCTGGCCAAGGAACCTAGAGCCAACAGCCACAAGCTCCCGGGTCTCGTCCAACAAGAACCTTCAGGCTCGAGCCTGCAAGTCTGGTTTTACTCACATGCCAGAGAGTCTGAACTATGAAGAATGTTCCTGAAAATTATGGGAATGAAAAAAGAAACATAAAGCTTTCTATGCATTACTCTCTGCCCTGCCAACCTGCAAACTCTCTGTCTCCTACACAAATGCGTCCTGTGCTCTCTGACACCACAGCTTCACCACCTGCCACAGCTTTACTACATGCCACAGCTGGCCACAGTGAGGTCACCACTGTGGGGAAGGGGACTTCTTCCTGTGACCAGGACCTGCATCAGGAAGGACAGCTTCCCAGGTCCCATGGCAGGCAGGAGAGGCTTCCACGATGATTTCCCTCAATGGCAGAATACAAAATAATATTTTTTGAAATGAACTTGAGGAAATGAAAACAAGAGATTCTTTGGTGTTCTTGTTGCTGCTTCTGTTGTCTTTTCTTTTGTTTGTTTGTCTTTGGGAGGGTAAAGGGGGACACAGAAAAGGTGAGACCAAAGGTGAACAAAGGCAGCGGTGGACTCACTGGACACTCTGTGGGAAATGAACTATACAACTTGCGGTGGGGATGGGAGGGAAAAACTGGGAGAGAGCCAGGGGAGGGGTGGTGTGGTTCAAAAAGAAATGTACTCATTGCCTGACTTATGTAACTAGAACTCCTCTGAATATCACCTCTACAATAACAATAAAATATATTTAAAAAAAATACCAGTGCAAGCACTGGTTTTTAGGCCCACACAAAGTAGGGGCTCAACAGGTGGCTCATTTAGCCACTCCAGCACATTCTACAGTCCCCCCCCACACACATACCTACCACCCACTTCCTTAATCTATTTAGGCAAAATCCCTGTCACCAAAAAATTCTCTACAGCGCAGTAGTCCAAAGTGGGATGGTCTGGTCCTGTCAAGACAGTAGGGAGGGCTGAGGAGCCCCAGCGCCCCACTGGGAGGGTGGAGAGGCTGCCAGCCCCCACTGTGGGTCAGGTGAGCGGTAGTGATTTGTACAGCTGTCACCTTCCCGGCGACACACGTGACTATGGCTGTTGGTGCCCAGTGAAGGTGTGGACATGACAAGCAAGATGGTGGGAATTAGCTCCTTAAAGAGTACCACGTGGGAATCTGCTGGGTTGGGTGTTGGCTGGACTCCGGGAGAGTTCTGAGCTCTCCCGCCTCCCATGGGAAGGTTTTGTAGAACTGGGGACACAGGCTGGAGGATGGGAGCCCCGGGCTCACAGCCATTGAGACCTCCCAAGAGCAACACGCAGATGCCAGGGAATGGGCACCGACACTGTCTATTCAAGGAAAAAGCATCCGGTTCGATGCCAAGTCTATCCAAGACAGAGTCACGAGAAGGGGAGGCAGAGGGCTGGGCTCCACCACCATCGCCTGGCCCGGGCTAGGCACAGGAAGCACACAGGGGCAGGGATGCCAGGCACGCCAGGCCGTGGGAGAGAAGCTGCCAGGATGTCAATCATTGAACCTGTGCGTTTTGCTGCTTCACACTCCAGAGATCTAGGCAGGCCCTTCCTGACTTCCCAGAAAGGGTGGTGGAGGATGGACTGGGGAGAAGGAGCCTCGGGAATGGGGGTACACTGGCCCCTCACCTGTGTGCTTCTGGGGAAGCCACCGGGGCAGCCTTGAGTGTGACCAGCATGTTCCAATTGTTGCATGTGAAACACACAAAGTCAGGAGGAGCCAAAATTCATATTTGATCTAACCATGGATTTATCTCGAAGCCTTTCCAGTGGAATTTAAGCAACGCAATGCAAGCAGCGGGCATTACACATAACAGCAGAGGTAGGAGGAGCAAGGCGAGACCCCTCACCGCTTCCCCCTGCCCACAGAATTAATGTACTCAGCAGGAGGTAGCTATTTCTCAATGGTTGATGGTCTAGGTAGCTGAAGGTAAGGAAAAGAACAGATAAAACCTGGGTTGGTTTTGTCCAAGGGTATGTCTGCATGAGATTGTGACAGGTAAACCCCTGCACAAATTCTCAGAACTGGCAATACCCAAGGGTTAAACTGTAAGAGGGATACGTCACAGATTCAGCCCTACCAGAAAGCATCAGGGTTTTCCAGACAATGGAGGATCTTCCCCTCCAATGGTGAAACCAACAGATTTATTGGGGGGGGGAGGCAAGGGAGTAACTGTTGTTTTTGTATCTTTTTATTTTGTTTTTATCTTGTATTAGTCCTAGGGCTTGAGTTCAGAGCCTCAAGCTCTTTCTTAACTTTTATGCTTAAGGCTAGTCACAGCTAGCTGGGTCACAGTTCCATTTTCACTTTTTTGCTAGTTAATTGCAGATAAGAGTCTCATGGACTTTCCTGCCCAGGCTGGCTTTGAACCTCAATCCTCAGATCTCAGCCTCTTGAGTAGCTAAGATTACAGGACTCAGACCCCAGCACTCAGCTTCAAGAGTTTCATCTACTTGGTTCTTCAGCAACGAGGAGCTGCGAGACTGAGAAATGGGCCTGTTTGGATATTGTGTCAACAATGGGGCAAGATTCTAGGACCCCACTGCAGTAGTCCTGGAAGGCTTCCTCATAGGGAACAACAAAGGCAGGCTGGGGGTGGAATATTAACCTTGACCCAGAAAGATCTGCAAATGCCTCCAGGGCAGTGCCCAGACCTCTGAGAAGCCGCATCTTCCCAGGACTGTTGTTAAGACAGGAAATGGGGCATCCACCGGAGCCTGTGTGTTAGGAAACTAACAAGCACAGGTGTCTATCTTAGGACAGGCAGGGTCTCTGGAGAGGACAGCAGCTGCTAGGCTCGTCCCGGGACCCCAGGGAGGAAGGTGGAAGTGGAGGGGTGTCCAGACTCCCTGGCTCTGGTGAGCAAGGGGCGGAATGGCAGCATGGTGACATGTTCAGGGGCGCGCGCCTCTCCTGCCTGCCGTGGGATCTGGGAAGATGTTCTTCCTGACGCTCAGGTCCTGGACACAGGCAGTTGTCACTGCATGGAGGAGCATGAGGGAGCTTGGCTTTCCTGATGGTTCTTTATCCTGTGCTGGAAGGATATGAATGGTTGCTTCTGGTTACCTGTGCTAGAACCCGTCGTCTTCCATACTTGTGGTGTGATTACGCTACAGACTAGGAAACATAGACGGCAGGCTTGTGAAGGTTGTAAAGCACCCTTAGGCTCTGAGGGGACTCCTCTGCGGGGTGTGGGGGGGTGTGAATCGTGACTGACAATGAAAGCCCTATCATACTGCCCTCTTCACCTCATGTTCTAGGAGAAAGGCCTGTGGAGTCAAGGCACCACCCAGAGAACATTCCAGTTCTACAGGATTTTAGAAGCAAGGAGGTGACACAGTAGGGCATTTGGCACACCAAAGCCATCAAGAAGTGTTACTCCCCAATCAACAAGCTGAAATTTTATAAGTGCCTTAAGACCAGAGGTAAAAATGAAAAGCTCTGGTTGAGGCCTATGAGTCTGGTTGCTAGAGAAGCAGAGGAGTACGGGTGCCATGTTAAAGCACACAGGTTGCGAAGGTGTTCTGGGCACCGACACAGAAAGACCACCTGGAGAGTCAACACTGGGGTGCTCCTCCACCTAGTCATAAGGAGTCCCCATCTCTTCGCCTCTCAGACCACAGAAAAGGGGTCTGTGCCTTTGGAAGGAGGGACAGGTTGTCTGACCCAGGTTAGGCAGCATGGGATTGAAAGAGCTGTGACTGCTAGCCTTATTCCTACCTCTGGTCTTCAGATCCACCCAGACCTGAGCTCCTCCCTGCCCTGGAGCTCCTGAAACATAACTGGCCACTCCCTCTCTCTGCCCAGACATACCTGGGCACAGACCGCCACGGCCCCAGAGCTACCCACCCGGATAGGGTCAGACACCATATTGCTCCCTCTCCCTGGAGAGATATGGCCTCTCTGCTAAACCTTATAATAAGTGCCTGCCTCTGCATGGTCCCCTGGGATGGTCAGTGATGGATCTTAACCGTGACAAAGGCCCATAACAACAGGAAACAAAAAAGGGGCATAAATGACCTTTCTTGTCCAGAAAATGGGAGGGGCCCAAAGAAGAATCTACATCCAATCAGAAAATGGCAGGGGCCCAAAGAAGAATCTACATCCAATCAGAAAGGCCTGCGGCAGTTAGGGACCCCCTACTTAACAAATTAAAGCAAAGATGCATTCCTGCAGAGGGAAGGGACTAGAGACCCTAGTCTCTAGGGCTCAGTAAAGAAGCCCGGGGTGAAGGAAAATCCCCGCTCTGCTAGGTTGGCAGGGCCTGCCGATTATTTTTTTCTACTTCCTTTCATTTTCAAATAAACTTACTCAGTCTAGACTCTTATCTGGCCAAGAAAAGGACCACTACCCTAGGAGATAAAGGGAAGAGCTAGTCCTCAGATTCCCCCTGGAGACCCCTAGCAGGGTGGGTGAGGAGTCAGGCCTGGGTCCCCGAGCTCTAGGCTGACGAACTGGCACCAAACTCTATGAATTACTCTTTACTTGTTGGCGTTCTCCTGAACCAAGAAGCCATTGCTCAAGAACATTTGGAAAAGCACTTCCTGCTGCCCCCTTTTGCCAGGACAGGCTGACCCCACACAGAAAGATGGCAATTTCCTTTCCTCTAGAGCTAACTCATAGAACCCCTCTCCTGGAAGAGTGAGGGGCAGAGCAGAGGCAGCGCAGAGGGAATTCTAAATTCACAGTGAGGAGCACCTTGCCCTTACTTGCACCTAGCCACATGGAACTCGGGTACACCACAATAAACTATTGTAAGATGACATTATGTGTCAGTTATGGACAAACAAAATGAAGCCCTTTCTACCAACATTCCCACAGTCCAGGGTCTAGAACAGGAGGACACACTTTTACCAACTCGCAAATGAGTGTGAGTTGAGGCACCGGATGGTTAGAGTCAGGAAGCTTCCAGCAATGTGAGATGGCTCAACATGGTAAACTGAGGCAGTGGGATGAGCCTAGGAATGGAGCTGTGAGGCTGTAAAGGAAGCAAAGGGCCAAAGAGCCCTGGGTCTCACTGGACCTTAACAAGGAAGAAGCTTCCATCCTTCGAGTGAGGTGCTGATTCCACCTTAAGAAGAACACTCTGAGCTCCCCGCGGGACCCTCCTTGTCCTCCAGCCTGTGGTCCAGGGAACTGACCCCTAGTTGCAGGCCCGGTTCCAGGCCACTGGCTGAACCAGTTAGTGAACCCATTTCTATTATCTAGGAGTACCTGAGGTTCGTAGAGCCAATGAGGCTGACTGCCTGCCTGGGAAGGAAGTGCCTCTGGGATCCACAGGAGTTACCGTTCGCTCTTCCCCTCCCCCACGTGACAGGTTTGTAGGGGGAGAGATCTATACTCAACCACATGCTCACCACCAGGAGACTCTTCTGAGATGATACAGAGAGTCTGCTCCTGACGTCCGCCACCCGGCTCCTGAAAACAGGCCTGAGCCAGGAACAGGCTCTGGGCAGCATATGTCTGGTACACTGAGGAAAGGCAGAGTGGTGTGTCAGGCTAGGGTCATGCTGCTGCTCCCTTCCTTCTCGTAAGTACCCAGGAGACCTTGGGGTGACAAGGAGGCAGCATGTAGCAGTTAGCAAACGCAGGGAGCCCCCAAAATGAACCTAGAGCGCATCCTGCGGGACCAGTGTTTGTGAGAACACTCACTCCTCTAAAGCAATCCATCCCCTGCTCTTTTTTCCTCCTGCAGTTGTAAGTTCAAACTCAAGTAAATTGAGGAGGAAGCTGGCCTGTGGTGGGCACAGGATGGGCTTCAGCACGCACCCTTCCCTGTGAACTTCCTTCCCGTGCACAGCTGAGCTTGGTGAGGCTCCTCAGGGCAAAAACAGAGCTGGCCTTTAAGGTAGGGATGAGGATGCCCAGCTCCAAAGCTCACAGCTGCCTCTCCAGAGCTACTTCTTCTCTGGGATCACTTCCTTTGGAATTGGACTATAATTCTAAGTTAGTCTTGGTGTGTGTGTATGTGTATGCATGTGTGTATATGCATGTGTGTATATGCATGTGTGTATATGTGTATGCATGTGTGTATGTGTGCGTGTGTACACACAATGGGGCTTCTACTCAGGGACTGGAAGTCTGGGCATTGTTCCTGAGCTTTTTTGCTCAAGCCTAGTTAGTGCTGTACCACTTGAGCCACAGCTCCACTTCCAAATTTTTGGTGGTTAATTGAGATAAGAGTCTCATGGACTTTCCTGCCCAGGCTGGCTTTTTATTTATTTATTTATTTATTTGCCAATCCTGGGGACTTGAACTTGGGGCCTGGGCACTGTCCCTGAGCTTCTTTTGCTCAAGGTTGGCACTCTTCCACTTGAGCCACAGCACCAGCCTTTTCTGTGTATATGATACTGAGGAATTGAGCCCAGGACCTCATGCATGCTAGGCAAGCACTCTACCACTGAGCCACATTCCCAGCCCAAGGCTGGCTTCCTCTTTCAGTCTGACTCAACGTTTTCCCTTTCATCTGTCCTACCAAAGGTCTCTGGTTTCTCCACTGCCTGAGCACAATGGGGTGATCTGAGGACCCCGTAAGAGAGGGACCCTTGGCAGAAGGTATCTTGGCATTTGCACACACTGCTCCATCAGCCAACAAACAGGAGCTTCACACCACAGTGAGCTACTGAAAGAGGAACGACATTGGACATTTAAACTGTTAACACCAGCTGTGGAAACAAATTGCCTGTACTGCTCCTCTGCACTTGGATGGAGGCTTCCGTGAGAATGCAGTGCTCGTTGTCTCCTTTGGTATTCCCTGACCTGAATGCAGCTTTTGGATTAGTAAGGGTTGCTTATTTATTTAGACAATTCTCTAGAAGCAACCAAAAAAAAAACCCAAAACAAAAAACCAACCAAATGAAAGCCTGGAAACAAAGGCAGGAAGATTGGGATGTTTTAGGAAGAAAACACACAAGGCCCTGGCAGCTGGCAGGTGTCTGGAGACATGGCAAATGTGCAGGAAAGAGGGAGTGCTACCCAGCCAGGGAATCTGGAAAGGTCCCTTCAGGCCTGGAGAAGGGGGTTCCACAGAAAGCAGATTATTTATTGCATCTCTGTTCACCTTCCTAAGCTTCCTCTCGTGAAGCTAGAAGCCCCACTCACTGTGCTAACTGACTACAGCTTTCCCTCCGGCCGTTCTCCATCTCGGGGAAAGTGTCCAGCCCTGCAGGCTTTAATGAGGTGCATTTCTTGGATGTCAGCTCCAACAGCGAGATGGATTTACTTCAGAGTTCAATCCCTGAGGCTTTATTGATTAGCTATTATCAGCTCTGCACTCAGCTAGGTCTTGGAGGGGAAATGGAGAATGAGCCAGAAAGTCTTCTTCCCTTCAGAAAGTCAGAACCCAGCATCCACCGGAAATGAAATGATGTGGACTTCAATTAAGCCTGGAAGGTCTGGGTTCCTTCTCTATGAAACAGATGATGAAGGTGCTGAGCTCTGAGCCCATATTCCCAGGCTGAGATGCAGCCTAAGTGAAATCGAGCCTGCCCAGGAAGGAGCGCGGGTGAGGAAGGTATGGAGGCAGGTGGTGGGAGACAGACAGATCTCACGGCCACAGATCTCACAGGCAGCTCCGCTCCTGAGCATGTACAACCACAGTCAAACTCAGAGCCAAGGGTGTGTTATTTACAACTTGTATGAAGATTTTTTCCCTATTCTGTACTTTTTAAAATTACACCTGTGTTATTTTATCCATTTTCAAACTGATTGAAATGTGACAAAAAAGATTGTATATTTAAGGTGTACAATTTAGTCATTTGTTTTTTTGTTTTCTGTGTTGTTTCATTGCTTTTTTTTTAATGGGGGAGTGGCTCTTGTGATATATCTCAGGCTGGCCTGGAACTTGTGATTTTGCTGACTCAGCACTTAACTTTTGTTTGAGTGTGTGTGTGTGTGTCTCTCTCTCTCTATTTCTCTCTCTCTCTCCTCTCCCCCACCCCCCATAACTGAAAGCTTCTAACCTGCCACTGACATCTCTGAAAAGCCCTAGTAACCCAGTCCTGGCCAAACTGTTCATGAGTTGACTTCTTTGATTCTAAAATCAAGAAACATTAAGTATTTTCGGACACAAATCCTGAACCTTAACTTGTTGAGCGAGAAATTTCCATATGCATAAAGAATTAATTGTTTGAAGACGGTGGTAGCTTTCACCTGTACTCCTAGCTACTCAGAGGCTGATGGGAAAATGGTAGTTCAAGGCTAGTCTGAAAAAAAAAAAAGAGAGTCTCCCCTAGCAAGGGTGATGGAGTGAATCTGTCATCTTCAATAAGAAACCATAATCTAGGAGGACTGAGCTCCCAGTATGGGCCAGGGCAAACCATGATGATACCCTACCTTAAAATAACCAGTGCAAAACAGGCTGGAGGTATGGTTCACTGGTGGAGTGGCAGCCTGACCAGCACAAGGCCTGAGTTCAAACCACAGCACCGAACACAAAACAAAACAGACAAAACAAAAATCATTCAGTCCCTAGGGGCCCTAGGTTCCCTCACAAGGGCTTCAGGGACTTCAAGTCACACACATTCCAGTTTGGCACTCACAAGTGAACCACAACGCCAGTCTCAGACACGATTATTAAATGAAGTGTGAAACAAGATGCCCTGTCAAGCTTTCTAAAGCAAGACGCCAGCTCCTAGCATCCTGTGCACACAATGGCTTCTGCAGCCCGAGCCGCCTTCATGGAAACGTACTGTGGTCATCTGCCTGACACAGTTCCTCCAGCAACCACCTCCTCAGAGCCCCAAAGGAGACCGAAACAAAGGTGTGTCATCCTAATACTCAGTGCCAGGCTCTGCTTAAACCATAGCCGGGAGTGGAGAGCCAGGAGCGTGCGCTGAAACGGCTGACCCCGTGTGTGACCCAGGACCCTCTGAACCGGCTGATCCCCTGCGCGACCCCAAGACCCACCAGGGTACAGAAGATGCACTGGCACTGGGCCAGGGTGGTCATCTGCTCCACCGGATACTCCCCGAGGCACAGCTTGCAGGACACCAGCGGGTCGAGGGCCAGGTCCCAGGTGGGCCGGTACCTTGCTGTGGTCATTGCAGAGCAGCCTGGAATGAGACACGCACACGGTCAGACCTCCCTCCGATGGCCTCCGAGACAGACGGCAGCCCCTCCCCGGCGGTGGAGGGGCCCAGGCTGCTGTTGGCGGGGAGGGGGTGTTGGACACTACTCACTGGGGTCCCCTCAGAGGTTTAGCCAGGGGACTGTGGGCAGGCTTTCTTGTTTTTCACTATTCTGGTGACTTTTCCCGTCCTCCCCCTTGCCTATCCCTTCAGTATATGCAATTAATAATTACTGATGCCGTCTGTCAAGCCCCGGCAACCTCAGCACAGAACCTGTGTTCCAATACTGACTGCTATTTGGTGGGCCGTTCCAGGCCCCCCCCCCCGTCAGTGAGGCTGGTCCACAGCCCTCTGTCCCCGCACATCCCTTCCTTCCCCACTGGCTGCCCTTCACTAGCCTGGGCTTCCAGAAACAGCTCCCTCCAAAGGAAGACTGCTGCTGCTTCTCTCCTTTCCTCCCGCCTCCTCCCACCAGTTCTCTAATTTAAACTCATGCCTTGTGCTTCTGAAAGGCAACTGCTCTACTCCTTGAGCCACAGCCCCAATCTTCTGTGCTCTGGTTTTCAGCTAGGGTCACACTTTGTTTTCGTCCAGGGTCAGCCTATGACTGTGCTCATCAGTCTGCCTCCCACATAGCAGGGATGACAAGCGGGCAACACCACACCTAGCTTGTTGTTTGAGATGGGGTCTTGTGAACTATTTTTACCCAAGCTGAATTAGAACGTTAATCCTTCCATCACTTCTCCTTGCCCCTTCCCCACTCCTATCTGCATCTAGATTTAAGATTTTCTAGAATATCAAACCCCAGGACGGCATAGGTATGGGGTAGATAGGTTCACTTCTCAGATCCAGGATGCGTAGAGGATACCTGAAAAATAGATCCTCACCCCTTTATCTACCCAGGACTTCTCCAGTCATATTCTGAAGCACCAGCAGCATCCAGTGCAGTTACCTATTGCCTAGTGCTTACATGCTATTACCAGAGCTTGCTAAAGGCTGTCTTTCCTGAACCATGCAGTCAGTAAGCCTGGAGGGGTAAGGAAAGACAGACGGAGAAGACACATGTCCAGCCCACAGTCAGCACCTGACCATCCGGTGTTCCAGTCATTCCCAGGAGACTGCATGAACAAATCTTTGCACTGGGGATAATTAATATTCATACCTTGAGTCCCGGTCTCTGAGCCTCATATATTTATTTTGTATCTGAAATCAGTAAGTTTGTGTTTCCTCATTCCAGGAGCCCCTTCTGTCCAAACTCATGCTTCCCAAACTCTGGACACTGAGTAAGATTCAGTTAAACTTTCCTATGGACTTTCTGGCCCTGCTATCCAAATCTTAGGCCTGTTCCTTAGCTAAACTCCCTCTCTCTCTGGGCAGAGCAATGAAACAGATTCAGATGGCAAAAATATTCACATTCCATGCTGGGGTATGAGGTCACAAGACACAATACAAAGAAGATTTGTCTCATCTAGCCTTGTGTATGGAGCAGAGGGCAATGCGCTCAATGACAAGGACCACATGCAGAGGAAAGGGAACGGAAACGCTGACATCCAACTGCAGCCACCAACACAAGGAGCCCTGGGGTCTTGGAGACTCAAAGAGGAACCCAGGAATTTCTCACCCACAGATCTTCAGATGCAATTCAGGGTAAGAAGTTAGCCAATAATACAAGGCAGTACAGGATTGCATGCTGAATCAGTGCTAAAGATACTTGGTAAAGAAGACAACGTCGAGGTCAATGAGGCCTGGGTTTTGGGGGAGGTTGCCTTGGGAAGAGGAAGTAGCTATCAAATCAGGAGGAAGTAATATCTAATAGCTTTCACTAGACCCAAGGAGCTGAGCACCATGCCAGTTGAAAAATGTGGTCAGACATTTGCACACAATCTCTGTCTACGGCCAGCACACACAGCAGCTTAACCACTGCTGGACTCAGTTTATTCACCCAAGATCAGACACCAAGGTGGACTAGCTCATCTTCTGGAGATGGTGTGGAGCTCAAGAAGTCCTGCTCCCTAGTAAATAGTCAATAAAACCCCCACAATGTCCAGCTAGCTTTATCACTTTGTAAGAAAAGACCCTAGGAGGCTGCAGAGTTCCAAAACCAGGTATGAGATCTCGCTGTCATTTAGGTTAGCTACTCCAAAAACAGGAAAAGCTTGACATGCCTTCTCAAATTCTATCAACCAACACGCCCTGGGTATCACTGAGCCCAAGTCTTTACTTAGGGCAAAATGCCCATAAGTTCTTGCCTGGGGCACTCAGTGGGAAGGGAGGAACCTGCTGGACCTGAAAAAACCCCCAGTGAACAGATAAGACACAGTGGCCCAGGACAGAGGAGCAGGAGGGCAGACGCGTGAGAGGCAGGAGAGAGAGGACAGGGCTGGAAGTGGAGCAGCAGCTGTGAGGGTGGACTGGCCTCTGCACACTCTCAGAACGGAGAGGGACCTGATCTGCAGGAGGCCCCATCTCCACTGCTGTAGGACGATGGCAGAAATCCAAACGCCTCCAGGGTGGAACCTCAAGATAAGTAAACAAGCATCCTAACCTGACTAAAGCAAGGAGACATCTCAGAGGCTCAGCTGTCTGGGGTACAGGAGGCCATCAGCTCTGACCCCAAAGTGACGTTCATGTCAAACACTTCTCTGAACCTACTACAGCACTATTACTAAGAATATTATTATTTAAAGTGCCCTCAAGGATTTTCTTGGTCCTGTGTACATAGAATACTTTCTCTCTCTCTCCCTCTCTCCCTCTTTCCCTCTCTCTTTCTCTCTCTCACACACACACACATTTTTCCCATTTTAATTCCCCTATAATTCTTTCTCCAAGTATCATCTGTGAAAGTCCACTGTAAAAAGTTTGTTGAGAATGTTCACGTGTCCTAAGAGGGCTGATAACCTTCATTGAAAGTTCCAAGGCCCTGGGCAGGCTTGGAGAACACTCAAGGTTGGAAGTATCCCTGGGCTGTGGCTGCTTACTGGCCTCTCTGCGCTGGAGGTGGGGAGGGGCAGGCTGAGGCTGTCAGTGCTGGGCAGGCACAGGGTCCCGTACTTGGAGTCCTGTGGTATTGCTTTCAGGAGAGAGGAGACGGGCAGACTTGGGTTCAAGCTCTTTCTGCCACATGGTAATGGGATTTTAGAGAATTTCTTAACCACTTAGTTTTTTTCCCCTCTGTCAAAACCTACATAGAATCACCACAGGTGTGGACTTGTAGAGAGTGAGAGAAAAATAACATATTTAACATTTCTGGGCATCTTATCAGCTTGGGAAGTTGGGAGATAGGAGAGAATGAGGGAAGGGGTGACACTGGTCAAGAAGCACTGTATTCATAGATGGCTGTGTTAAACCCATGTATATGATTACCTAAAGGCAATAATAAAATAAAGAACGAGAATGAGCTGTAGATTAAATCCAGAAGAAGAGCTGCACTGAAGGGGACTGACACGATACATTTGTCTTTTTGAAACCAATGGCTAAGATCCTTGGAGAACCATACCTCGGAGTCCCGGAAGCCTCAGGTGGATGAGTCTGGGCCCACCCCTGCAGGACATCAGCCCAGAAGTCACTCAAAGTGGACCGCACAGTGGCAGAAGCCCCTCTGGGGGGATGGGGATGGGGGGAGATGGGGACACTAGCTCCTCCAGGGTCTTCAGGCCCCCCTCAACCTAGAGGCCTCTGGAGAGCCTGGGAAATCCCAGGAGCAATTTCCCACCTCATGAATGCCTTACCCTCTAGCCCAGCCCACTGCCCTTTCCGCCTTGCTTGTTCCCAATCCCCTGTCCCCCAAAGCTCAAAGCCAGGCTCCTCTTGCTGTTTACAGCTTCTCAGAGTGACCCTGGCAACTGGGAGGCCCGGACCTGTCTGGCTTCCTTTCTTTCTGGAATGTAATTTCCACTTGAGCCCCAAGGGGGCTCCCCCCTTCCCTAGGCTCAAGTGCGCCCCTGGCCTGGCCAGGGCTCTGGCACACCCCCACACCTGCACCTGAGGCAGGCCACCTCCCCATTTCGGGGGTTACATCTGTCTTGATTCCCATCTGGTGTCTGACAGTTTTCTATGCTCTGCTCAAAGCCAAGCTTCAGTCGGCAACAATGATGCAGGCAAACAAGGACGTATTGTGCAGGCATATCACAGAACGTCCCTACACACTGCAGGACCTTCAGACACGACACAGCTGCACCCTTGTGAGAGGAATTTGCTAACAGAATCACAGCACCCAGGAAAAGAAAAGAAAACATTCTACATTTTCCTACTGTGAATGTCAAGTCATAAAAAAACAACAAACTATTTTAAGAACATCTGGCCAATTACAAGATTATTCAATTTAAGCAATTTGGAATGTCTAGAAGCCAAGTCACTTTTGAAGCACGGTGGTATGCAGAGAGCTGTATGTGCACTGTGACACGAGACCTGTGCACACGAGAACAAGAGAGAGCTGGAGGAGCTGGCGCCGGTGCCCGGTGCCTGCTCAAGAGGCTGAGAGATGAGGCCTGTGGTTTGAAGCCGGCCTGGCCATCCACATCGGTGAGACTTTTATCTCTAATTAACCACCAAAAGCTGGAAGTGCAGGTATGGCTCAAATGGTAGAGTGCCAGAAAAGCTAAGGGACAGCACTCATGCACTGAGTTCAATGGCACAAGAAAAGGAAGGAAGGAAGGAAGGAAGGAAGGAAGGAAGGAAGGAAGGAAGGAAGGAAGGAAGGAAGGAAGGAAGGAAAGAAGGTAGAAAGGAAAGAAGGGAAGAAGAGAGGAAGGGAGGGAGGGAAGGAGGGCAAGCTGGAGGAGACAATGCCCTCTCCTTGTAACAGCATAGCACTCGGTCAGTGTAACATGGGTGAGGTCTTTCCACTCTCTCCCCCTTAAAACAAAGCTGGAAAGGAAGTCATCCCCAGCCCCACTCCTTGCTCATTCCACTTCCTCCCATTCTTGCTTGTCCTTCTCCTTGCACACCACTTTCCCAGCCCTCCTGGCCCCCAGGCCAGCATCTGTCCCTGGAGCTCTGTCTTAAGTCTCTGCATGTGGCCTTCTAGGTTTCTCTTGCTCCTTAGAACAGCAGCAGCAACATCCCACGGGAACTTGCTAATTTGCAATTTCCCGGGCACCAACACAGACTTACTGAATCAGAAATTGAGCAGAACAGCACACCAAGCTGTGTTTTTCACTGTGAGAGCCTGGCTCCCAGTGCAGTCCGTCAACCAACAGTGTGGGGTCATACTACTTGAGAGCATTTCCACCCACATCCATCTGATTCCAAAGTCCACATGGGCTCAAGGTCATCCGATGCCCGGCTCCTCAACAGAACCAAGAGTCTGGGCTGCACTCTGCATATGAACAGTCATGACTCTGTGATCAGAACTCTTTCTGGTTCAGTGAGGTTTTCAAAGTTGTCAATATGTATGCTTGCTTCTCTCTCCACAATTGCAGGAGAAAGTTCTATGCGCCATCCTCCTGGAAGGGGCTTGTCATAGGAAGATGATCCAGAATGTGAATAACGGTATGTGGAGTGACATCCACTTAACATGCCTTGGGTCTTGAGCTATCGTTTGCAGACATCACTCAATTATCTGCACAGTGGCTCTGACATGCCTCTGTTGGGTGGGAGGTGACAGATAAGCAAGAGAGGCATCCTCAGGATAGTGGAAGAGAGCTGGAACTATCCATAGGTTTAGCTCAAGATTGACACTGAGGGTTCAGAGAGAAATATTTACAGGTATGTGATTCCACACTGCATAGTCTTCCTGCTTTGTTAGCTGAGAGAGCACAGAAACAATGCAAGGAGCTTGCCTAGGGTCCAGATTCTGAGACTTGTACACTGGGTGGTGCATACCTGTAATCCCAGCACTCAAGAGGTTGAGACAGGAGAATCATGACTTTGCATCCAGTCAGGGCTAAAGAATGAAATCCTTCTTTCTTCTTTCTTTCTTTCTTTCTTTCTTTCTTTCTTTCTTTCTTTCTTTCTTTCTTTCTTTCTTTCTTGTCCATCATAAGGCCTGAACTCTGGGCCTTGGTGCTGTCCCTGACCTCTTCAGCTCAAGGCAAGCACTCTACCATTTGAGCCACAGCACCACTTCCAGTTTTTTGGTGGTTAATTGGTGATAAGAGTCTAATGGACTTTCCTGGCTTTGTATCACGATCCTCAGATCTCCGCCTCCTGAGTAGCTAGGATTACAGGTGTGAGCCACTGGCGTCTGACTAATAGTGAAATTCTTTCTCCACCAAAAAAAAAAAATAGTGCCTCAAGTTTAAGGAATCAGGGTGCACTGGATACAGAGATATTAGTAGCAGCACCAGGGCAAGAAATATCCCAGGTAAGTTTGTAATGCCACAAAGCCAGGATTACCCACAAGAAACAACACCCTCAGTGTTGGCTCAGAAGCCAGTACTGAGAGCTCTTGATAGCTAATGCTCAACAACTAAGCAGCAAAGTCCTATGAATCGTAGCCCTAATACAAAGAAATGTCCACTGGATCAGTAAATATTAGAGGGAGAAAGGTGTATGTCTTACGTGGGAACGATCTATGTGGTTTTGGTCACCGCACTCTCTTCCCTGGGGGAGAGGGGGGAGTGGGGTGGGATCAGGAGGTAGTGCACCAGTCTGCCAGGGAACAGAGGGTGGATGAGGGAGGAAAGGATCTGATGAGGATTATACTTTACCTCTGAGGTTCAGCTCCCCAAATACCCCACCCCATCATAGGCGAGGAATCAAACAGCGAAGAGATCCCAATTCAAGATGAGCCTTCAAAATACCTAACCAACCAATACTCCTCTCAGCTGCCAAGGAAGTCTGAGAAACTCATCACCCTGACTCCTGAAGCAGACAAAAAGCTGGGCAAAAACTAAGGAAGTCTAGACACAGAAATGAATAATGTATCAATACTCCCCATTGATGAGGACAAATGGACTTTAGTCATGGATAATCCCAGAGGAGAGGGGATTCCAGCAGAGGAACTCTCTCTGATATTCCTGCATCACACTTCTGCCTCCAGGCGGTGGTAGAAAAACCTATTAATCTAAATCTCAACCTCCCTAAAATAAAAAGGTTACTGTTTAAAGCATGAGTCAGGGGCTGGGAAGGTGGCTCAGTGGTAGAGCGCTTGCCTTGCATGCCTGAGGCCCTGGGTTCCATTCCTCAGCACCACATAAGAAAAAAGAAAAACGCCAGAAGTGGCACTGTGGCTCAAGTGGTAGAGCGCTAGCCTTGAGCTGAAGAGCTGAGGGACAGCGCCCAGGCCCAGAGTTCAGGCCCCACGACCGGACCCAAAAAAATAAAAAATAAAACATGAATCAGGTGTGCTTCTAGGTCGATTACCCCAGCACTGGGCACGGGGAGGCTGGAAATTCAAGGCTGTGTAGTGAGCTCCAGGTTTGTCCTTGCTTGAGAAATATTTCAAAGCAACAACAACAACACTTGGCTCTTTTCATTTAAGTCCAAACAAACCCACCAACAAGCAGAATGAACAGGAAAGAGTAACATTTTAATTTTCTGCTAATATTGTTACAGCCAGTACCAAAAAAAGCAATCTAAGAAAGCCAGCTTAAATGTAGTTGAAGCGGTGACTTTATTAGCCATTAGACTCCTTGGGATTTTGATGTGCTAATGAATAATGAATGTTCAGTCCTGAAAGGGTGCACAGTAGGACTCAACTACACCATGAAGCAGCTTCTCTAGCCGATGCTAAGAAAGGAGGTAGTGCTTTGTCACCTCATCCCAACAAGCATCTCCACATTCAGGTGTTTCAGGGAGCAGGGGAATCAGTCATAAAGGGTAACCAATAGACCAGAACAAGCTGCCCACCTGCCTTGAATTCCATGTTGCTCAGGACCAGATGGTGACAGATTCACTGGGAAAACAACCTCTGGGATTGAGCAGAGGCAGTGGGTGCTTTTTACCTTCAACATACACCTGTCCAGATGAGGGAGCAGGTGAGTCATGCTAAGATCCCAAGGTAAAGAGCAACTTCCATGAATCCACATGGAAATGCAGAGTAGCTAAGTGATGTCTCCTCCCACACACAGCCCAAGCGTTTCCTCCATCCCACCTGGAGTTCTCCTTTCCCATAGAAAGCAAAGAGGAGCTCCAGGGCCCCTGTCACTGCACATGAGGTAACCTCAGATGGACACCTATGCACAGGACAGAAATCTTAACAGATTGACACACCAAGGTTTTTGACTGTGAGTTCGACTGGATTGAGTCACACCTGGGAGATTCATATAGTACACTTCTGGGCATGTTTGTGAGGAGGTTCTCAGAGATGATGAGAGAGGGCTCTGACCTCATCAGTGGTATATTCCATGGATGGATTCAAACTTTCAACGGAGTACGAGGAAATCGTGGGTCTAGTGGGAGGCAGGGGTCACGGGGGACTGCGTCAGGAGAATATACAGTGGCCGTGACCCCTTCTTGTTACTCATTCTCTTCCAGCCACCGTTGGAGTGAATGAGACCTCTACCCCTCAACACCCCACCGCCATGATATTCTGACCTCTCAGACTCAGAGCAATGGAGCCAGCTGACCACGAGCTGAAATCTCTGGAAGCAGAAACCAAGCTAGATCTTTTTCTCCTTTCAGAATGAGTCTCTCAGGTCTGTGTCATGGCAACTTGACAGAATCGTCTGGCCCACACACTGAGTCTCTTCTTGGGGCCTCAGTCCAGAGAGTGGGAGCCACCCTTCCCCAGAGTGCAGATAAAACACTCCACGCACGAGCTCAGCATTTCTCGGAGGCCTCAACAGGATGGTCTGCTTCCCACAGAGGGCCCCAGACACAGCCAGCTTTCTGACCCCCATTCAGGAATGAAACGCAGAGGAAGACAGAAAAGCCCTATTATTCCAACTCCAATTCATGTGCCCTGATAAACATTACGCCTCAGCTGCTGCCAGGGAGCAGCACTTTAAAACAAATCAAACACCAAGACATTAAATGTTAATGTGGAAAGGGATCTTAGGAGCACCCCTCCTGGCACACAGAATTTCCTTACCTCCAGCCCTTTAGAGACCTGCTAAGAAGTCGCCACCACCCACCTCAACACCACTTCCTTCTCTGTGGTAACGAACCACCCTCACAGCATGACTGCAAACCTGTCAGCTTCAGTGACACAGTTACAACTGCTGCTGCTTTGCTTTCAGATCTGGCACGAGGAGAACGAGGCGGATGAATGTCTGCAGAGCTATGATAAAGCCTGGACAGCCAAGGCTCTAACGTTGATCTCATTCTCATCACTCTGCTACACAAAGAACCATTTGTAGGGTGCGGGCAGGAGGCTGGGGGGAGGGGCTCCGTTCTTCCTTCAGCTGCAGTTTTTGTAGTTCTCAAAGTCAGTGTTTGTGAGCGTGGTTTAGAACAGGCCTGTGGCCAACTCAGCACGGAGCACAATAGTGGTTTCCTTCAATGCACCAAACACAAGGCCTGCTGCCCAGGCAACAGCCTGGGAAGTTCCTGGGTTTGGAGTGTGTCAATCGTGTAGTCCATGGAACAGGATGTAATGGAGGCAGTGGGGGTAGGGGTGGCAGGTCAGGTGGAAATGGACTCAAGGGAGACTCAAGCTCTGGAGATGCTAACCATGCAACCCCCGATGCTCACTGTATACGCAGGGGGACCAGTGGCCTCTCCTGCACTAGGAATGCCGTCTTCAGACTGCTGGAAGCCAAGACCATCTTTAAGTCTCAGAAACTCTCCTGACTCCAGCCCCCTCGAAGTCGCATGACTCAGCTGGTGGGTGAAAGGAGAATGGATCTCAAAGTATGGAGGTGGTAGGACCGTGAGGGAGAGACAAGAGAACAGTTAGGTCTAGGGATTAAAAGTGGTGGACATAACATATGGCAGATAACAAATGTCTTATATAATGGTGCTTCTTGTTCCCATAGTGCCTTGGGCTCCTGCTTCATTGCTGCTTCTTCCCATAATGCCATGGGTGCTCACTCAACCAATGAAAAGAGCAAGGTGACATCTGCACAAGCCATCAAGCAATCGACACAAGGCCGGGAGGAGGAGATGGGGGGGGCCTGTACTATAATGACCGTCCTCCGAGAGGACCCCACTGGATTCCTCTTTGGGCTCCTGTGGAACGGAGTCTCCCTACTTTCCTTTGACTTTGAAATAAACTTACTCTGTGTACCTTAAACATTTTCCTGCCTCTAATTCCTTAAAGGCCCAAACACTGATGACAAAGACCAGGTCACAAGGATGCACCCCTGTGAGCTGTGTAGACAAAAAGACCTTTTGGGCAAATCCAAACTCAACAAGTCTCTTTCATTCTTACTCCTACATTCACATGCCTCTAATCTTTCTCCTCAGTCCTTGCAGGTATTAAAAACTGAACAGAAAGTTTCTAGAAAGTTCTAAGCACTTGTAACTACAGGATCAGAGTCATCTGCACCCACAGAGCAAAGCCTAGTCATCTTCACTAGCCCCTTGTCTAGCTGAACACTGGCCTTTGAAGAGTTCATCGCAGGGAGAAGGGGAAAACTTAGAGGTACAAAGTGCCAAGCTCTCTGTTCAAGATAGCTGTGGAGAGACAGTGGGATAAAGCTTTTTCCCTTAGTACTAGATCTTTTACTTACCTGATAGAAATCTGCACCAAATACAAAGCAAATTACCTATTACCTCAAGTTCCAAATTTCTTATCAAGTGTATTCTGCTGCTGTGGCTTCTTAACAGATGGAGAGGGTTCAGAAGAGGCAGGAGGAGACAACTCCAAGGGTTGAAAACAACTGACTGATGCTTCAAGTGAGGGAGACAGAAGACTCTAGAAGGCTCTCCACAACCCACAGCAGAAGCTCCAGACTCAATGAGGAGTTTAACATGAAGAAAGAGGAAGAGGAGAAGGAGGAGGAGGCAAAGGAGGACGAAGAGGAGGAGGTAGAAAGGAAGAAGAAGAGGAGGAGGAGGAGGAGAATTGATTCTATTCCTAGAGTCCTAGGCCAAAACAAGCCTGACTTCAGGGAGTCCCAACAAATGAGGTCCATCCACTGGCCCCAGAAATTAAATGGAAAAGTAATGATGAAAAAACAGGAAAGGAACTGAATCCATATAGCCGTAATAGGAAGACAACGCCATCAGAGGACTCACTCAGTGAGCTTTAGGTCTCAGTGGAAGAAGAAGTGGGCTTACTGGCTAGAGGTCAGCACGAGTCCTTGAGGAAGCTGTGCTTTGGTTGGTCACTGCCTCAGCTTGGGTCACAGGGAGTCATGGTGTGAAGGAAATGGAACTGATGAGGGAGGAGGAACCTCTACTTGGTGCTGAGGAATTTGTCCCTGCTCAGATTTCAGACTCTGTACTCTGAGGGATGTTGGTCTTTCACACCTGTTTTCCTGGAAGGGGGTGATGTGGTCTCTGTGACCTGACACTCTTGCTGGGGGGTAGGGGTGGGCAGATCGGCATGGGCTCATTTGCCTTCAGGTCTCCGCTGTTCCTAAAAGATGTAAGGCAGTGACTGAAGTCTCCTAGGTGCCACACCCAGGGTCTGGATGCTGTAAGAGCTGGCGTGTGTCAACCTATTGGGAATATATCGCCGTTACCTTGATGTCCTCAGCCTTGAAGGAGAGAAGTTACTAGCTTTTGACGAACGCTCCTAATGGTTGCCTAAAAGCCCAATGGATAAAGTAGAGCAGGAATCTGACTCAAAGTTTAAGGCAAGGCAGACGGATACAAAATGTGTAAGAGGCAAATTAAAAGCTGCTTTGGCTGGGCCCGTAAATTCACTAAAAGCAGAATAGAAGCTGAAGGCCCAGCCCCTGCTCTGCACCAGTGTCCTCTGAACAACCATTCTCTCCTGTGGTCACTTTGTAATCACTGCCAGGAAGGACAAGATTTACCACTGATATGCGTCTTGTGATGAAAGAAAGCAAGCTGGTCCTCAGACAGGCCATGCCCTCTGCTGTCCCACGAGCTCCGTAGAAAACATAATACACGGGGGAGGGGGCTGGGTCTTCAGTGGAGATTCTACTCACCTGGGAGATTCTACTAACCTTACCCCCCAGGGGTAAGGCAGAGCCATCGAAGGCACTTTCCACTAGGGGGAAAGGGGACAGCCCAGGTAAGAAACTGAGCGGCTGTCCCTCGAGTGCGGTAACAAATGTGGCTGACATGAAGGTACTCTGAGGGAAGACCTGCCAGGACCGGGTGTTCAGGCAGCGTGGGGACAACAGCAGGAGAAAGACAGAGTCAAGAGTGACTCCAAGACCTCTGCCCGAGGAAGAAGAGAGCTGCCAGTCTGCTCTGAGAGAGTCTGGTGGGATCCAGGTCCTCACAGTCTGTGTCCTCCCTGGGGACACAGCATTACCACACCGGGCAGGCTCAAACCTGAAAACCACAGGCCAGGCTTCTCTCTCTTTCTCTTTTCCTTCTATTCTCCCCTTTCTTTCCTTTTATTCCTCCTTCTTTCTTTTTTTAGATTTTTGGTACTGGCCACAAGGACTATTTTTTTTAAAAGAAATGTTTTAAAGATAACAAATCACAAGCAAACAAAGAAATCGAGACCATGGCAGCCTAAAATATTTGCCCCCTTGATCCTCCACAGACCTCTGTCCCCCGGGTCTGACCCCACGTGATCACAGGGTCAACAGAGAGAGTCCAGAAGGAGGCTCCCAAAGCAGAGGAAATTCCAGCCAGAAATCCTCCAGGATAGGGGGTGAAAAGTCAGGGCCAAAGAAAGGCAGCCGGACACCTGCATCCTGAATCCCACCCTTAGTATTTTCCTCACAATAAGAGGCCCTGTACAACCTTGTGCAGTGTGGGAGAAGAAAACAACTGGGGATGGGAGGTCCCCTGTCTGGGTCCAGCCAGACACACAGGGATGGCAGGAGGCTCCATGCAGACGGTGAGCTTCCGGACCTGCTCAGACCTCCGCACCTGCTGCCTGCCCACCTTGCATTTCCCAGACCTAGCATAGAGCTCTCTAGCTCTCCAGGCCCCGAAGGGATGAGCTAAAAAGAGCTCACAGCTCAAGCTCTGAGCTTCCAGGCACTTTTCTTTTTCCTTTTTGCATTTTCATAAACATGTATGAGTTACACCAACAGGTTACCATTGTGATTATGTCCATACATGCACACAAGGTAACCCAATGAAATTCATCCCCGTATCATCTTCCTCATTCCCTGTTTCTGCACTTTTTAAAACAATTTCGATAGGAGACTTCTGAAGAAGAGAAACCAAACCTGGAGGGTTGAAATCCCCTTTCTGCCACTGGAGCCCTCCCAGAGCCCAGGGACTCCCACTGGGGGCAGGCAGACATGCAGATATGCAAGCACACAGGCCACCGAGGGGCCTGGGCCTGTGGTCCCATCTCCAGAGCTGGAAGCAGTAACCGCTGGCATGGAGCAGTAGGAGCAAACCCCACTGGGGAGCACCCCTGTTTCACTGACCTGGAGACCACAGGCTCTTCTAACACGTTCCTATGCTATCGTCCAAGCCAACCCCTCTTTCTGCATTTGTGTGCAGCCCCAGCTGACTGCTAATCCCTCTCAGTTAGGACCTGTTGCACCACAGATAGGCAGAAGTAGAGACCCTACTTCATAGGGTCTCAACTCTTTTCCAACGTAAGAAAGGTCTGAGAACCATCCAGATGCCCTTCATTCTAGGAAACAAGTAAAATGAGCAAAGGATCCCAGGGTGGCTCAGCGCTGGGATGATTACACCAGTGATGTTTCCAGATGGCACAGCCGCTCTGTGAACGCGTCCAGTTTCTCAGCTCTCTCCTGTCACCGGTGTAAGACAGTCCACACCTCCCAGAGCTCTCTGCTCCTTCCACGGCTGTGCGCTACAGAGGTGTACTTGTTTATTAATTGTTTTTTTCCTTGTCAAAAACGTAGGCTCCATTAGAAAGTCAGCAGTCATCTTGCTCTTTAGAAAAGAAACATGGCTGTGTTTTGGTCTTTCAATTCCTGCCTTGTTAACTAGGTTAGAAAAAAATACTAGTCCCCCTGCCCATGCCTGCTCCTTTGGAGAGCATGGTGACTCCTGGTGGCTCATCTGTCCAGCAGCCATGGAGTTCAGCAGGTGTGGTGCCCGTCGCCTCCACTGTTCACAAAGAGGGGAGTCCCACTGCATGCAGCAAGCCGCGTCTGGCTTGCCCTAGGTTCCCCACGGTACCAGCCGCCTCTCCCGAGTTAGTTCCTCCATTTGGGGTATACATGTCAAAGCGGGAGGGCTCAACACTTTTCTGTGAAAAGCTGTCGGAAGCAGCCAGACACACTCACACTTATCAGACTTATCAAAACACCAATCAAGAAAAGGGGAAAAACAAGCAGTACTTGTTGGACCCAGAGAAATGATCAAATTTATCCAATCAGAACAGAGACACTTCAGGCTATCACAAGACAGCCTAACTTGTCCTTTGTCACAGGTCACTTCCCTGAGTAGATTACCAGGAGACAAACTCCAGATTCTCTCTGACAATGACAGGGCCTGCTGTGGCATGATCTAGTCCCCTGGCTTCAACGTCTCTGTGACTGGTTTGTTAACCAACACCTGAACGCCTGCACTGGTTACTCTGCATTACCCTTTGAAGTCCAATAGCTTCATTATCAATGATTTTTTAGCTTTTATGATTGGGTGCTTATTAGTAATTAAGATTAGAATGGAACAAAGAATTCAGAATTGCCAGTCACGACTAAACAAGTATTTGGTGAAATAAAGTCAATGAAATTGATAACAGATTGTGAATATACCGGAATTAAATAAATTCAGATACCATGGAAAGATGCAAACATGATAGTCTCTAATTATTTTCACAGGACCCATGTACTCATTTTCT
Organism: Dipodomys ordii; assembly: GCF_000151885.1. Classification (NCBI taxonomy): domain Eukaryota; kingdom Metazoa; phylum Chordata; class Mammalia; order Rodentia; family Heteromyidae; genus Dipodomys; species Dipodomys ordii. The sequence goes on from NW_012267236.1 coordinate 23,514,347, forward strand.
GATAAACAGTATCATGAGATAGCCTTAGAATAAGCTATGCTTTCCAATATTTGTATTCTATTTTCTGTTTTGCAATGCATCATCAACCCTAGAGAGAGATGAAGTCAACTCAATTATCTTCACTTAACAGATAAAGAACCGCAGCTTAAGAAAGACACCCTTCCACCCAACAGCTTCCCAATGTAAGGAGTGCCAAATGCAGAACTGGAAGCCTAACACCCCTTCCACACTCACTGTCTACCAACTGCCTAGGGAGCACGGCCTTTCTTTCACAAGCAACAATTCCTTTGCCCACACAAAGGTGTGATTAGCCAGATTTCACCTGTAGATGCTGCCTTTCTAAGTAAGAAAGCAAATCCATCTCTTTTAACTTCTCACAGAGGAAAAATCCTTTCTCCATCGTAGAGTCCTCCAGAGTCCTCCAGGAACTTAATAAGGCCTTTGGCATATGGACACTAGAGGAAGGTCACTCGGTTGATCATCATGTAGAAATTAATCCAGTGCTCAGAGCTCAGCCACACTCCCCGACAAATCCTCTCAAACAAGGCTAGTGAATGTGTGTCCTGCTAGCTAGGATGGTGGGGGCTGGGGGTGAGGATCTGCTATCTACTTGGAGTGAATTTGCCTCTCCAGAAGGAAGGCAGAGGTATGGAAGGCTGCAGCATCAGTTTTCTCTAGACAGGATTGAGGACCACAGACGAAGGTCTACCTGTCACAACAACATTCTACCCCATCAGAAGAGCTTGTCTGCCATCTCTATTGTAGAACCCATATTCCAACCTGCACCAAGGCAACACCCATGGCTGCCATGTCCCTCTAACTTCTGGCCCTGGCCAAGGAGAACCCAAGTGTGAGGAATTCATAAGAGGATGAAGACACACTGCACCAATGGTGTAAGCACCCTCGTGTCCCTCTTTCCTGGGTGGCCGTAATCTCTCCTATTCTCCTTCTTTTGGGGGATGACCCTATGAAACAAGACTAGAGAGAAAAACAAGCCAGGAAACTTACTCAAAATGAGTTCCGACATTTTGACAACAACCCCACAGGTGCAGAATGAGAGCTCTGGCTTAAAGAAAATAGTCCCAAAGAGAAGAAAACCCTGAACCAACAGTCAGGGCTCAGACTGCATGACCAGCTCAGCATTTCCTGGGTGTGAAGCTCTGTGCAGAAGCCAACCTGGTGGGGGCTGAGCATAATCAGGTGAGCTGATGCAATTTTTCCTGAAGAAAATCAGCTGCAAACTTCCAATTATTCCCAAGGAAACCTCAGTGACAACCAGGGAACAGTTTCCAAGGCGAGATGCCTTCCTGCTGGGAATACCTCCTGGGGATAATCATGTAAGTCTAGAAAGCATATTTATTTCCAGCCCTGTTGTAAACTTGAGTTCTTCATCCTAGAACAGTGGCGAGGTGGCCTGGGCTTGGAGCCAGCCTGGGGAGGGGACACAGTTGTGGAGATGGTAATGAGTCCAGTGGGAACAGGTGTTCCGGGGGGCCCACAGCTCCTTGGTCACTTGGGAATCATTAATACAGCTTCAGCACAAAAATAACAAGCCCGTGACGTCCCAGCAATGTCCTCCTCGCTCACAAGCTATCAGAGGCCAGCTATGAGCATTCTGACATGAAGACCACAGGGCCCCCTTTTCTATGTCCAGTGTGAAGAGCAGGAGGGGCAGGAGGCTGGGATGTAGTCTGCATCTGCAAGGACCCCCAACCAGCCTGACACCTGCAATGGACATCTGCCCATCACTCTCTGGGTCCCTGGGAGCTCCAGTAACTCCAAGTGGTGATAAAAATGCAAAACCATGGTCCACACCCATGCAGCATGCCCACCCACCAATGCTTAGATTCCATTTCTCTCTCCACAACCTGACTCTGAGAGGGCAGTAATTTCTTCTTACTTTGTTCACTACTGTAGTCCAGCACCTGCACCAACTATGTGCCCCATACAGACCAGTCGGCAAATTTCATTTGACATTCCAAGACTCTCCACCTGCCAAGAAGCCCCAGCTGCAGCCTAAAAGCCACCTCCTCCAGTATACCACGTGCCTCTCTCCCGGTACCAGCAACCGCTATGGCTGGATAGCACGGACTGTGGGGGATAATGCACGACATGCGCAAAGCAATATGGTTTGATAACTGCTTACGACAAGGTGTGATTTTTGTCCACAGTGAAATAAAAAAGCTCAGTAAACAAAGAATATTGAAGCTCAATGTTGAGAGGGCCCAGTAAACCCACGTGGAAAGTAAGGTGGGCATAGTCACCTACACGTTAGTGTGGTGGCCTGGCTCTCCCTGCTGGCTACCATTTCAGCCCTCGGCCACAGCCTGTCTTTGATGGGCTCCGTGTGCTGGGTGCAGCTTTGGACCGCTCTGCCACTCTGTTTGCTGCACATCCATGCCCAACAGCCTTTAAAACCATAAGGATGTTTTTGCAATTGTAATGATTTGGCTGCAGCCTTGGAGAAAGTGACAACCAAACCTACCTAATGGTCAAATGTAAGAAAATACCACCTGAAGAGGCAACATTGATCAAGACATTTTAAGATGTTTACATGCTTTGATGGTGTAACTGCATTTCTGGGAGTTCATCAAAATATTAGAAGTGTGTAAATGTTCATTACAGCGTTTCCTATAATGTGAAAAGGCTGGGAGGCGATGGGATAGTACTTTAACATCAGACCAGTACAAGTGGGAAAACACACCAGCATGTTCCAACGAATGCCATTTGGAATATACAAAAGGGTGCATTCCGTGTGGGATCTAGGTCAGTGGCAAGTGAGAAAAAAGGCCATGCTATGCTCCTCAAGGGATCACTGCAGACAAAGAAACAGAGAAGGCCTGCACAGATAAAATCATTATTTGATTAAAAAGGAGAGAAACAGCACTACTTTCTGCAATATTTCTTTATAGCTATAAACTTCAAACCTTGAAATGCTAAGTCAAGTCCAAATTAAATGTAATTTGAAATCCAATTTCAAAACTTGCAAAAATATTGCACAAAATGGTCATCTCCCTAATATTTACAAAGCATTAGTAAATGAAACAGTAACAGTTTTCAAAGACAATGATGAAAAGAGCAAGATAACATCTATGAAAGTCATCAGAAAAGAAATGCAAACATACATCTATCACAATACCATTTGGAATGGGCAAAGATGCTGGGCCACCTGTGCTGTTGGTAAGCCTGTGGGGCATCCAAGGAGTCTGATCTCACAGGGCGCAACACAAAATAATATGATCTATGAACTGGGGTCTGTGTCAATATGTACCCAAATTTTACCTATTTACTCACCGATGGACCAATCTCACTTCTAGGCATTTGACCGATGTATGTAGTCAGTCATTATGATCATGTTCCTAATCCAAGAGACTGCAGAGAACCTAAGCAGAGCTGGGTGTGGTGGCTCAAGCCTGTAATCCCAGCAACATGGGCGATAGAGATCAGATCATGTTTTTTTGGCCAGCTCTGGTAGAATAAATTCAAAAGACTCCATTTCAACGAAGGCTGAGTGCTGTGGGGTGCACCTGCTAGCCCAGCTACTAGGGAAGCGTGATGGGTGGTCGCAGTGACAGGTACCTGTCCTCCCCAGTGATGCAGGAAGGAACAAGCTGGAGAATCAGAGCTCAGGCCACCAGCCACCAAGCAAGACCCTACCTCAAAACCAGCCAGTGCATGAAGGGGCTGAGGCATGGCTCGAGTGGCAGAGACCAGCTAGTAAAGTGGGAAGCACTGAGTTCAAACCCCAATACCACCGAGAGAGAGAGAAAGAGGGAGAAAAGGAAGGAAAAAAGGACAAGAAAAAGAAGGAAAAGGAGGAAAAGAACCCATAACAAGATTCTCAGTACATATCTTTAAGTAAATTATGGATATTTCAAAACTGATGATAATTATCTCTAACTTTTCTTCTGCCCTTAATTCAGTCCAGGACTCACTGGCCTCCTCATCCCATACACCTACTTGCCTATGTGCAGTTAGTTGTAGTTCAGTAAAGGATAAATCACACACGTGTACACACACATATAGTCACATGTGCACACATACACACACACACATACAAGTTCCCAATAATATTTTGGTGTAAATTTTCTTCTCTATACTCAGAGTTTTTTTTAAAAAAAAAAAGCCTACCAGTATATTTTTGTTCTCCTGCGTGTCTCGTCCTAATTTAAAATCTGGAATTTATTGTTGAAAGGAACAATACACTTGACACTTGTTCTCATCAGAACTGAGCAGTCAGATAAGAGCTAAATTGCTCAGCGTGAAACTTCTATACTGCCAGACTTCGGGAAGAGGTTTTATTTTTCCCATAAGGACAAAACAAATAACGTCAATTCAAATGAGAATTAAGAATTCACAGTCGCTAGCCCTTCCCTTGCTAGAGCTGAGAAGGGTAGATGTTGCTAGCTCCCATACCCTGAGGAGGCTGAGGCATGGAGGATCTCAGGAGCTGGCTGGAGGCCACGCTGTCCCCTGTCTAGGAGCCGGGGCATGGATCTGGGCCCCTTCTGATACTCTATGGAGTTCTTTTGTGAAATGACATTAGAATGCACTCAGCTCTGATTGCCAGAAGGCAGCCATCCTCCTCCTCCCAACAGTAGGCCGCCTGCCTTAATTCAACACTGCTCAATGCTTCTGGTGAGCGGAGGTAAGAAGTCCATCCCATCTTCTGATATAGATTGAGCTGGAGCTGGAGAGGACTGACCCAAGATGAATTAACGAACAAACACTAACCACAACATACGAAGTGCTCACTACAGCCCTCTCCATGAATCCTAATGCCCATGTCCTTCCTTCTAATGATAGCCCTGTTGCAATCCTGAGGCTCAGAAATCATGAAAACTGTAAGTCAGAAAATCATATCTGGAAAGAGAGGGCCTGGCAGAAACGATTCCAGACCCTGTGGCCCTGGGATCTCTGTAGACACCAGGACCCTGACACTGTGGTATGAAAGCAGACACAAACAATATGTAAGCCAATGGATGGCTTGATGCCACTAAAACCTGTTCATAAAAACAGGTGCCTGGCTGGATTCAGCCCCTTGACCACATGCTGACCCTTGGGGTAGATATTGATGATCTCCTGGTGGTGGAAAGGATTGGTCTTGTTCTAATCTTCTCCTTTCTCTTAATGTGGTTAAGAAATGGCTTTCCCTAGACCCCACTTCCGTACCAGAGATTTAATCTGGATGTGAAGATGACTACCTCCACAGGGTCCCCTCACCCCATCCACCTGCAGAGCTCCACAGGACTGCGTGGCCTCAGGCACGGGGGACCTGGGTCCAACCCGGGCCGTCAGGGAAAGGAGAAGGAACGGCTCTCCAGGCCAGGTTGGGCAGTCAATCTGCGGGCTTGACAGCAACATGAACAGGTGATAATGTTAACCCATCCAGTCCAGTCTGTCATTAAATGGTTGGCAATTCTGGAGCCTCAGACACTGCCCAAGCCTAATGCACATCCTGCACGGGGAAAATGTCCACTCCCCCAGATCAGGGAGCATGGGCCCGGATCTAAGCTCAGCCACAACCATGTTGGTCACCTTCGCAAACACCAGCTCATCACTGAAGCACCACCTCAAGCTTTAAGAGCTGCACACGGCCTTGTTCAACCCTCTTAGCAACAGGCACAGGAACTTTCAGATTGATTTTATAGTCTAGAATGAGGGAAAGCAAGGGAAACCAATAGGTAGATTGGAACAAAAATGGCAGACATAAAGTAGCAGATGGCACGTGGCCCATCTAGGCCCTGCTTGTTCCCACACAGGGCCTTAGATGTCTGCCCAAAGGCTTTTCCTTCCCATCATGCCCTGGGTGTCTGCTCAATCAATGGAAAGAGCCAGGGCCACACAAGTACAAGCCATCAAGCAATCAGCACAAAGCCCAGGGGACACGCTGGGGGAGGAGTCCTGAACTATGGAAACCACCCTTGGAGAGGAAGGAGTCTTCTGGACTCCACATTGGGACTCTCTCTGAACAGTTACTCTATTTTCCTTTTACAGCTTTCCCTTCATTTTCAAATAAACTTGCCCTGTCTTCTTGAAACACTTTCCTGCCTTTTAGTTCTTTAATGGGTGGGGAAAGGAATGCAGACCCTAGATGGCATCAGCCGAACTAAAGCATTGTCCAAGGTAGAAAAAGTAACCAGTGGCAGAGTCTAGTGTCAGCAGAGGCAATCCGGTTCCAGGATCCCATTCTTGAAACCCAAATCTCCATCACTCCTGGGCCTGGTGAGTAGTGGTACCGGACATGGTTGATTATTACAGGATTATTGCAGATCATTACATGGTGGTTAGAGGACCTGAATGAGTCTGGCCAGCAAGTGGCCTGGCTAACTCCCCTCTGCTCATCTGTTCTGCCAGATGTGAGCACCTGCAGGCCACCATCCTCTGGGAGTCTGGGTCTCAATGCATCCCTGGAACAGAACCAACTGCTCAGCCTCATTAGTTCACCCAACGATATCACCTAGGATGGTACACAGCCCCAGGACACAGCTGTCTGCCTTGTTAGCTGTCTTCCTAAAAACCCATATGACAAACGGCGAACCTCTAAGGTAAAACAGTCAATCTGCTGGAAGCCAGGAAGGGAAGGAGCCAGAAAGGAAGCTGGTCCCTCGCGGGACAGCTCCTAGCACCACAAGCACACTCCAAGAAATACCAATTAGCCAGTGCACAAAACAAACCACCTGGGGCCATTTCTATCCATCCCTACCCACCTGAAAAGTCCTTCTAAAACAGACAACTACTTTACAAACATTGGAAGCCATGAACATGGCTACTTGGTTTTTTTTTTTTTTTAAAGGGTAAGTGGAGGAGAACATAGAAAGTTACATAATGTCATTTTTGTAGCCAGGGGGAAGTTATCTCCCCACATCTGACAGATGCACAAAGACTCAAAGCTGCATTTGAGACTGTCGCCCAGTGTCGCTGCATGGGTGCCAGCCCTGGCTGTGAGAGATGCAGGCAGAGAAGAGATGAGCCTGGGAGACGCGGAGGCCACTGCGTTGTTTGCTTTTGCTGGGCTTCAAGGGAAGTCGGTGTGCTTACTTGACAGCGTAACTTGCATTTCCTGGTATAAGGCTGCCAGAGGAGGGAGAAATTCTTCCCCCCAGAGCCAGTGCAGAAACAAGGCTCTGTCCCCAAGACCCTCTGCTCATGAACCAAGCTGCAATCTTTCTTCTTTGCAAACTAGCAAATAATAATAATAATAATGGGAAAGAAATTTGCGTTAAGTTCAAAAGAAGCAAAGCAAGCCTCCAGAAATAGGCATTCTGCACTTTCTTAAAGTACAATGGAGAAACAGCCCCAGTCTCATAAGGCGCATTGTGATGAGGTAAACAGAGACCAGGAGTTCAATCTGAGCTCAAACCAGGCAAACACTCAAAATCCAGATGCATGTTGTGGGCATCCTACTAGCCACCCCTCTTTTAGCAACTGTGCACAGAAGCAAGCAGCAGAAACCAATTAGGAGACAACTGCGTGGCTGCTCAGAGCAGAGACTCCAGGGCCACTGACAAGCTCAAATGGCGGCAAGAGGGTACCAGGGTGAAGGGCTGGGGAAATCTTCTTCATCCTGGAGCTGTCTAGTCCTCTCAGCAAACCCCACCTAGGGACTCAGACACCTTCACAGTTGGCTGGCCATGACCAGGTCCTCTGAGTTTTATCTCTGCACAGTTCTTTCCCCCACCCAGGCTGAAGATGGGGTCACCATATATGCCACAATTGGCCATCACCAGGACCCTCTCCTGACCATCCCTCCTCTGTTTGTCAGGCCTTATCATACCAACAACAGCAGGTGGCCTCAGGACACCAGACAACTGGGGCAAAATTAAATTAGGTAATGGTTCACAGGTTTGGGGATGGGCAGGGACACTGCACAGGGCGGTCTTGTTCCAGAGGCCCCGGGGTAACTTCCCAGGGAACAGCTGAGTCCAGCCAGCAGGAACAAGGACAAGGAAGGACAGTGGGAGACAGAGTAAGATAACAAAGTAAGATAACAAAGCCAGGCACAGTGGCTCACGTCTGTACTCCTAGCCACAGGAGGCTGAGATCTGAGGACCATGGTTTGAAGCCAGCCTGGACAGGAACAGCCATGAGACCCTCCCCTCCAATAAACCATCATGAAAAAGCCAAAAGTAGAGCTGTGGCTCAAGCGGTAATGTGCCAGTCTTGAGCCAAAAAGCTACAGGACAGCGCCCAGGCCCTGAGTTCAAGCCCCAGTGCTGGCACAAAAAAGAAAAAAGAAAGGGAGAGAAACATACAGACATCAGACAGGACTAGAAACAGAAAACAGAGAAAGAGAATGCAAGAGATGCAAATAAGAAAAACATAGCAGGAATACAAAATGGCACCTGGACTCAGTGAATAAAACCCCCATCCTCAACACCTCTGTGTCTATGTGTTTTGTTTTGTTTTCCTGTAAATGATTTTGTACTCTAAAATCTGCATAGGCCATAACTCAGTAGCAAGAGATGACCTAAAAACTCTAAGCAGGATGAGGGCATTGGCCACAACGTCTCTGAGCCTGGAACTCACTGGGCAGCAGACACGGTATCCCTCTCTCAGCCGCACGCTCCACTGCAGGCTCTGAACACTGAGGGCAGCATGTGGAATGGACACCCAGCTTCCCTGACAATCCTCGAGTGTATCGGCAGCGGCATGGCCAAGGTGCATCCAACACCATGGCTGACTGCGACTGTAACAAGCAGGCTTGCAGGTGGTTCTGTGAGCATTTTGCAGAGCTGGGAAATGGTGTCTGTCAAGCGTGCGGCTCCCTGGGTCCAGGCAGGCCTTGCCGGGCCAGCCGTCCCTCCTGCCACAAAGCCTCACCACGGCCGGCCGTGCCTTGAGTCCACATTCAGCTGCATGGCTCTTTCCCGTGTCCCAGATGACATCACTGGCTGTCCCAGCCAAGAAGGTGGGGAACAGATGGCCGCTCTGTTTCTGGCTCAACCGGTCAGGAACCTGTGCTGCAGTTAATTCCGACCAACTGCTGATCCCTGCATTCTCCCAGCCCCACCTTTACATAAAGCATCCAGAAAAGGAATCCGTCTATTCCCCTCTCCCCGTCATCCTACAGGATGGGAGGATAGTCTCGTTCTGCCTTGTCTCATGCACATGAGGAAACCCAGGAGGTTCTAGAACACACCTCTCTCAGCCTTCACAAGGGTGCCCCCAGAGAAGACAAGGAATTTGAAAACAATGGGCCAGGATGGGATCTGGGCAGCCCAGCACTGGCCAGCCTTGCTGCTCTTTTACAAGACCATCTTGGTCAACAATCTTCTGTCTTCACCCCCAATTTCACTTTGTTCCAGTCTTAACAGCAATACCCTGGGGAAGAGCAGCCACAGTGCAAGGACACACAGCTCCAAAAACAACTGTCCCATAAACTCCACAGACACAGGAACCCTTCAAGGAGGGTGCCAATCCCCCCTTTCCCTGTGACAATGCACACTTCACAAAACAAAGCCACCTATTCCAAGGATCCCTCAAAAAATAAAGACTCCCAGAATCCAATAGTTAGCACTGGGAGTCCAAAGGCATATTTATGCTATCTGATCATGTGATTCTGCCAGGAACCCTCTGACCTTACCACACTTGGCACAAAGAGGACAGAAGTCCACAGAAGGATCTTCTTTAGCTTTCCCCAAAAGCAGACCCTGCGACAATGGTCCCTGAGCAAGGGATGTATCTGAGGACTGAGTTTCCTGGGAAATTCAGCTACAGACATGGGGAGGCAAGTCAGGCAAGGACAGGAGCCAACGAAGAAGGCATCCTCAGCGGCCACACAGATAATGGATGCTTAACCCCACAGGAAAGCTTGGAAAGCCATCTCCACACCTTGCCCCGTGGTCAGACCCAGTAAGAGAGGCAGGGTCCTGCCAACTCTGTCACCCACCAATTGAGAGAGCTCAGGGACAGGCCACAGGCCCCTCAGAGCACCTCTGTGGCCAGGATGAATGCCAGTCCCACAAGTAGGCCAGTAGGCACTAAGGGGAAGGCCATAGCAGGACACGGGAGTCAGCCACAGAAAGCCCTAGCAGACCTGGACCCCTCTCTTCACCTTCCTCTTCCTCAAGGTTTTCTGTGTAAAATGACATGAGGAGTCAGATTTCTCTTGACATTCTCCAAGTCTGACATGTGATTATTCATGAGCTGAACTAGGCTGCCACTGGAGGAAGAGTGAAATAAATACACAGCCAGGTATTGGTGACTCCCTCCTATAATCCTAGCTACTGGGAAGGCTGAGATCTGAGGACTAGAGTTCAAAGTCACCCTGGGTAGAAAAGTATGCAAGACTCTTGTCTCCAACTAACTAGCAAAAACCTGGATGTGACAAGAGTTCCAGCCTTGAGCAAGGGCATGGGGCCCTGACTCCACGCCTACCTGGAGCAATGTCTACCCACAATCCCCCGCACCACGGTGCCACCCACTGCCTATTCACTTCCTATGTGCTGCCCACAGCTCATTTACCCTTAAATAGAGATAAAATGGGTCCAACATCCCTCATTCCCTCATCTTTATTTACTGTGGTTCAAAATCTCCAGAGCAGAGGCTGCCATGGAAAGGCAGACTGTACCTGAAAATCTGCCTTTTTTTTTTTTTTGGCAGCTACTTGGACAGTCTAGTGATTGAGATCTCTCCACTGACATCTGGTCTTAACCCCTAAGCAAACCTCAGGGAGCAATGGTCCCAAGTTCTGGGAAGACGCGGCTGTCATGCCAGCTCTGGGTTGCTGGGGCATCCTGTGATTGTTTGTTATGAAGAAAACACAGAACATGTGGAGAATTTTAAAATAGGCCAAAGGCTGCAGACAACTGCACTCACACAGCCACCAAACCACTACTGCATCTTACGACTAAACACACAGGGCAAGAAATCGGGCAAGCACAGCACTTGGGAGGCCAGAGATACATCGATTCTTAACAAGGGAACAGCTCCAACAGTGAACATGTGATTTTTGCTATTTGCTGGCTTCTCCCTTTCTTCCTTCTTCCCTCCCTTCCTTTCTTTCCCTCTCCCTCCCTTCCTTCTTTCCTTTTGCTTTTTTCTTTCTTAAGTAATACTAAGTTTAAAAAATCCACAGGCTTCTCAATGCTAAAGATGTCACCTTATCCATTCACCTTTCAAACTCACCATTGTAATTACAGCACTCCCTTCAAGAATCAACACACTCAAAGACCTGGAAAAGGTGCACACAGGGGCCGATGGCCTGATTCTGGAGTACACGTGGCCTTCCAGTAGTTCATTAGCTGTAAGTCCTCGTGGGAGGGCTGAAATGGCCATGGGAATCACATTAGGCTGCTTCAGGAAGCTGATTAAACACACGCGCGCGTGTACGTACACACACACACACACACACACAAAGTACATACAAAACTAAACAATCCAGCAGGGGAAATAATGAATACTTTGCTGGCTGACGAATTTGTAAACAATCGCTGCTTTATTTATTTACGTGAGCTCTTTGACGCCACAATTCAGCAGGATGCATGGGTTTACAGGTAAGGAAATGGACGTCAGAAGACCAAGTAGTCATGAGAAATTTCACACATATTAGTAAATAGAGATCAGACCCTGTATTGCATACTATTTCTACAACAGGACACAATGCCTAGGGAAGAGGACAGAGTTCTGGGCATCCCTAGAATGCCAGGAGCACTCAAAGCTGCTTCATGCTGGGCTTCAAGCAGTGGAGTGAGGTATGGTATGAGTGAGAAGATTTTATCGGAAGGGTCAGACAGCAGTGGAACTTTATGGCAGTCTCAGCAAGAGCCTGGTCTCTCCTGTGACATGCCACTCTGGAAATACAATAGCCATTGTGTCCTTGTACAGACTTCATCTCTCCAAACCCACTACTGTCTCCAGAGGCAGGATCTCCTAGGGATCCCAAGAGTTCCACTCAGTGCCCTGAGCACAAAGGATTCTCAGCCAAGTCCGTGAATCTGAAAATGGACTTTTACTGGATTTAAATCTCAAAAATAACATAGCTCCACCCCTCAGAAAGGCACAGTCCTTCCTGGCTAGATCAGGGCTACACAAGACCTTTCCCATCATAACATCTGAGTACAATCAAGACCAAAGACGCAAGCTGAACAGAAACCAGATATCTATGGAGCAACAGACAGCCTCCTTGTGATGCAACAGGGAGCCCATGAGGATCCTGGGCCCCGCTCCTGTCTGGCTTTGGAAAGAAAACCATTTAGTACTTCTCTCCCTGTTGCAAAAGTTTCACATGCTCTTTTAAAACATAAAGGGAAAGAAAAGGCATAAAGAAAACAAATTGCAAATCCATGATCAAAGGAAGACACCCAAAAGACCCTTGGTTTTATTTCAAACACTAAAGCAGGGTTCTTAAGAGACTCTTCCCCATATGCAAGGTTGTGTGCACATGTACACAAACATATTATCTAACGCAGGGGAGGATTCTAAGACTGTAACTCCTTGGAGGAACTAACAGTTTAACAAAAATGAATAGCAGGAAGTAGGGATCTGTGTTGCTGGGAGGGAGAGGTGAGGGGAGAAGGGGGAGATGAGTGGAGAGAAGAAGGACAGGTGCATACTGTCCAACTACTCAATGCACTTTTGGGAAAATGGAATCAGGTAACTTGAGGGGAGGGGTGAGGGAAGGAGAAATGGGGAGATTGATGGAAGGGGTGGCACTGATCCATTGTACTCAGGAACGGAGGTGTTGAACTGAAAACCCTTTGGATTTTTTTTGTCGGTCGTCGGGCCTGAACTCCGGGCCTGGTTGCTGTCCTTCAGCTCTTTAGCTCAAGGCGAGTGCTCTACCACTTGAGCCACTGACTTTTTCTGCTTATGTGGTGCTGAGGAATTGAACCCAGGGCCTCATGCATGCAAGGCAAGCACTCTACCACTGAGCTACCTTCCCAGCCCACCTCTTTGTATTTTTAAGAGTTACAAACCTTAAAAAAAAATAAAAGCTTTTCTTCAGTCCTAAATATGTGAGCATCCATACATACGTTTGGTCACACACACACACACACACACGCATGCACACATGTGTGTGCACACATGCACACACATTTAGTTGGCATTAGGCTGACTGAACAATGACTTCATAGTCACGCACGGCCAATGCTAAAGTCACCTGTGGACAGCACTTTCTCAGCCCTCCCTGCGTGCGGCAGAAGTAAACAAGCCACTTGTGAGTGAAGGTGGCCGAGGGGCGGGCTGCCATCCCCACAAGAGGGGACGTCTTCCCACACCACGCTGGGCACCGCATCCACCACACCCTTTCAGATGAGTCTCAAGACCACCTGGCGCAGACACTTCCTTTCTGAGATGGGGAAACACATGCTCATCGAGGAGGAAGGAGCCGAGTCTGCTGACTTCCACCATTGCCCCCTGCCCCGTAGCTCTCCCATGTGGTAACTGCTTTCTCCTGAAATTTCCAAGGGTAATTGGCGTTACACACTGTAGCCTTCACTGCCGTAAGTTCCCCAAGGCAGGGCCTTCTGAAGGTCAGATGCAAACTTCTGCTAGGCTGCCTTTTAGAAATAAGAAAAGGGAGGGTGATTCTAAGAGTTGATCTGGAAACTTCCAAGGGCTTGGCTCTGTTGTGGATTCCACTGCACAGAGAACAACAGGGTTGTACATCTTCCCTAGCCTACTTCGGGAGGGGGGGCGGGGGGGAGCGGGTGGGGAAGGAAGAGGCTGCACATCTTCCCTAGTTTCCATTCAGTATTCCAAGGGCTTCGTGGCCATAAAACACACTCCCACCCTCTTGGGACAGGCTGCAGATTTCTAAAGAAAGCAAACTCTTCCAATCTCAGGATCTGGGTCTCTGGAAAACAACAGGAGAAAGCAGCATAGAAGACCAATGACCTCTGTGCAGGGCAGGTGTGGGTAATTCCCAGAGCCCACCCATGCACCGGGGCTAGCAATGTCCTGGCAAACCGGGACACTTGATGCTCTCCCTCTGCCAGTGCACCTGTAGACGGAGTCACGAGAACCCTAGTTTCCTACCTCCCTCTCCATAATCCTGGGAAGTGCTGTGTGTGCCTTTTATTTTGATCTACTTTTTGGTTCCCACCCTGGGTGTCCTCCTGGAAGAGCAGGCTGTGACTATCGCGAGGATTGGTGAGACACACCTGTGGTGTGGATCAGAGCTCCCCAGAGTCCCAAAGGGGTGAGGACTTGAGTACCAGCCAGTGTCACCTCAGGATTGGAAGCCCCATGCTCTCTGATGGAACGGCAGGGTGCTGGGGGTGGAGAGGTAGTGGGGCACCCACACTCTCTTCTCCTAAAAGCAGCAAGAAGGCATCAGAAGAGCATGCACAGCAAGTGTGACTTAGGAGCCTGGCTCCCGGTAGAATGTAGAAGGCGGTGCGGTATGCGAAGGCCTCCATGATGTGTGTGTGCACAGTGCACCCCAGCTGCGCATGAGCATATGGAACGTGAGACTCCAAGCCCTGGTCCGCTCCGGTCCCATCCTCTGCCTTCCCTGACAGGCAGGGGTGAAAACAGAAGTTTCTCAATGTGGGTGACATGCCTCTTCTCCAAGCGGGAGCCACAGAGGCAGGAGCTGAGTTGAAGGTAGCCCAGGGAGCATACTGGGGGGTGGAAAATAACCATCCCTTAGATGACTGCGTCAGGCGAACACACGCATGTGTGCGTGCACACACACACACGCACACGTATGCAGACCAAGGGGTCCCCCAGTAAGATACAAGGCATGAACGTTGTGGGCAACCTGAAGCTAACCCACATATGGGGCCACTCTTTAGTATTTCATAAATCCACACATCTCGCCATACGCGTAAGTGCTTTGCAGGAGCAGCTGCAGGTGTGATGGAAGGAGCCCCTCATGATGGAAGGCATCTTGTGAGCCGGAGCCCTTGGGGCTCCTGAGTTAATTCCATGAAACCCAGCAGAGCATGGAAGATGGTCACCGAGAACACTGCCAGGGCCTGAGGGCGAGCCGTGCTGGCGCTGCCCGCTGTGCATCGGCGCGGGCCCCATTCATGAGAGCAGGCACAGACCCCCTGGGAGCCAGAGGGAGATCAGGACACAGGAAAGTGGTGGTTCCGTGTCTTCTGCCCCAGCCCTGTTAGACATAATATTTGATTTGAGGGGGGAAAAATTCAAAAACTCTGCTACCCAAAAAAGCTGCCCTGGTAAAGACCCAAAGTAAATGTCTGAGCCACACTGGTTATTCAGAAAGGCCCAGTATGACCTGAAACACCAGGGTCCCTGCCCACAGCAGAGGATCTGGGTTCCTGTAAGCCAAGGAACCCACCTACCCACACAGCCATGATGTGGCTCTAAGACCTACACCTGTGCCACTGGTCCACAGGAGGAGTAGCACTAGAGCCACACTGTTGTCTACGCCAGCCCAGGCCACCGCCATCCTGGGCCCTCACTTCCTCATGCCAACCCAGGGTACCAGCATCTCCAGCAGCCCAGGGCACTGTGGTCCACACCAACCCAGGGACCCAGAGCCCATGACAGCCAGGGCCCTCCCCTCCTCATGCACGATCTGCACACCCGATGGTGGGACTGTGAAGGAGTGGCCAGCAGGGAACCTCTGGGAAATCAATTACAGTCACATGGACATTCCCAGAATAGTGGACGCAGGCTGTGGCCTGGCCCAAAGCAGCCACATCAAAGTTCCACACACTGGCCACTATGATTCAGAAAAAGCGGTTGCCACATACATGGCTGGTGGTGAAAGTCACAGCCCAGACCGAGCACCATCCAACTGTCAACAAATGCTCGGAGGACCACGAATCCCTAAACCTAGATCTCCAACCTTCTTTTGAAGGTTCCTAATAGACAACATGCTTTTCTTTCCCTCCTAAATGAGGTGATAATAATCTAAGAGGAGAGAAAGGACACGTCGAAGGCTTGTCCTAGCTGCTGAGTTCTCTGGGTGGAACCTTATCATCATTCCTTTCTGCTCTCTGCCCTTCACAGCCCTTCCCTGGGAGCAGCAGCTGGGGTGGCATCCTCAGAGGGGACAGGCCCACCCAAGCTCAGTCATGACCGAGTTCCACGTTCAGGTGGAGGAAGAGGCCCTGTGGCTAAAGAAGACAGCCACGTGCGCTTCCATCTGTCACCTTCAAGGCAACGTGACCCAAGCCCCTGGAATTCCATCCTGTTGCCTCCTCCCTCTCCTTAGTCTATCATTTCCTAACTGGGTACAGCCAAGATCAGGCAGCCTCTGCTGCAGCCCCAGAATGGAAGCCGAGAGCCTAGATAGGGAGCCGCTAAAACAGGCAAATTTGGCTGGAGCGGTGGGCGGCAGGAGTGAGCGGTGGCCCGCAGCACCTAGGAGACAATACACAGTTCCAAAACTGGAAAGGGGGTGGGATGGGGGTGGGAGGAAGTGAGGACATTTCTTTTACTTAAAATAAAAGCAAAGAGGAGGCTCGCAGAATGGCTCAGGTGTTCTCTAGGGAACTGAAGGCTTCCAAAGTTCACGTGCTCTGAGAGATTAACACAAGATCACGGCATGATCCAGCCCCACAAACACTCATGAAATCCAGCTCCGGGAAAAAGCATCTGAGCTATTAGAGAAAGGAGATGAACAACACAGCATGCTCACACCCCTGCCGATACCACCCTTCTCCACAAAGTGTGGGTTCTCTGAGCCCAGGGACCACTGATGCCAAAGAGGGCATCAGGCAGACCAGTGTCCCTCAGAGCAACCAACTGTGTGCATGCATTCTTCCAAAGCCACGCTTTGCACACATTTAGGGAAATTTTGGATAATGTCATGGCTTCACTCAGCAAACATTTACTGAAAGCTTATGAAACTGCCAGTATTCTCAATGCTCAAGCAGATGCACATCTAGAAAGCTCCATGGCCACACAGCAAGAACATCACTGAGAACAGGGCAGAGGGAGACAGGAGTGCAAGGCAAAGGACAGGTCTTCTTGACCAGATGGGCTCTCAGTTCATGCTTCCTTTAGACCCATGGCAGAGTCCTCGCTTTGCAGGGTAGGCTAGGGACAGAATCTCGACCTTCCCTTCCTCCAGTATGGATGGGCTGTGTGACCAAGAACACTGCTTCATGGGTTCAGAAAAACCCCAAAGTCCTATAGACATGGAGGGAGTTTTCAACACAGGGTGTCTTATAGTTTGTTCTTTAAAAATGGGTCTCCCATAGGAACATGTCTCAAGCAACAGAATTGCCTGCCAACCTAGCAACCACAGGGCTCTGAGTTCAAACTACAGTACCAGCCAAAAGAATAAGCTCTACCAAGTGGGTAGAACAACCAAGGAGACTGTGAAGGCTCCCTGCTCATTTTCCTTAGCTCATGCATGGGTTAAAAGGCTCTCAGACCATGAGTGAAGGTACACTAGACATCTCCAACCTGTCCGCAGAAGCATAGTGGGTCCTATGATAGAAGCAGGGCCCTGTCCCAGGATGTCTGTACAATAAACAGAATGTCTTCGAGATGGAGATCTGAGGTACACATGAAACAGACAGAACCTCGGCGTCTGAGATTCATGGACTAAAGACCCAAATGCAAGTCGTGAAATCTGGGACCATCACCTAAGCCCCTGACAACGCAGCATCATCACCCAGACTTGGGCTCTAAGATTGGCCCTGCCTTTCATAGGCTGTCATGGGATGAAGGAATGAAGGAAATGACCACTGGGAATGAAGTACAAAACATTACAATGGACAGATAAGACCTTGAGGGAGGGGGCTACAGAATTTCACTCTGGGCCCTGTCTCTGAGTCTGTTGCAGTGCAGCTCCTGCAGGCTAGGGTTCTAAGAACACCAAAGAAGGCCTATCCTTGGGGAGATCACTGGAAATAAATGACTTTAACTGCACATCTCATCCCAGCAGAAGCAAGAAAGGAATTTACCAGTGGACAGCCTGGATGCCTGAGTGTCGGGCACAGTCCCCTGTGAATCAGCCCCCTTAACCTGTGGTCTGGGCTATTTTGGATCCCTCAAATAAGCTTTTAAAAGGTGAGGAGGGATCACCTTATTTTTAAAGGCCCCTGAGGGCTCACGGCCAGGTCGTCATGTTTTTTATAACTTCTTCCATGGGTCGGGAGCTGTACAGATTTTGTACTCGCTGGGAATTTAACCCATACTTAAGTGTGCTGATTATAGCTGCAAACACACTCTAAGTTCCAGCGTGCGGTTGGTGAGGTGGACGGGGAAGCAGCTTTGGAAATTTACAGCCCAGAAATAGCATGCGGTCTGTCTGCTTGAGAAGAGCCAGTGACACACCGTGAGAAGGCCCACAAACATAAGCCAGCAAAGAAAACGGGGTTTCTGTCCCCCTACACTTCACTGGACACCAGACAGATTCTTCCAGTGCTAGAGACGTGGAAGGAGGCCAGCAGTGGGCTCTCAAGCTACGAACGCACACAGAGCTAGACTGGTATAGATGGGGTGCCCTCCAGCAAAGTGCCCAGTCCTAGGGCTGAGTCGACAGGAAATAATTAGAAGGGGAAAGGGACCAAGCATTTCCTGACTGGCTTGTCTTGCATGGAGTAGCAGCTGTGCCCGATGGGCTGCGGGCAGCAGGAGCGCCTGGAAGCGGGTGTGAAGGTCTGGACTCTGCGGCTCCATCCACTGGCTGGTCTTACGGCTGATCCAGCTCCCAGTTCCTCCCCTAACGAAAGGGAGGGGTCAAGCGCAGAGTGTTGGCGGATCCTGGGCCCCTTAGCTTTCTGTGGGGAGCCAGAGCACGTAGGACCTGGTGGACATGAGCCATAGGGACCCCCCGCAGGCTCTGAAGTTAGCATGGGGCAGAGTCTGCTTTTTGACATCTTGTGACAGCAGGGTCACCCCACCACTCTGCTCTAAATCGCTTTTGAAGACCCCCAGTACTAAATGATCTCTGTGATTTCCTTGAAGCCAAACTTCCTATGATCTGGCCCTTAGACATCCGTGGTGCTTTACAGTAAGACATGGAGAAGAAAGGAGCCCTCCATTTCACCCCAAAAGGGCGATAGACACCTACTAGACTATGCCTGATAATGAAATCTTCATGTCTTCTAAACTCTTAAGTCACTGGGGAAAAAAAAAAGAAACAAAACAAAAACAGAACAAGGAAGTTTCATGGAAAAAATACATAGCTAAGTTCTAAGGGCCAAAGTTGTAGGTATCTTTGGAAATGCTACGACACATGTACAAAAAAAAAGGGTAAAGAACACATAAAGCTATGGAATCAATAGCTCTAGATACCACTTGGTAATGGCCTATTTTAATCTTCTCCATGACCGTATATGTGTGAAGACGCTTGCTACTACAAAGTAATATCATATCCATCCACCTTGCTCAACTTGGCCCAAACTGTCTTTCCCTACCCTACTCACTAATGAGCTGCAGAAGGGCCAGGAGAACCTGCCCTAGTGAAGCTCCCAGGCTCTTTTGTGCCCTGAATACTGGAGCAGGCTTTGAGCCAAGGAACACACACACACACACCCCTTCAGTAGCATCAAAGACCACACTGGAGACACCTGTTTCCCTCTCAATCATGCACTAGGTTCTGAAGATCCTTCCCACCGGGACAAAACTAATGTCCACTTGAAATAGACTGAACTAAAAAAAAGTAGTAACCTAACTTCTAAGCCTGTAGGTCAATTCAGAGTTTAAGTAAGGGTCTTACGTTTGGGGAAAACAAAGGAAAAAACATCATATATTTTAATATATATTTATATATTATATATGTATATACATATAATACACATACTCACAAAAGTACAAAACCAATTTCAAATAACAGATACCAGCAGGCCAAGGATCCTAAGGTCAATGCAATTGATATGGATTTCTGTAGTGAAAGAATTGTTCACATTTTTTTTTTAAATCTGAAAGATCGATCAGGGATTGCAGAAGAAAACATGGAAGGTTAAGGCCATGTGCTAGTGACTCATCCTATAATCTTAGCTACTCAGGAGACTGAGATATAAGAATCATGGTTTCAAGTCGGCTGGAGAAGACAAATCTAATAGACTCTTTTCTCCAGTTAACCAGCAAAAAGCCAGAACTAGTGACTCTAGGGGTAGAGCATCAACCTTGGGTGAAAAAGCCAAACAACAACGTAGGGCACTGAGTTCAAAGCCCCATCATCATCACGCAAAAACAAAGTTTAAAAATATAAAAAACTAAACAAGAATATACATCAACAAATCCATGAAATGCTGTTAGTGCAGTACTTACAAAAAAGTCATAATGGGGGGGGAGGGGGGAAGGAGAAGGATTGGGATTGGGGGGGGAGGGGGGAGGCTGGGAAAGGATGTGAAGGGTAAACAAAGGAAGAGGCTGCAATGCTTGGTAAGAAATGTACACATTATCCTGCCCATGCAATTGTAACCCCTCTGTACAGTATGTTCACAAATAAAATAAAATTTAAAAAAAGTCATAATCCTAAATATTTATATTTTTCAAAAGAGGGCTAAACATTATTGAACGATTCCTAGCTTGAGAAAGTAAAGGGAGGGCTGGGCAGGTGGCTCAGTGGTAGAGCGCTTGCCTTGCATGCCTGAGGCCCTGGGTTCGATTCCTCAGCACCACATAAGCAAAAAGAAAAAATCCGGAAGTGGCGCTGTAGCTCAACTGGTAGAGCACTAGCCTTGAGCTGAAGAGCTGAGGGACAGTGCCCAGGCCCAGAGTTCAGGCCCCATGACCGGACCCCCCCCAAAAAAAGAAAAAGAAAGTAAAGAGGCAATTGGAGATTAAATGCAAACAGAATGAAAGAAAACATGGTATCACCCCTGTTTTCACTGTATTTGATGTTGGTATAATTTGGGGAGGGGAAGGGAAAAAACAAATTGTTTAAATAGGGATATAGGTTGACCCATTGCAACAATGAGAGGTACAAGATGCTACGTCAGAAAACGAATTTTACAATTTAGGTGGGGGTGGGGGGTGCTGTTGTGGAAATGGGAGGAAAGGGATGGTAGGGGAAAAACAAAGGAAGAGGCAACAATGCTTGATAAGAAATGTACTCATTACCTTGCTCATGTAACTGTAACCCCTCTGTACAGTATTTTTATAATAAAAAACTTATTTTAAAAAAATGAAAGAAAAGGTCTTGAACATATAAAAACGAAAATAAATAAAACATAAAGCATATTTGCCAATAGATAGAACCAAGAAAGTAAAAAATAATAATAATAATATGATACATACTCTCTGGTGGGTTGCTGGAGATAGAAGGAAAAATGGCCTGAACTATATTTGTAATAAAAAAGAGATGTCAAAGTATGAGTTACTTTTATGTTCACCTAACTTAAAAAATAGGGAAGTATGAATATTTTCCTAGAACTATAACTCAAGAAAACTGACACCAGAAAATTAGAAGTTCAAAGAATCCTATAAGCTTCAGAACCAATACAGCAGCTAGAAACCTCATGATGAAATCCCAACTTTTGATTTTCAGCTGAGAATCACCAGTTCCAGGAACAAATTAATTCTCATTCTGCAGAAATTCTTCTGGGAAATAGGTGGGGGAAATGAGAAACTGAGAATGGGGTGTGGAGAAGGACGGGGAGAAACCCACTCTCTTAAATCAGACAAAAGCAGTTACGGAGCAAAAACACACACAAACCCTAGGCCAAACTCTCTCATGAGTGAAGAAGGAAAAAATTTAAAACAAAATCAGAGCAAATAGGATCCAGATGTGTATCAGAAGTGCATTTAAACAAGCTGGGTTTGCCAAAGAGTACAAGAGAGCTCGGCACTGGAATCAGCAATCACTTATTCTATAACAGAAAGAGAAAAGCGGTGGGAACTAGGCAATACCCTAACACTCGCAGAGCAAGCCTTTGATTCCTCTCTTCACATACTGACAAAAACAGAACTTTACAAAACAGCAGCACAAGGGATTGTTTTATCCAGCAAAGATATGTAGAAAAAAGTGACAATAAATATCACTTGTAATGAACTTAGATCATCCTTTATGAAAGTCAGGTGCAAGGAAAGAATATCTTCTATGGCTTCCATCCTGCATAGCACTATAGGCCCCAGTGCAAACCAGAAAAAGCATGAGAACTGGTCAAAAAGGAACAAACAGGTTTTTATAATCCACAGGTAGGAGGATGTATAGACACAGTATTCATTAGCTGGGTGCCAGTAGCTCATGCCTGTCATCCCTGCTACTTAGAAGGTTGAGAATAAGAAGATCACAGATGGAAGCCAGCCAGCACAGAAAAGTTCTCACGAGTCCATCTCCAATTTATCAACAAAAATCTGGGCTGCAAGCATGGCTCAAATGGTAAGAGTGCCAAACAAGAAAGCAAGCTGAATGAGCACAGTGCCCTGAGTTCAAACCCTGGCACTGGGGGAGAAAACACTAAAGATTTAGTAATATGACAAGAAGCAAGATCAATTTTTTAAAAAAGACATTTATATACTCCAGCAATATACCATTTCCAAAGATGTCAAATGAGAATGGGTTGTCAAAAGACAAATAGGAACAAATTCCACAAAAGATGAGTAAAAACCTAGAGTAAAGCATAAAACTTCAACAGAAAAAGATTTCAGGAGATATATATGCACAGATAGCAATACTATGATATTGAATAAGAAGGTTCTATATCACACACAAAAAGATGTCATCGTCTTACTATTTACTTATTTTTGGAAGTACTATGTTTTAAACTTATGGTCATGTACTTGCTAGGCAAGCAGTACCTCCTGAGCCACCTCCCCAGCTCTACTTTGCATTTAGTTACTTTTCAGGTAAGTTCTAGTATTTTTACCATGATGAATCTTCTGCCTCTGCCTCCTCCGTCGCTGGGATTACAGCTTCAGTTGTTTTCTTAGTTTCCTACTGAGCTACTGCGATCTGCAACCTACAGGTCTGAGGAAATCCTCAATAGGGCTTCTACTGGGGTTCTTTCTTTCCTGCTGATGCTCTTAGTTTCATAAGTTAACTCTAAAATTTTGTAGAAGGGCAAAAAGTTAAGTACACACAAACACTGCATTCTGAATAAGAGGCTGCAAATTCTCCTAGAGAATTTGCTCTCATTTGAGCAAACTGTATGGACACAGTGGTAGACAAATTAGCCAACAGATAGGGATAGAACCAAACCTTGAACGGTTTGGTTCTATAATCCTAGCTACTCAGGAGGCTGAGATCTGAAGATCCCACATCAAGACAGGAAAAGTCCATGAGACTCTTATCTCCAATTATCCACCAAAAAGCCAAAAGTGGAGCTGTAGCTCAAGTGATAGACCATCAGCCTGGAGAAAAACAAAAAGCTAAAGGACAGCATAGAGGCTCTGAGTTCACAAAAAAATAAACAAACCAACTTGAATCCTTGGTGACTCAACATATAACAGAGGATGATTTCAGATCAATGCAGAGATAAAAAGAACTATCCAATAAAAAGTACTTGGTATTGTTTTTTCATGTGCATAAAAACTGTCAAAATGGGAAAATAAAGGAACAAAGTTTAACCTCAGAACACAAAAGGATATATTAACTCTAAGCCTTATCAGTGGGCAGTGCCGGTGATTCAGTATGGCAAAATCAAGACTGTCTATTCATCAGAAAGACACATTACAGAAATTGCACACATGGGGCACAGACTCAGATGGTATTTTTAGCACACGCCACTAGACATAGTCTTCAAAGCAGATGAATAATGCTTTCGAATCAATGACACAAAAGACAATCTAATGGAAAACTAGACCTAAGGGACAGACAAAACAGAGGCTGACCCCTCTATACAGTATTTTCACAATAAAAAAAAAACGCAGAGGCTGAGCAAGCATTTGAAAAGAAGAACAACACTGTAACTATGTTAATTTCACTTTACTCTTCATCTGGCAAAAGAAGATGCAAAGATTGGCAAGTATTGGGATAAAGAAAGCACACACATTTTCTTTTTAAAAAAAACTTTATTGTTATTGTAAAGGTAACATTCAGAGGGGTTACAGATACATAAGCCAAGTAAATGCATTTCTTTTTGGACAGTGTCACCCCTTCCCTTGTTTCCTCCCAGTTTTTCCCTCCCATCCCTACCCACAAGTTGTATAGTTCGTTTTCATCATAGTGTCGAGTGAGTACCACTGCTGCATCTGTTCACCCTCTGTCCCTCAATTTCTGTGCCCCCTCTTGCCATCCCAAAGACAGATAAATGAACAAACAAGACAAAAAATAAAACAAAAACAGCAAAAAAAACCCATCGTTTCCATTTCCTGGAGTTCCTTTCAATAAATATTTTTTTGTATGATAGGCTGAAGGCACACAATTTCAAGGGAATTTTCATTCAATACCACTGACCACGCACATAGGTACGAGAACACTGCAAAATCACAATGACACGTTTTTGTAAAACATTATTAATTCACCTTAGTTTGACCAAAATTGGCATCTTGGATAGTTAATCAAGAGGAGGAAAAGTGCACTTATGCACCAGGGACACGTACAAGAACATCAACAGTTGCAGGCTTGTGACAGTGGAGATGGAAATCAACCCCAGCATCAGCTGTTAGAATGGCTGCACAGCTAGAGAACTGGACCACATTATTTAATGCTGGTATGAGCAGAAGCAGCTATCTCAGGCCCTGTGATTAAACCTTAGAAACAGCGGTCCACTTATAGATGACATCACTGCTCATGAGTAAAATGAGATATAGTTTAATGACACAGTCCGCCTAAAATAGCATGGTAGATCAGGATAAGGTGGTCCAGCCACCAATGAGTAGAGCAGAAAGAGTTAATGGACACAGCAGTATTTTATGATGGCCTGGTTTGGAGGGCAGGCTGGTGGATCATCAGTGATTATGTTCCAAAGCCTACATGCAGGGAACGGCCTAATCACGACAGCCCATCAAATAGGACTGCTTCACAGCAATCCAGAGACCAGGCCCTGGTGGCTCATACTTGTCATCCTAGCTACTCAGGTAGCTGAGATCTGAGGATCACAGTTTGAAGTCAGCTCAAGCAGAAAAGTCCATGAGACTTTTCTCCAATTAACCACCAAAAAAAAAAAAAAAAAGACAGAAGTGGATCTGTGATGAAGCCCCGCCTTGAGCAAAAAAGCTAAGCAGAACAGTGCCTAGGACTGGAGTCCAAGCCACAGTGCCAGCACAAGAAAGAAAAAGAAAGCACCTCTCAGCATACTATTAAGGCATAATTCTGTTTATATTAAAAAGTACCATGTTTTTACAATTTTTTGTAGATGAGTAAATTAAAAAAAATAAAACCTTCTAGTGGAGAGAATTCCTAACTGTTACTTAAAACTCTCTATAGTTTGACTTTCATGATTTTACTGTTTACACATACTTAAGAATTAAGGTGGTGCTGGGAAGAAGGCTCAGTGATACTGTTTGCCCTTGGTTCAATCTCCAACACTGCTAACAAAAACACTAGAAAGCAGACTTAACTGCCAAAGGAAGGAATTAACTAGTAGTAACCTTTTGGAACTCAGCTACAAAGATTAAGTTATAGGATAGATCACAGATTCAGAAAACCCAATGTTGGTTTATCATCAGTGAATTGAAAGAAAACATGGCAGGTCTGGCAAATTTAGGTCCTTAGAAGGAAGTCCTGCACAAAACTAAACCTGCCACCCCCAGAGTCCCCATGGTCTTAGAGCCAGCTGGGTGCTCAAGTCTACTCCTGCTGCTTGTGATTTTTCTTAGCACCGAGGAAGTCCTCTGGTCCCTGCTCTAGATTGGCCCTTTCCTGAAGGCTTGGGTCCAAATCTGCGTGGCTCCAGGAGCCTGAAGATAAAAGGTGAAAAGCTGTCCCTTCACTCTGTGCCATGTCTTCCCGGATCCACACAGTCCTCCAGCAAAATCAGAATATTCGCCCTTCAGATATCAAAACATGTATTGGACTGGACACTGGTAGCTTATACTGTAATCCTAGCTACTCAAGAGGCTGAGATCTGAGGATCTTGGTTAAGAAGCCAGCCCAGGCAGGAAAGTCCCTGAGATTCTTATCTCCAATTAACCAGCAAAAGGCCAGAAGTAAAGCTGCAGCTCAAGTGATAGAGTGCTAGCACTGAGCAAAAAACAAAACAAAACTAAACTAAACTAAACTAAAGGATAGCACACAAACCCTGAGTTTTAAGACCAACGCACAAAAAGAAACAAAACTATACTGAGTGACCACTGAAACAACTAGTCCTTCTTGCAGCTAGCTGTGAGCAGTTTCCTGTGTAGCACCATGGTAAACACACAGCAGCCTCTGTCCCCCTCCCTCAGGGCCCCGGATGGGGCTGCAGGTGATCACATCTCTGCTTTAAGCTCTGAGTCAGCTATGGTTTGAGTGTGTCTTCTCCAAGTTCATGCCAGATACTCATGCCCCTAAACAGATATACTAACGACCTTTAGAAGCGGGGTCCTTAGGAGGCTGGGCTTAGAGGAGTATGAGAATGGAGCCCCAGGATGGTGGTAGTATCTTTAGAAGAGGAAGAACGAGTTGACTTGCAGGCTCGTGCTGGCTCACCATGCCCAGCTCAAGTCCTCACCACATGCCAGGCGGAATATGAGCCGTACCCCCAGACCTGGAAGCTAAATAAAGCTCCATTCTTTACAAATTACCCAGTCTCAGGTGTGTTGTTATAGCAACAGAAAACAGACTAAGCCTTAGCCCTTAATTGGCATTTGAGTGACTAATAGCTCAGTGGGGCTTACACTGTATGAAAAACTTTCTTTCTTCCTTCCTTCCTTCCTTCCTTCCTTCCTTCTTTCTTTCTTTTCTTTCTTTCTTTTCTTTCTTTCTTTCTTTCTTTCTTTCTTTCTTTCTTTCTTTCTTTCTTTCTTTCTTTCTTTCTTTCTTTCTTTCTTTCTTTCTGTTTTTGGCTGGTCCTGGGTCTTGAACTCTGGGCCTGAATACTGTCCCTAAGCTTCTTTTGCTCAAGGTTAGCTCTCTACCACTTGAGCCACAGCGCCACTTCCAGCTTTTTCTGAGTAGTTTATTGGAGATAAGAGTCTCATAGATTTCCCTGCCTGGGCTGGCTTCGAACCATGATCCTCAGATCTCAGGCTCCTAGGTAGCTAGGATGACAGGCGTGAGCCACCAGTACCCAGCTTGCCCCATTCTTTAATTCTTTAACACATTGCGTGCTCACTAACAACTCGTTCCTAAGCTAGAAGGAAGGGCTAGGCCCAGGTCTTGCACAGTCCATGAGTCTCAACATCCATCTCTCAAAATATACCCAGAGAGCCCCACGTGTGTGGCCTTAGGAAGATCTCATTTCTTTTGGCTTGAATAGCAGTCAAAATAATTTGGGGAGAAGGGCTAGATGTACAGCTGCTTAAGCAAAGCACTTGCCTCTCAGGCCCCAGGCCCAGAGTTCAAACCTCAGTACTACCAACAAATAAATACACGAAACAAAGTAAAACAATAAAGTAATTTTAACTACACAGGTCCTATGTATATTCTATAATCATCCTTTAAAAATTCCTATTAATTTGAAGCTAGAATATAGCTTGGTAGTGGATACTTGCCTAGCATATGTGAAGTACTAGATTTACTCCCCAGCAGGGAAATAAAAATGTGTAAGAATTTCAA
The DNA here is from genome assembly GCF_000151885.1 of Dipodomys ordii. NCBI lineage: Eukaryota > Metazoa > Chordata > Mammalia > Rodentia > Heteromyidae > Dipodomys > Dipodomys ordii. Next base: position 23,541,816 of record NW_012267236.1, read on the forward strand.
ATAGTTGAAAAAGATGGAAGTTCTGGAATGCTGATAATACTGCCTCTTTTAAAAGTAAATCAATCACTGGGTGCCGAGGGCTTACGACTGTAATCCTAGCTTCTCTGGAGACTGAGATCTGAAGATCACAGTTCAGAGCTAGCTGGGGAAGAAAGGTCTTGTGAAACTACCAAAACAAAAACAAAAACAAAAAAACAGTAATGGAACTATGGCTCAAATGGTAGAGTACCAGCCTTGAGCAAAATGAAGCTCAGGGATAGCACTTAGTGCCTAAGTTCAAACCCCAGGGCCGTACACACAAGAAATTAGAACTTAATTAAAATTCGAAAGATTCAAGTTTTTTCCTCCTGAAATGTGTGTACTTAGAAATAAGCATTATTTATATGTGTAATAAGAACCAATTCAAGATGAATGTCATTCAAATGTTTCATCTAATATAGAATAGATAGCAACTCTACTACCTTGCTCATGTACACCTGTTGCTGGGAAAAGGGATCATGCCATCTGAAAATGAAACTCAACTCTTCAGAACTCTTTCTACATATAAGCCAAAAATCACAGTGTGATAAACTGAAAAACTAACGCAATCAGCCAGTCTCCCACCAAAGAAAACCTTTGGAAACCACAGATCTGCTCAAGAATTGAATATGTCAACACTGGTGGTTCCAGCCACCAGGTTTGGGAAATAGCTCCTCAGGCTGTGTGAAGCTGCACATGGCTTCACATAACTCAACAGATGGACAAACATTTTTAAAAGAAGCATAAATGTTTCCATTCTTGTGTCAGTATTATTTGCATTGTAGATCACTCAAATGACCAGTGAGGTAAAGGAAATCCTCCTGGTCAGAACAAAAAGGGTTCACCTAGTTTTTAATTACAACTAAATGTTTTTAAATTTTACTGTACATGTATATATACATAAAAATATGTGTATATATACATACATATATATTTCATACTTATATTGTATATATAATTGGAGAAGGAGAAATATTTTAATCCACTACAGATTCTTATAATCAATAAAGTCAGGATTAAAATGAGACTGCAGTAATTGAATTATATTATCCATTTTTATAATCATTTACAAGGGCAAGATACTAATGGTATTCTCATTCATATTTAATGAAACAATGGAAAATGAAGGTAAGAAGGCAGACTGCATGCTGTTTCTTTGGCAAATGTGTGCGTGCATATGTGTGCGTGTGCGCATGTCTATGAAACTGTTCTTAAATCTTTGGGAAAAAGAACAAACATGTTTTTAAAACTGGGGGAGAGTAAGTTTGTGCTAAGCGCAGAACCCTTGCCTTCCTTCAGGGCACTGCCCTGGCCTCCACCTGCTCCTCATTCAGGAAGCAGAACAGCACACAGCTGCCTAGACAAGCTCTTTTTAAGACCACCAGCACCCTTTGCACGCTTGACGGGGTCTCCCGTGGACATCAGGCAGCTTCCCACCCAGAAGCTGGCATAGACTCTGGTTTCACGCACACTCAACCCCGAGCACTGTCCTCTGAGGTCTCCATCTCTGCTCTTCCCCTTCCAGGAGGATCAAGGCCTTAGTTTGAAGAAGACTCTTTCTCCCAGTCTGCAGTCACTTCTTGGAGCCTTGGGAATTGCTCTAGACTGTGCTCGGTTTTGGAGAGCTGACGTTCACATCCTCAGTCTACTCATCACTCAAAGGGAAACGTCTCCAAGAACATGTGTAGAATGAGGCTGCTGTTATTTCTCTTGACCGTACTCTCAGTCACTGTATCTCTAACCATGCCTCTTCCTAAAAGTAAAGAAGGCCCCTTTCTCCACATCAGCAGTTCTGTCTGTACTCACAGAGGGGTGGATTAGGGGGGACAGAGGTTTGCCTGCCTCCTTGGCATTCTGGAAGGGCATTGGTTCCACTAGTGGAACAGCTCCAAAGGGAGCTGCGGTGAGCAGGGAACAAGCAGCTGTGCTTCTGCAAGGCCCAGCTGTCCTCAAGGTCAAATGATGGTCAAGGCTGAGCCAAACTTTCTCAGCCAAAGATTTCCCTTTTTTAAATTACTTGGAGGCAGGCAGGAAAAAGAAAACACACACAAAAGCCTGACTTGTGCATGCAGCTACTTCAGTCACGGGAGGGTGACTAGTGTGTTTTACAGCCATAGGAACCATTTCATTTCAGTCCTAAGCAAGTGCAAACATCTTTGGCGGAGGTGGAAAGTCACTGGGAGGTGGACTCCAGCAGACACCGAGAGAAGCCAGGCTCCACTCATTCATTTTCTGACACTCCTTAACCCCACCCTCAGACCTGGGAAAGTGTACTGTAACCCCAGGAGCCTAAGTTAACACCACCCTCAGACCTGGGAGAGTGTACTGTAATCCCAGGAGCCTAAGTTAACACTACCCTCAGACCTGGGAAAGTGTACTGTAACCCCAGGAGCCTAAGTTAACACCACCCTCAGACCTGGGAGAGTGTACCGTAACCAAGACCCTAAGTTAACACCACCTTCATGCCTGGGAGAGTGTACTGTAATTTCTGGACCCTAAGTGCATTACATACAAAGATACAGGCATTAAAGTTAAGTTTAAAAGGAGATAAAAGATTATAACTCACTTATTTCCCAAGGAATAGGAAGCAAGTGTAGCAACAAACACCACCCTTCATGTAGCCATGATCCTGAACGCATCAACTTGGCAAAGAAACAGGTGAGCCAGGGTTCCCAAATCACCAAAGGGCTAGACAGGTAATGAGGGACCACAGAGTGCATGTCTAGAACATTCCCCAGCAGGGGCTGGACAGGACAGGCAATACTCCTCTGCAAGATGACTGCAGAGCTTGTGTAGGGGGTGGGGAGAGGAGCCAAACTCTGGATCTCCACAAGCGCTCAGATTCCCCCCTCCACACACCACTCAGCACCTGTTGTCCATGGCCTCAGTTCACATCCTCTGGCATTCTGAGCTCCACTGTGCTGACCATGTCCCCAACACTCAGCCTGAGGTCCTCTCCTCTCTGCCAGGCCTGCCCCCATGGTGGGGAGCAGCCTCTCTCTCCTGCACACCCTCAGCTCTGGCCTCTCACTTTGTCCTCTCTGCTCTGTGCCTCCAATTCTGGAGGCTCAGATGTCTAAGGGACCAGGCTGGGGACTTCTCATCTGTGGCCACATACTGGGGTGTGCTATCTCCTTCAAGTCTCCAGACTAAAAATCCCTCTAGCACTGTGTGCACAGATGGTCACTCTTTCCTACTGCACAAAGAAAAGTTAGGAGGCCAGAGGACCACAGAGCTCCTCACAGGAGTGCGGGTCCCTCTCTGCCCCTGCTTCCTCCTGAGGCAGGGACTCATGAACCTACAATCCACACTGCGCCCAGGCAAGGGACCATGGGGAGCCTCCATCCTGCAGCCTCAACACATCACTCTGCCAGTCACTCCCAAGAATACACAGCCAGGTCGAGAATGCGTTCATCTAAAAAGTAACTCTCCTGACTAATTCACCCCCACTTTACCCCAACCATCATCCCAATCTGAGCTTCCTTGTGCAACAAAGCTTCTCCAAACAGCTGCCAGCCATCTTACTATGACAGAGTTCCAGCTCTGCCAGGGCCATCAAACCATCCCCATCAAAGCACAATGACCCACATGGCTCAGATCCAAGCACCGACTGGTCCTTACCTCACCTGACCCATCAGCCCCTGGGGGAGTTGGCAGCAAGAGGCCTCCCAGGACGCACTGCTCTTGGTTCCCCCAGTGGGCTCCCAGGACGCACTGCTCTTGGTTCCCCCAGTGGGCTCCCAGGATGCACTGCTCTTGGTTCCCCCAGTGGGCTCCCAGGACGCACTGCTCTTGGTTCCCCCAGTGGGCTCCCAGGATGCACTGCTCTTGGTTCCCCCAGTGGGCTCCCAGGATGCACTGGTCTTGGCTCCCCCAGTGGGCTCCCAGGATGCACTGCTCTTGGTTCCCCTAGAGGCCTCCCAGGATGCACTGCTCTTGGTTCCCCCAGGGGTCTCCCAGGATGCACTGCTCTTGGTTCCCCCCAGAGGTCTCCCAGGATGCACTGCTCTTGGTTCCTCAAGGGGCCTCCCAGGATGCACTGCTCTTGGTTCCCCCAGTGGGCTCCCAGGATGCACTGTTCTTGGTTCCCCCAGGGGCCTCCCAGCATGCACTGTTCTTGGTTCCCCCAGGGGTCTCCCAGCATGCACTGCTCTTGGTTCCCCCAGGGGCCTCCCAGGATGCACTGCTCTTGGTTCCCCCAGTGGGCCTCCCAGGATGCACTGCTCTTGGTTCCCCCAGTGGGCTCCCAGGATGCACTGCTCTTGGTTCCCCCCAGGGGCCTCCCAGCATGCACTGCTCTTGGTTCCCTGCAGAGGCCTCCCAGCATGCACTGCTCTTGGCTCCACAGTTGGCTCCCAGCATGCACTGCTCTTGGCTCCTCTAGCCCACAGCCTGTCTCCTCAGTGCCCCTCACTGGCCTGGCTTCACTTCCTGCTATGCAATGCTGGAACGTGCTAGAAGTAATAAACTTACCATTCCTCTTATTTGGGATCTGGTCTGATCCATTCCCTCTCTAGTGAACATGCTCCACTTCACCTACTGGCTCTGGATATAGATAGAAGACACACAGCCCCCCAGAGGCTCCTACCATCTTCCCAGACTGATTTCCCTCCATGGCTGTGACCCAGACGTGCCATCTCCTGGCCTGTCCTGGCCTCTGCTCAAGGCAGGCTCCCTCCCAGTCACCCTGCTGTGCCTCGGCATGCTCCTGCAACTTGCCAGGCTGCTAGCACCCACCTCCCTTCTCGCGGCAGTGCCTGTGCCCAGGTCTGAACCCCCAGGTCCCACAGCTGCAGAAGTCCACACTCAGGTGTCACCTGCTCAAGAACTCCCTAACTGCCCTATTTAAAACCACAACCTGCCCCACCCACAAAGCCTGGCCCACCGTATCCACCTCTGGGCCTTGTACACAGCCTGTCTGCCTCTGGTGCCTCACTTACCCCAGCCTCCATTCACACCTCCACTTGCAGGGTCTCCACGCAAGCAGGCTCGTGTGAAGGGTGCGGGACACACGTGGTGCTCAGTCTACAAGTCCTCCATGAATGAATGAATCCTGAATGTGGCACTTTGCCCTGCAAAACTGTTCTCCATCTCCAACATGAGGCAGGCGACATTAACCTTGCATGCCCACTAGGAACAACAGACAGGACTCGAGGAAATACAGTAATGGCTTAACCTACATTACATGCTGAGGACATTCTTTCAGCCTCATTTTGGGAGACCTGCTAGGGAAGAAGGACAGAGTTCCATCCAGGCAGGCCTGGGCTTTCCCAGCAGAGGCCTGAGACTCCACTAGGAAGTGATAAGGAAAGGTATCCCACTCGCAGTTACCTGTGAGAGATGCAGAGGAGAACGGAGGGGTGTCTTCCAGCCAGGCCTGGGGTCCCACTGTGCTTACATGCACACGGCTGGCTCTTCCCTCCCTTCAGAAGCCCACATGGGGAGGAGGAGGAGCAGGAGGTCTCTGGAACCAGGTATCCCACCAGGAAGGGGGAGCCCCAGGAGCATCAGACTCAGCAAGGAGGAAAGTACCTGGAAAGCAAGAAGAGGGCACAGCAGTCAGGAAACAGGAGGGTAGTGCAAGGGAGAGGCCAGGCCAGCAACAGAAGAGGTGGCCGCAGCACTGTCCACTCTCCAGCCCAGCCAAGAGGGGAAATGTGGAATCAGCACACTGAACATCACGGAATCGGCACATTCAACATCACGTACGCCTTGACTGTTCATTAAGAGATACATTCATCAACACAGACAACTCTCAGAAAACGAATGGTCCCCTCCTTTGCTTAACCACCCAGCTTTGTCTCAATGGGTAGTCCACAGAAGAGCCTGATCCCCAGAATCAATCGTAGACAGTGTAACTCTGAAGTGCAGAATAAAATAAATTCAAGTCAAATTAAATGGTACATAAAAATATTTATAGAACTGAGGAAGGCAGCCAGGCACTGGTGGTTCCACACATGTCATCCTAGCTACTCAGAAGGCTGAGATCTGAGGATTGTGGCTCAAAGCCAGCCCAGGCAGATAAATCTGAGAGCCTCTTCTACCATTAACAAGCAAAATGACAGAAATGGGGGGATGGCTCCAGTGGTAGAGTATCAGTCTGAGCAAAAAAGCCAAGCAAGAGCATGGGGCTCTGAGTTCAGGCCCCAGTTCTAGTGTGCACGTGCGCACGTGTGTGTGTGCACACACACACACACACACACACACAGAGCAAAGAAGGAACTCAAAAGATAGAAGAGCCACAGGGAAGAAGCAGTGAAAGAGAAGACATAAACTTTCACTATTAGTCATTACATTCAATGTTCTCAACTTCCCAATCAAAATAAAAAGGTTGATAAAGTGAATACAACTGTGTGCCTTTATATACTCCACACCTTACAACAGTATTAAAACCAATAAAACTCTCAGCAATTTAATGACAGAAATGTAAGACTTGCACATTAAAAACAAAAATATCATTGAAATAAACAAGTCCTGCCTAATAGAAAAAAATATGTATACACACACATACACACACATATACACACAGACTGGAAACTATGGTTAAGATAAATTAGACATACAAAACTGATTAATAATTGCCAAGTAGATACAATATAATCTCTAATAAAACAATTCCAGCTGCCTTTTATTTATTTTTTAACAAAACCTCTCTAGCTGATCAAATTTTTTCAAAAATCCAAGAGGCCTTGAATCCTCAAAAGTCTTGAAAAGAAAGTTGGAAAAGCGACAGCCGTAACATCAAATCTTACCACAAGGTTATATGAATCAAAATACCATAACAGTGACACAAAGACAGATGTAAAGGTTAGGTGTGGGGGAAGGGGATGAGGAGGAAGAAGGGAAGGGAAGGAATAGGAAGGGAAGATAGAAGGAAGAAGGAAAGAAGGGATGGAGAGGGATGAAGATAGAGGGAGAAGAAGAAAGAGGGAGAGGGAAGGAGGGAGGAAGGGATTAGAAAACAATAATAGAGTAAGGCAAGATTATATCAGAAGTTCCCAAATTTTGCTTTCCTCAAAGGACAACTTAGTTGGCAGGGACTGTGATAGTGGTGTCTGAACTCGGCTTATTTTTGTTTCTGGTTGGGGAGAAAGAACCAAGTCTGCGTCAACAGCTTTATTCTCCTGCCCAATCTTGTGGCCCATCCAGCCTGCTCAGAGCCACCAGGGACCAAGGACACGTCAGTCTCTGACTGGATTCCTCCCTCCCTGCTTTCTGGCTGAAACAATGGTTTCCTGGCCTTGCAGCCTGTGGCGCTGCACGGCTCAGGAGCGCACTGCTCAGCGCCTTGGATGCCACTCCTGCCACCCCAGCACAGCCCTGAGGGCCCAGGCCTGGACCAAGGTTCTCTCCCGACCTACAGCTGCTCCTACAGCTGCTCCTCTGTCCTGAACGGCTCTAGAAAGTGGCTGCATTGGGCTGCAAATCTATTCTCCGCCTTTAGCTTGCTACAGATTTTTTTTGGGGGGATCCGGTTGTGGGGCCTGAACTCTGGGCCTGGGCGCTGTCCCTCAGCTCTTCAGCTCAAGGCTAGTGCTCTACCACTTGAGCCACAGCACCACTTCCGGCTTTTTTCTTTTTGCTTATGTGGTGCTGAGGAATCGAACCCAGGGCCTCGAGCATGCAAGGCAAGCACTCTACCACTGAGCCACCTTCCCAGCCCTGCTACAGATTTTTGACTCAGACAAATTGCTCCACACTTCTGCCCTTTTTCTTAAAGTAAGAAAAGCCAGTGCACAGAACTGTAGTATCTGGCAGGAAGGGAAGGGATGCTCTCTGCTTAGCTGGTGAGAGGAATCTTCTGGAGTGGCATCATAAATAATACACACACACACACACACACACACACACACACACACACACAGAGTCTGCCAGTCCACTGGCCTGCAGAGCAATCTGCCCGGGGCCCCGCCTCTCCAACTGTAGGCAGGTTAGCAAGCCCCCCTACCCCTCATCCCCAGTCCAGCAGCCCACTGTCACACAACTGGCTTGCATTTTCACTGCCTCAGAGCCAGAAAGTAGGTAGACCTAAGTGTGGTCACAATTCCCTCGGAGGCCGTGTGGAGGGCATGCATGTGAGAGCCATTGCTGAGCTGTGACAGGCATCATAGACAGGTAAAGGAAGGCACGCTCTTTTCTCAGGCCTCTGAAGCAGTTAGGTTTTAAGTAAGACCTGGATGAGATGAGGAAGGGGAACATGAGGCCCCTCACTGAAAGCTTGTTCAACCAAGCGTGATGGAGGCCGGGCCTAAGGGAACCATGGTGGAAAGAAAAGCCAGACCCAGGTAGATTCTGAAGGAAATTCTGAAAGCCACTGGTGTAGGAAAGAATAGAGCAAGGAAGGGAAGGGGAAGGGGAGGACATCGAGGGATGGAGGGAAGGAGAGGGGTGGAGAGAGAGAGAGAGGAAGAGGGAAGGAGAGAGGGAGGGAGGGAGGGAGACAGAGAAGAAGCAAAGGGCATGGGCGGCTGCTGTCCAGCTGCAGGGCTGAAGGCTTCTTCCAGCCACATTCCCCCTACTCAGGCACAGGTACAATAAATAATAACACAAGAAAATAAAATAAACCTGCCTTTAGCCAAAACCGGAATGTTACCCAGGGAATGAGAGAAGTAGGAACACAACACAGACAACATTCCAGAAAGAAGAGTGAAGACAGGATAGTGTGTCAGTGAACCCTGAAAGGGGAGCAGGGCAGAAGATCGCAGGGGTGGAAGTATTTCAAAGACCAGGAACAAAGGAGAGCCACAGAGGAAAGGGGTCTCAGAAAGCTTGGCTGATGCCCGTGGTTCAGAACCCCTGAGTGCACTATCCAAGCAGAAGTGGATGGTATACCAAAGCTGGATGACTGATCTTAGGGTGGGGTGGGGAGACCATGGGACAAACTGAGGATCATCCTGCTAGGAAGATGGAGAGCTGGCTAGAGTGGTCAGCTGCTCAATTCCTCAGTAAACATGGAGGAGGGTGGGCTGGAGGGTATAGGAGATTCCCACAGTGAGGAAGAGAAGGAAGGGTGATAAGTCTGAGGGCTCAGCTTGGTAGCCTCTCAAAGACCACACATGGGAAGAGGATACGCTGTATAAATAAAGGGGTGATATCTACCTGAGGAGAGAATGAGCTGGCCCTGTATGCATTGAAACAAACGACACCCAAGACGTACCGGCAAATAAAAGACACACTACAAACCAATTCATACAATATGGCTGCATCGGCATACACAACTCTCCAGAAGAATGCAAAGAAGAAAAAAATGATAGCTGGGCACCAGTAATCCTAGCTATACAGGAGGGCTGAAATCTGAGGATCACAGTTCAAAGCCAGCCTGGGCAGGAAAGTCTGTGAAACTCTTATCTCCAGTAAACTAGTGGCACTGTGGCTCTAAGTGGCAGAGTGATAATATTGAGCAAAAGAAGCTCAGGGACAGTGCCCAGGCCCAAGTTTAGCCCAGGGCTGGCAAAAAAAGAAAGAAAGAAAAGAAAAGATGATAACCACATTAGACAAATTGGAACTTACTTTTCAATTTATTTTATTTTGAACTTTATGTTACTCATTGTATTTATCATTTCACGTGTCAAGAGGCTAAAGATTTTTGCTGTTGTAGATTTAACTCACTAAGAGAAAAGTCATTCTTTTTCTTTTTTCTTTATTTTTATTTTTGTTGTAAAGGTGATGTACAGAGGGGTTGCAGTTCCGTAAGTCAGGTATTGAGTACATTTCTTTTGGGACAGCATAACCTCCTCACTCATTTTCTCCCAGTTTTTTCCGTCCATCCCTCCTTTCCCGGCCCCAAGTTGTATAGTTCATTTCCAACTATCACTGCTGAATTAGTTCACCCTTTGTCCCACCGTTTCTGTCCTTCCCTTCCCTGCCCCATCTTTTTCTTTTTTTCTGACAAAGGATCACAAAACTCTATATCTAATCTATATCATATGCTATAGATAGATACAGATCATACATCACATATCTTAAGCAAAATATATTAACTCATCAAAAGACCTCATTTCTTTGCATTCTGGCTCCTTGAAGCAGCCCTGGAGTACAGGCTCTAGTGAGAGCTACTGGGGCTCTTCCTCTCTCCTTCTTCCACACAGTGACTGCACACTATCATTATTTTTTCATCTTTAGTAAATTTTTATTGTTCCTATAAAGGCAATGTCCACAAGGGTTTCAGCTGCATAAGTCAGGTAATGAAGACATTTCTTTTTGTCCAATCTCACCCCTTCTTTGCTCTCTCCCAGTTTTTCCCTCCCATCCCCGCCCACAGCTGTTTGGTTCATGTTCAATGCAGTGTCCAGTGAAGACCACTGCTGCCTTAGTTCGTGAATGGACAGTTTAGACTCTGCTTGCCAGCTCAAAAGTTATCACTCCCAAACACTGCATCGCCCCTTATGCACACACACACAAGAGGGTCCAAAGGAAACCCTCCGAGGGCTGCTGATCTCACAAATCAAGATTTCCAAGCACAGCACAGCTCTCACACAGCACGGCTCCTGTGGCCGCTGTCGGTGGAGGTTTCCCCATGTGTGATTTGTTTGACTTTAATATGAATAGTGGTCTTGTCCTATTTCAATAAAGCACCTCTCTGTCTGCATTCATCGGATACTAACGAGTCCTGTGCGCTGGGAAACACGAGGCCCTACAGGCCTCCCTTCAGATCCTCTGCAGTTACTTATTTTCCATTTGCCTCCTCTGGGGGAAAATAAAATATACTCTTCAGAATGGAGATCATTGTCAAATTACAGTGACAGCACAAACTCATTGGCTCACTTGATATCAATTAATTAAATGAGGTTAAGTTGATTTTTTAAAATTTTATTCTCTTGCTGTGATGAAAGATGGTTGGCTAATTCTACCATTCCTCCTAATTCTAAGAAATCTCTCATAAAAATGAAGCCAACAAAGGACCAATTGATGGACCAGACTGTATGCCAAATGAGACACAAAATAAGAAAGTTGTTGTAGTGGAGCCATTACTCTGGTATGGGGCGGGTGGGGTGGGAGCTAATAATTTATTTAGAATGGTGAGATGAAACACACACTATAAAGAACTCAGAAAGCAACTGCTTTCACAACTTTGAAATGGAATGAGCACACTGATGGAGGAGGAGCTTCCAAACAGCAATTTGCACTCTTTTCTGCCTAAGATGTGCAGCTGGCAGGAGGTAGGGGAAGGGGAAGATTTGCCCCTGGTGCATGCTACCCCCCTTCTCTCTCTCCTTCTCTCTTTGACATTTTTATTGTCTTTAAGCAGCTGTACAAAGGAGTTACCCTTCAACACAGCAGTTCATGAATACAGTGCATCTTGATTGATGTCACTCTTTCAACATTCGCACCCCTCTCTCCCAACGCACCCGTTTGCTCGATTTTCTTAATTTTGTATAACTGTTATTGGATATTTATGTATACAATATATCTTGATCCATGTCACCCCTTCAACGTTTTCATCCCCCTTCGACGCACCCCTTCCCTCACTGTTCTCAATTTTGTGATACTACATTGATTCTTGACTATGTTCTGCCTGGCTTGGCTTCCCCACTTCATTGGTTTCCGCCTCTCCTCTAGGCGCCACCCCCCTTGCAAGCACCCATTTCCTGGTACTTATTTTGTTGAGCTTTCACTTAGTCTTTCTAAAGAATTATTGGCTTGATGCCTTTATCTCTTTCATAACAATGTAATCATAGAGTATCTAATCTTTTTATGTCTGGCTTCTTGTGTATTTCACATTTAAGAATGTAAGGAACATCTTTCTTAAGTCTTTGATGAGTCCACCAAAGTCATTTGTTACATGTTTTTAATTCAATAACATTTGGATGACTAATGGCTGTAAATCATTTAGGTCATGTCCCACAGATGAGAGACGGAACTTTCTGTACAAAGAGTAGCTAATTATTTCACACTTAAAAGAGCACTTTTAACCATCAGTAAAACACTCTGAACCTCCAACCTATGCAGGAGAATCATGAGCAATTCAAGAGATGACTGTAAAATCCAAAGCCGATGGGAAGTTACTTACAGGTCAGCGCCATGAATGTGCCTAACGGCCTGAGGTACCTCTGCAGAGCGAAGTGCACTGGGGTCCGCCCCACCACAGCCAGTGCTACCAGGAGGCACGCTGAACACCTGTGAGGGCGACCTCACTCTCCCGGGGACACAGCCATAAAAGCAAAGACCCGAGGTGTGAAGAGCCGCAAAGGGGCTCCTTCCACGTTTACAGAAGAAATGTCTGCAAAATGAAAACCTGTCACGTGCTAATTCTAGAGTCATCACTAAAATAGATGGCAGAGACAAGTAATAAAAAAGAAAGATGCAGGGTTGGGGATTTCACTCAGTGGAAGAGCACTGCCTGGCAAGTACAAGGCCCTGAGTTCAAGCCTTAGCTCCAAAAAAAAATTAGTAATAACATATGTAAGAAATAGAAAACTGTGTCAAATAATGCCAATAACGAATCAAGCATATGGAAAATCACACTGAACTGAATAGCCTAAACATGTCAGCAAAAAAGACACAGATCTCAAAGTAGATTTAAAAGGCAAACCTCAGCTGTATATTGTGTTGTCTACAAGAAACCAACTTTAAATATGCAAGTGTAGATTAAAAGTAAAGGATAAGCTAAGCTAAGACAAATGAAAACAAAGCCGAACCAGCTATGTTCATTTCAGAGGAGTTCAAGAAAAAGCAGTAGGGACAAAGACACTTCAAAACAAGCAAGGAGCCAACTCTCCAAGAAGGATAAAAACCCTTCACATGATTAAATCCTGGAGGAAGCGCAAGGAGAGACAGACAGATCAGCCATTAAAAGTACCGCATATCCAACAGCTCCCGCCAGAAATGCACAATGCCAGTGGGACAGACGTGACCTGGCCGGCACCAGCCCTGCTCCTGGTCTGCTTGAGCCTGGCCACTGCCGTCAAGGACAACAGAGAACACTCTCCTCCTGCTCCTAAGACCACTGCCACTAGACACAACTCCAATGAGCAAACAAATGAGTAAGCGAGATCATGCCAGCTCTCACTTCATGATGGAAACCAGTGAGAGAGAGACAGCTGGAGCCTGGTGACAGTGACCCAGGTCTATAAGCCGAGATCAGTTCAGCACTATCCCCCCTCCCCGAAAAAAAACCTCTCAACCAATAACTAATAGCGAATAACCATGGCTCAAGTCTGTCATCCCAGCTATGCGGAAGGCCCAGATCAGGAGGAGTATGACTCCAGATCAACTCAGACAAAAAAAAAAAGCTCACAAGAACCCATCTTAACAGAAAAAGCCACTTGCGCTGGTGTATGCCTGCCACCTCAACTATACAGGAAGCACAAAGAAGGGACTAGAGCGTCCAGGCTCTCAGGCAAAAAGTAACACCCTACCTCACCACTAACCAGAGCGAATAGGACTGGGAGCAAGTAGCAGAGCATCTACCTGGCAAACATGAGCTCCTCAGTTCAGAGGGAAGCAAAAGGGAGAGAAGAAGGGGAAGGGGCAGAGGGGAGGGAGAAGAAGAAAGGGAGGGGAGGGAGAACAGGGAAGGGAAGAGGAAAGGGAGGACAGGAAATGAAGATCCCACCGCCCTCTATCTGGACACTGAAGATGGGCCACTGGCTTTCGCACTATACATTTAACACAAAACAGCCATCAAGAGAGAGAGAGAAAAAGCAGGAAATGGTGGAACAGTAACATTTCATTTCTTTTGGGCTATTTTGTCTTAGGTGAAAAACTAGGAGAAATAAGTAACAACCTGGCTGGGTTTAATTCCTCCCACAGTCGGCCTGCTTGTTTGAGAGGGAGCCACATTGCCCCCTGAATTCCCCCATTGTCAGCGGGGGGGGGGGGGGGAGCAGGTCGGGGGCCAGGGACCATCTGAGCTTCAGTCCCTGCCTGGAGTGTTTCAGGAAATGCTTTTGGTGGTTTGTGCGGTCCCAGTTCCCACGGCCCAGCTCTGAGGCTGCCCAGGGCCCAACCTCGGGGCCTGGCCAGTCATCTCTGTATTCACCTTCTGGATGGGCCCTCCACGGTCCTCTTTAAACTCTCCCACGTATGATGTCTTTCATCTTCAGAACAGCCCCTAAGAAAAAGCAACTGCCTCCTTAGATAGATGAATAAAACACGAATGTGGTCTGGGATGTGAGAGGTCACTGTGCCAGCCCTCTTGGGGCTGAGGTCCAGGCCAGGATTTCCCCTCCCTGACCCCACATCTGGCCTCATTCTGCCCCAGTGCTGACCACTGCAGCCAGGCTGGGCCAAGCATGCGGACAGCACAGGCACACGGCCCAGGGGTTCTGCCCCTGACCCTCAGCCTCCACAGCCGCAGGGGCCCCACAGGCAACAGGGCGGCCTTTGCCCTGCGCTTTGGACCGAGCTCTGCCCACAGGAGCTTCCTTCCTTGCCTGTGGCCTGTTCTTCCTATCACCTGGGGAAAATTCCTTCCAATAATAAAGGGAGCCCAGGATCAAGAAGCATTGCACTCACAAGCTGATACTGAACTGAAACCCTTTGTTAAAAATTGCTTTTAAATGAGTGGTGGAAGTGGATGGATTATATCTAAAAATGGTTTAACTAAAATAACACAGTTCACTGTGGAACAAAATCCCATGGTTACTTAGTGTCAAACCAGACATTAGTTCTGGTGTCCTGCAAGGATAGAGGTATCCGGAGATGGCCAAAAGCCTTTCATAAAGGGACGCATTATGTGTACAAACGTGGCGTCCATCCTCCAATAGACCTGAAATCATCCTTAGACATGTTATAGTTCTAATTCCTAATACCATGCAAACACGTCATGTAGGGAATAATGACATGGAAAAAAATCTGTACATGCTCAGCATAGAGGAGTCATTTCCCCCCCCCCCCGAAAAAAAAATCCTTTTTATCCACAGCTGGCTGATTCTCAGGATACAGAGACAGCCAACTGTGACACCACAATAAAAAGCCAAGAGCAGAAAAAAAAAAAAAGATGTCACAATCCCCTGAGTTATGATTTTTACCCCTAAGCATATTTTCCATGTTTATAAATCAAATTACATAAACAACTCTGTCTCACAATTATTTTTACTTAATAACATAAACATTTTCCCATGACCACAATCTCCAAAAATCTTATCTAATTACAGCATGATATTTACTTAACCAAACTTAGATGTTTTCCATTTGGGGATATTAAAAAAATTAAAGCATGTGTGCATAAAGCATTTCTTCAACTCCACATTTTCATGTTATTTCCTGAAGCTGGGTTGCAAAGGAGGAAAAATGCATTTATCCTTAAGCCTTCCCTTCTCCTAGTTTAGGCCTAAAACCTCATTCCTCCAGCTGAGCCAGATCATTTTTATCATTTCCTTCCTGTTACAGAGCCAGTTCATCATGTTAGAAAAAAAGTCCCTTACACTTAATTTCTCTTCCAGAAAAATTCCCAAATAATAACAATTTCATGTTGACCAAGAAAACTTTTATCTTATCTCCCTGTTATTTATTATGGTTTCACAGAGTTACATTGTAACTAAGTGGTTCCTACATAAACAGTATAGTGTGGAAAACTACTTAGCGTCAATACAAGGAAAGATTCCATCATAACTTAAAGTCCAAGTATGATTGGGTGAGTGTCCAAATAAACATTATATTATTAGCAGCCCATTGAAAGTCAGTTTATAGGAATGGGTGAATTTGTAATACCATCTAGGATGCTGTTTCAGGGAAAATAAAATGTAAATGCTCAAGCAAGATCTTAATATCCTTAATAGCCTTTGTACTCAAAGGCTTGAGTACTTGCTTAGCTTTTTCTACCACTTGAGCTACACCTTCACTTCTAGCTCTTTTTCTATCTAATAGGAAATCACTGTCTGTAGCATTTATCTGCCAGGACTGGCTTCAAATCTTGATCCTCACATGTCAGCCTCCTGAGTAGCGTCAGTTACCGGCACCTAGCAATATCCAATAAATATCCTTTATTTAAAACAAAAATGTTGTGTGTTCAAAGTTTGGCACACTCATGTTTGGTGTACTGTATCCTGTTCTAGAAATTCAAGGAAGACCCATCCCTCTGCTCCAAGAGCCCCGATGGCGGGATCTGAAGTGGGAATGTCCAAGTCTTGGCTGCTCCCGGAGTCAAAAGGTTGGGGAGGAGCCGTGTTCCACGCAGGGATGCGCCAGGGCCCCGGGCCTCACTTCCCTCTACACCTAACATCAGAAAGCATTCTAGTTTCAGGGAAGATGGGATCTCTCTCCAAGTGTGCATGAGTGTTCAGTTGCTTCAATGACAGTTCCATTTCACTGTCATAATAAAACACACGTGGTAATATCAACCCTGGGTGTTTAGCTTTGTTTTGTGCTTCCAAACTAATACTTACCTCCAGGTTTAAAAAATCTCCCAGTTGGCTGAGCTCACGCACTTTGGCACCGAGCCCATGCAGGGAGGACAGCCATGCTGACCTCTTCCTGTCACACCCTGGATGCCCAAGCTCCCTGGGAAAAGACCAGGTGAGGAGGCGCCAGGGCCTGCCAGTGCCAGGAAGATGGTGAGCCCGTCTCTAGCCATCAGGAAAGAGCGGAAAACGCCAGGCAAGGCTGAGGAATGGGAAGGGACTCTACCCGGGACCCAGGCCACAGCGTGTCAGGTGATGACAGGCAGGGATACCAGCCACAGGAAGCAGGCCAAGAAAAGCCACAGACTGAAGATCCAGGGGGGAAAGTGGGTCAGCTGTGCACGTAAGGTCACAGCTGAGGACTGCAGCCTCCCTTAAGGAGGTCAGTTCAAGGACAGCAGTACTTGGTGAGGGAGCAGCTGGCTAGGGCAACATCTGAGAGTTGAGGATGTGCGGACCTGGGCTGTGCGCAGGGCAGGAGAGAGAGGTGGGTACGGAGGGCACCCCCTTCAGCTTCTCTGGCCATCTACAGGGCCACCCGTTGGTCCTGAAGGGCCCAGGGCTGGCAAAGCCCCCCGGCAGCTGAGAGACAGGCAGGGGCCAGACTGTGAAAGACGAAGAGGACATGTGTCCACTAGCCTGGAGCAAAGGCACTAAACGCCCAGGTATGTTTCAGTGGTCAACACATTCTGCAAGGAAAAAGGTGAGGTTCGGCTAACCACAACGTGTCCTTCTGCACATTAAAACCAACACCCGCCACCACGAGAGCACAAGGACAGATGAATCTCATTTAATAGTAAGATTTAATAGGTGCAATAGCTGAGTCCTAATTACAACAGGCTGCGGGAAGACGGTGCC
Organism: Dipodomys ordii; assembly: GCF_000151885.1. Taxonomy (NCBI): domain Eukaryota; kingdom Metazoa; phylum Chordata; class Mammalia; order Rodentia; family Heteromyidae; genus Dipodomys; species Dipodomys ordii. Next base: position 23,559,035 of record NW_012267236.1, read on the forward strand.
CACGCAGGCCAGAGGGCAGGAATCCAGAACATCCCCCTCACTGCAGACACGGTGAGGACTGGGCAGGGACAGCAGCACACCCCAGCTCAGACATGCTCGCAGCGGCAGGGCCCCGGGGTCAACCTCCAACCCCAGAGGGACAGAGCTGCTCAGAGAGGCCTCAAACATCCAGAGAAACACAAGTCTCAAGTCAGAAGGACCCTGGGACAAAGCAGAATGCAAACTATATGTGTAACTTTGAATTGCCTGGTTGAGGAAAGAGAAAGGAAGGAGGGAGGGAGGGAGGAAAGGGCAAGGGGAGGAAGAAAAGGAGGGAAGAGAAGGAGATAGAGGGGAGGAAAAGAGGGGGAGGGGAGGAAAAGAAGAAGGGGAGGGGAAAGAGGAGAGGAGAGGGGAAGGGAGGGGAGGGAGGCAGCCCCTATCTGCCACACCAAGTCCCTCTCTTAAGGCCTCCAGCAGGTAGACAAGGTCTGAGTTGTGGCTCCTAGGGACTTGTACTTCATGCCCGGGGCCTCGCCAGGGAGAAAGGCAGGCAGGACACTGTGAAGGAAGGCCAGCGGGAAGTGATTAACAGGTAGGAGCTGCTGCCGGCCAGTCGGCCTGCAGGAGTCGCAGGTGTACCAGCAGGAGGAAGCAGAGGCCCGGCCTCCCGGGATGCAGGCACTCCTGTTGATCAAGATGCCTTGTCCTCATAAACTGACAGATTGAACGGTAACTCCTTTGTTCAACCATGAACAGGGAATAACTTAAAGCTCAGCATCCCTCACCAGCACAAAGGCTGGCCAAGGGTGGGATTCAATGAATTTTTGATTGAGAATGAGAATGGAGAAGCGCTGATCGCAGAGCACCCCCACCCCTACCTCCCCCCCCCCGGCACGGTCTACCCTGCGCTTTCATCACAGAGACACTGAGACAGATCCTAAGCCTGGCCCAGTGACCCCAGGATGCCACCAGCTGCCAGGGCCAGGAGAGCACCTAGTCTCACCGGCCTTCTACCCATCCTCACCCCGTCTCTAGAGTTCTTAGTGCACTTTCCAATTAGCAGAACTGCACCTGAATGAACTAAGACACATTATCACAAGGTAGATGAATTGCGCATTGCATGCGTGACTGCATGGGTGAGATTTCTGGACTTTGCTAAGACGCAGATTGAGCACAATAAGCACTGAGTGAGTCCATACTGTGCATAGCTAGGCCTTGCCACACCCCACTCTGTGCTGTTGAACAGAAGTGAGCCCCTCCTGTGTGCAGACTAGGTTCAGTCTCACCACGCCCCACGCTGTGCTGCTGGACAGAAGGCTGGGGCGCAAGTGCTCTGGGGACACTCAAGCCGGACCTTGCCCTGGATGGAAGAACAGTGGGCGCGACCCTTCGTTCCAATCCAGCGCGGTCAAACACAGCACATCTGTCACAGACTCCACTTTGTCCAGGGCTCAGAGACACTCCCTGCTTGCCCCTAACTCATCTTTTCTCAAGCCTGAGGCTCAGCTCCAACCCTGAGGCTGGATCCGAGGCTGCAGCAGCGACTTCTGTCCCTTCCTCACTAAGGACAGCAAGGTAGGAAGAGGAGCCCAGGCTCTCAGTTCCGTGGAGGAATAGCTGTGCAGGCACCACCGCCCAGGCCATGGGTTCTGATGGGGCGCTGTCCTGTGATTCTTGATTAGTGTGTGCCCTGTGACTAGCCAAGCACATACATATTACCACGCACAAATACAGGCGAACATGTATAGACATGTACAAATATGACTGTGTGTTCCCACAAGACAGGCTCACCTGCCAACACAGCACCTAGCTGGGGTCTTTGCAGGTGCAGAGCTTCCACTGTGCACCCCTGAATCCAGAATGTGACTCTATGTCCTTATGGACATGCTCTACAGCCTTAAGGATCCCGCTACATCCTCCAGAACTCCATCCTCTTCCCTCTTCCTCTCTTCCCCTCTTAGTCTCTTCTGTTCTCCCACTGCATACCTCCAGCTCATGCGGGCTGGCAGTTTGCTCCCCCCCCACACACCCCGCCCCCAGTGAACTCTTTTCTTCCTCAACCATATGGCAGTCTCCTTTTGCCGAATCTTACAGTCCCTAGCCCAGTATGGCTGAGCCCCGACACAAACAAGGGAAGCGATGGAGGTAAAGAGAAGCAGCTGTGGGACGGAGGACCCAGCAATCTGAATCTGCTCTTACGGCATGGGGTCACTTCACACTGAGTTCCCTACTGGCTGGTGCCCTGCGATGGAAAGGCGTGGCTCAGTGGTAGCCAGACCCTGTGAAGGAGAAGGAGTCTCGAGAGTGGAGTGGGGGGGGAGGCAGGCCGAACGGCCCGAGCCTCGGGTGTTCACACGCTCATGGGAAAGAAGATCTTCGTCTGTTTTCAATTCTCTGCAACTTCTTGTCCTATTGGCCAACTAGACCGGCTCAGCTCTCAGGGCTGTGATTTTAAAAAAGGTCTCGGGAATCAGGGGTCAGTTCCGACCTGCTCATCCAGGGGACTATGAGTGTCTAACACCTGCCAAGTGATCAGGAAGAAACACATATGTTTTCACCAAAAAAAAAAAAAATTTCCATCCTGAGGTGCTAGCTCTTACAGCCTGGACCAGGACTTTCTATTCCACTGTCCTAGATGGTTAGAGCTCAATGCCTCTACCTCCAGGATGTCCCAGAGAACACAAGGAACCCTGCATGGCTCAGAAAAGAAGGCAGGCTCCTGGGGGCAGCATACGGTGACAGACGACCTCTAGTCCCAGCTACTCAGGAGGCAGAGATAGAAGGATCACATTTCCAGGCCAGTCTGGACAAAAGGAGACTAATGTGAGTTTGAACTCCAGTACCACCACTACAAAATAAATAAAAAGCTCATGTCTGTTATGTTGGGACTCGTCTAAACTGGTCTCTCTGTTGTCTACACTGCCACAGAACCACCCCAGTATCCCAAGGCTTCCCTCCACACTGAGCACAGCGCACCGGAACCAAGCCAAAGCCTGCTGGCTGTGCACTGCTCTCAGACCCAGACTTCCAGAAGGGCCCGAGAGACCCAGCATCGCCAAATAATGCTCTGCTCCTGCCGGAGAAGCGAACCCAGACTCCCCGTCCTCCCACAGCTTCCCTCCAAAACGATCACAGACACTCAGGAGGAGCCCGATGTGCACAGGGGGACACAGAAATGAATACGTTCCTGCCTTGGTACAGCGTGTAATTGAGTAGAGGAAATAAGGGTTGAACAAATCACTAAAATTAGACTAGATCAATGCAGTTATAGGTTCTAAGAAAAGTCGCTATGGAAGTACCTGGGGGAGAAGCAAACCTGCCAGCTGGGAGCAGACCAAGCCCCCGGATCAAGCGGCGAGCACTTCTGCAGTCCCGCCCCACCTCGGCTCAGGCCCCCGACTTCCTCTCTCCAAGGCCAGTCCTGGAAGAGATCTCAGGAGCCACCCCTGGGGCTATGAGAAAAGGGGGGTCTCTGTGGTGGGCCTTCCTGGTAATGGGATCCCCAGGAATCTGACCGAGCAGGGCGACAGCCAGGTCCACACTGTTGGTGATCAACCCTGAGAAGCCAGGACAGGCCCAAGGGCTAGGATTCCAGGCTGCTCCACCCAGGGCCATCCAGGAGCCTGGACCATTGGGTATTGGTAGTGTGTGAGCAGGGAGTGATCTGGAGTGCTGAGATACACCTGGGGGCCAACCCATAGCATCCCAAGACAATTCAAAAATATCTGCGAGGATGAGGGTTTAAAATCTACATAGATCAGAGAAAGTTTGAGTTAAGAGGGAAAAAAGAGAGGCTGTCTATGACAAACTCTACCCAGGGGGCAGGAAGCAACCCCCAGCCCCTCCCCGCAGAGGCTGTCTCTACCAGCAGGCTCCCACCCTGCCCTGGGGGAGGTCCTGCTGGGGAAGGGGTAGGGTCAGCCAGGTAGGAATCTGAGGATCCAGTATTGGAATGTGAATTATCTATCAACACTACAGTAAGGCAGGAACAGTGGGTGAGGAGGGAGGAGTAGGCCACAGGGCCTGGGCTGGGGGCTGGGTCATAGGTTTGCACCCCAAGATGTGATCGCCAAGGTCAACTGTCTGCGCAGCCAACAGGGCATCTCCCAGGCAGAGCAGCCAGCATCAAGCCTGTCCTGGTCCAGCGGGTTGCTAGAAAACTCCTCCTTGGAAGCCTGAAAGGCTCTCCCCAGAGCAAGGTGCTAGAGAGGTACGTGTATGACTAGGTGAGACGCAGCACAGTGGGTGATCGTCACCTAACGGGGAGACTGTCTCCCTCCACTTTCAGAACCTGAGCTCCTCCCTTTTTGCAGTAGAGCAGTTGGCTCCCGGAGGAGACCCATGCTGGGCCCAAGGCAGCCTTGAGACTTTACAAATCCCCCCTCCCCAGCCTTCGCAGGCCACTGAACCAGACAACCATGTTCCTGGACTGAGGAGGACAGTGACTGCTGCTGTCCCTCCCTGGATCCTCGCCCCTACCCAGCAGAACTGGAGGTGGGGGAGGGAAATGGAGGAAACACCAGGAAAGAGGCTTCAAAGGAAACAAGGCCAATGTAAGTGCACTGCCAGGATGCCACAGATGAAAGAAACTACAAGGGCTTCAAAAGGAACCTCAGGTGGAAGAGCTGAGAGGCAAAGGCCACGTTCTTACCACACAAAGGTCACACTGCTAAGTTCACAGCTGGCTGCAGCCCTGATTTTGACCTTGAGCCTCTAATTAATTTGCCCGGTGAACTTGGATACCAGTGGACCTCCAGGCCTCTGGTGTCAAAGCCAGGCGTCACCAGGCACCTCCGACAACTTGTCTGCTTGCTCTAGGCCCCTGTCTCCCCCAGCCAGGTGGGGGTAGAAACACACACCCAGACCACGACTGAGACAGAAATCTACACAAAGTACGGATGGCCGATGCCAGCCTGGCATGCGCCCGGTGCTTAGTGAATATTAACTACTGTCTCCTCCCATTCAGGGTCAAGCACAGGAGATGACCAAAGCCTGGCTGACGTACAATATCAGGCCATCAGGAAGTGACTTTTGTCTGCCACAGCCTTCTCCCTGCAAACTCACTCCCCAGAGAAGCTGGCAACTTCCAACTCAGCCATTATTAGCTTCATAGGAAGAAGATAGAAGGAGATGGAGGCTCTTCTGTCCCAGGCTCATTTCTCAACAAATTACCTTGGAGAACAGCTGCCCTTCTGAGAGTTAAAATATTATCTGTTCCCCCTTAAAAAAACAAAAAAGGTTGTATGTGGTGGGTTGTCTGGAAAACGCTGCTGAAGCAGGGCATTCTTCCATTCTTCATGATGAAAATGAGATGTCAAGTTGACATCTCAGAGCCATCCTGGGAGAACCAGGGCTGTCCAGGGAGGTGGAGACATGGGTTCCTGGACTTACGGTCAGGCATCGAGGGTGTGGGGGGAGGTGTGAAGATGCTGATACCCTGCAGTATGTGAACAGTGGCTTCCATTACCTTCTCCATCTAATTAAGAAAAGGTATCTATTGTCAGCAATGCAGAAACAAAGGAGAGAGGAGGCTGGGCCTCGTTCACTTCACAGGACTTTGCCAGACTTGAAGGAAGCAAAGCCAGGCACCTGACTTTAGTTCTTTGATCTTGAAAGCTAGAAAGGACCCCTAAGCAGTAATGTCCAATGTCCTAGGAAGATGCTAGCCTTCCTCGCAGACTTCGGACAGCCTCTGATAGTCCTGACTCCAAGAAGATGGAGTCCTTGCTTGGGCAAATGCCTTGACATATGTCTCCACAGCCAGGGTGCAGGGTGCAGACCAGTATTCCATCTCATTCCCAAGAGGGAAGAGAAATTTGAACAAAAGAAGGCAGCAAGACCAAATAGGAGAGTGTCCCAGTGGAAAAATCAGCATTCTCTGGGTCAGACGGTGTGGTTGGTCGGTAGATTCCAGTTCTGCCAGAATTTTGTGGTCCCAGGCTGAGCAAGAATTCTCCCGCAGCACCAGCAGCCTCAGGTAAAGTGTGTGAAGTCCTTTCAAAGTCCCCGACCCCACATGAGGGCCCGGGAACCTTCTGGAAATTGGCATTACCATCCAGCATTCTGAAGGTGCTGAATGCATTTATAAAATTCACAAACCTGGCAGGACTCCAGGTTTCCAGAACACCAGTGGGTTGCACAGCCTGAGGGAGCCCGATTCTCGGGTACTTCGGTTCCCCCTCCTTAGTGTCCCTTGGCTGGGCCCGGGGAGGCTCACATTGGAATCTGGACATCATCAGAAAAAACACCAACTCCCAAACTCCAGTCTCAGCATGGAGATGCCCCACCCTGTGGGAAATGGGATCTGTGCACCCCTGGTCCCAGTGCCACCAGATCCTCAGTCACCTACGTCTGCTGCAAGTGACATCCTGGGGGGGATGGGGAGGGGGGACCCTAACTCTAAACCCCCTCCCCTTCCCCTCACCATCACTCAGGGCTCTTCAGTGGCTCCCACCCCACCAGGTCAACCCTACCAGGCCAAGCCCAGAGTTTTGGTCTGAAGCTCGTTTGCAACCCCCAGATGATTCCTTCCACCACCACCACCACCCCCCCCCCCGCCATCCCCAACCTCTTTCTCTTTCCTGAAGTAGACACAACTTTGGTCTCCTTCAAAGACACTGGGCCAACCCCACCCCGGGAAGGTCCAGGCACAACCTTGCCACACCTCCCCGATCCCCGGGGCTGGGGTCTGCACCCAGGCCCCCTCTCGCTCAGCCCCTCGCGTCTCCCTCAGCCCGTCGCGTCCAGGCGCTCCGGCCTCCTTCCCTTCTGCCTGGCATCCTCCTGATAGGCGGCTATATACCGGCTGGCTACACTGGCCAGGCCGGTCCCTCGGGCCTGCCCTGCAGCTCTGGGCCCCCGCCTTCCCGGAACGCCGCGTGCACGCAAGCGGGGCCTCCGGACCCCCCGGACTGTGTCCACGCCCGCGGCCCGGCCCGAGACCTCGCGCGGCGCAGCTCGCGGGGCACCGATCCGGGCACTGTCTCGGCACAGCACCGGAGACGCCGCAAACTTTCGGAGCACTGTCCCGAGACCCGCCCGGGAGAACGGTTAGAGGGCGCAGATCCCGCTCCCCATAGCCAGGAGGCCCGACCCGCGGGGTGCCCGGGCCT
>NW_012267236.1:23566693-23586330 GCF_000151885.1 Dipodomys ordii
CGGCCCCAGGGCGCGCCTGGCGGCGGAGCGGGGGAGGGAGGCCGGGGAGCGGGGCTTGCAGGCCTAAGAAGGGTCAATGGCATGGGGGACCCCAAGCCTCTTCCCCCGCACCCTGGCTGCGGACGGACGAAGGCGCGCGAGGGAGGCCTCCTGACCGACCAGAGCCTGGGGCCAGGAAAGAGGTGTTCCCCCAAACCAGGTGCCAGGAAAGGGCGGAGAGCAGGGCTGCGGGGCGCAGGAGCTGAGCAAGCCGGGCGCTGTCCCGCGAGGTGACCTGGGAGCGCCGGGCTCGGGGTCAGCCCGGTCCGCCTGTCCGCGGGTCCGTGCCCGGCGCGGCTCCACGCCTTCCTCTTCTGTAAGGTGCTTATGGCTTGTCTGAGTAGAATTCCCACCTTCTGGCCACGACCTCTGGTGAACCTCAAGGTTCATGTCTGCATCAGACGTGCTCAGAGGAAGGGACACCTCAGTGTTCAGGTTCTCCATCCTCCAGGGTTATGGGGAGGGGGGATCCACGCTGGTCTCCTCCTCCCCCGTCCACGTCCCCCACCCCCCCACAGACACAGAGCCCCTGGGGTGGAGCTTCTACAAACCCACCCAACCATAATTCTTCCATTTTCTCAGGCGGACCACGCAGGTGCCATGTAGTAAAGGGTTTCACATGGTAAATAACATCACTGATAAACTAAGTTCTCCACGGTCCCCCTACTCTGTGGGTGAGCTCATTTCTCCAGTGAATTAAACCACAACCATTTTAGCCACCTTGGGGTTCTTTCCAAATTGCTCTTTGTCTTCTACATGGGTATGTTTACTACAAAAAAAAAAAAGAAAGAAAGAGAAAGAGGCTGATCTCTATTGAAGTTATTCTGCTAAATGTATCTTCTCTTCAAATACGCATGAGCACTTGCCTTCTGGGGCTTTGGTTTTAAATTCTTTGTGGAGACATGGTCAGTTATTCCCAACGGGAAGAACCTGAAGAGTGGAGTTTTCTTACTCTGGTCTCTCAGTAAAAGATGGAGACAGGTCTGTCCGAGGGCCTCCTTGAGGTACACGCATGCACACAGCCTTGGCCTGCAGGGCACCAGTTAAAAGTCATGACTAAGCCAACCAGGAAGGCCTGGGAAATGGGACTGAAATCACTCCACACGTTATTCCCAGATGAAGAGGGCTGTGCTGACACAGCTTCATTATGAAACCAGGAAGTAGAAATAAAGTTGGAGAGACTGTGAAGGTGTATCTGGGGTGAGGAGCAAAACCAACCCTCATCTGACTGGAGAGACACAGAGAGAGGACCCCTACATTAGCTTATAAAGCACAATTCCCAGCAGGTCACGAAGTGCACCTAATTAGAAACATGTAGGAGACCAAGATCCCAATTAAACAGTGTGGAGGGACAGAGGCTGGACCCTGTCTGCCACTCTGGGTGCTTTGGCATTTTCTGTCTGATCTGAAGAGTCTACAGAAGAGTGATGGGCCCATTCCTGCATGGGATTCCCCCATAGGCCCGAGCTTAGGAAGTGCTCCGCTGCGAGAAGACGTGGCCCCTCTGGGACCAGGTGCTCTCCAGCAATAAGCAGCAAGCTGTCCACTCTCTCAGGGTCATTCCGCCCATCAGGTTGGTCTTTACTTCTGCCCCCTGCACAGGCCATGACTGACCCATCTGCCCCCAGGTGGTCATGCTGGCCCTTTTACAAGACATCCATTGCTCATGTTGGTGCCAATGGCAGCCTGGCTCACCACCCCTCACTGAACATGTGTTTTTGAGACTATTTACAACGGCAGTACATAGTAGGGAGAAAGCCAGCCAGAGAAGTGGTATTGATGCAAATGGTTCAGAAGCTGGAGAACTGGAAATCCATTCTGAAGATTTTCTTACAGACAAAAAAAAAAGGAAGTTCAAGATTCACCTTTGTGGCTTAAAGGAACAAAATAGACAATGGAGTTTGTGTGAATGTATGTTCACACATTCTGTAAGCCCAGAAAATTTGTGCTCTGTTTTCTTTAAATTTTTTTAACTTAAATACAATTTCCCACTTCTAGAGAGTGGTAGGAAATATAAAAATACCCGTCCTCATCCTGACCCTCTCCTTAGGGACACACCAGATTCCAGGGGATTTGTGGTCCTGGGGGTGCAGGATGTGACCTCTCATCCATCATCTGCAGCTACTCACACGCTCACCCCAGAAGCCAGGCTGCCTCTGCAGGAAGCACACACCGTGTTCCACAAGTGTGTGGCTCTGTGTCGCTTCCCCCACTCCCAGGGCTAAGCCAACCACTGGAGAAGAGTTCCACTCTTGGGTGCTTTTTGAGAAACTTTCCCCCACTCTGCTCATCTCCCAACACTCGAACACACCCCTCCTCTCTCACCCCTCCTCTCTCACCATCTCACCATCCACATGAGCCCGGGCAGAGAAGTTGTGGTCCAACAGTGTCAAACACAACTTCAAGAAATAAAGTGGAAATGAAGAAGGCACTTCACCATTGAAGTCATATAAGGACGCCGTCGGTGAATTGTGTGTGTCCTCTCTCTGTTTCCCCCCAAAAAGTTGTGTGGAAGATGTTAACCTCCAGTAACTCAAAATATGGCCCATTGGGATAAAGGCCCATTGCACATGGTACTGGTTCAGATGGAGTCACACTGGAGTAGGGTGGGCCTCGAAGCATCGTGACTACTCTCCTTACAGAGGAGGGAAATGTAGACACACACACATATATACGCGCGCACACCCAAGGAGGAAGTCACACGAACGTGACATCAAGGGTGACGTGATGCTTCCTACATACCAAGAAACACCAAAGATGGTCAGTGAACAGCTGGATGCTGAGGAGAGACTTGGAACAGATCCTCAGTGTCTCACAAGGACCAGCCCACACCTGGATTGCAGACCTTGATTCCCCTGTGTTAGTTATGCTTGTCAACTTGACTGGGCCATCGGTTGCCCACATAGCTAGCCAAGTCTCATTTCTAAGATTTATCACCCAACCCACCAAGGGCTCAAAGGGAACAGAAAGGTGGACCAGAAACGAATTTGCTCTCCGATGGGGAGTATTAGACTTCTTTTGCCCTCCCATGTCAGAACTCCTGGCTCTTAGGCTTCAGTTTCTAGAACTTACACCAGTTTGCACCCAGACTGCCCACCACACCTCCAGATTAACACTTGTGATCTCAAACTGAACTCCATCACCATTCTAAGGTCTCCAGGTCACAGGTGGAAGATCATGGGACTTGCTTATAATCACATGAGTCAATTGCAACATGTGTATTAATATACATCTATGCTCTCTGTTTCTCCTGGTGTCTGTAGGACATGACACTCCTCCACATCTGTGAGACAGTACATTTCTGCCATTACCTTAGCAAACTAAGACTGGCAACTGGAATGGATTCATGAGTGATTCCAATTGAGAGCCATCCAAAAGTGGGAAAATACAAGGTTCAGATGTTAATGAGAAGGTAATGCTGTTTTTCTTGTTATTCTTCCAGAAAATAGAAACATTGTCTTGTTTTCCTATTAAACAAACTTTGCTCTTTTCTACTCTCTATCATTCAAATACAAACATCATGGATTCTTAATAGGCATTTTGAATCAAAAAGAACCAGAGGGAAAGTTGTATAATTTCATACAAAATTACTCCAGATTGTGAAAAGTGACATGCATGTGACAACCATCAGTAACTATCAGAGGCAGATGGTCTGCCTCAATAGGGGACCAGAAACTGAGAATATCACAAGTAACAGACCCAGCCCATGGAGACTCACAGCTTAGGAACACAGCCTGCTGAAGAGTCAGGCAACTCTCCAGGGGTTTGTGGGGTGCACAGGGAGCTGCACCTTGTCCCACTGCTCAGCAGTATGGGCGGGGGCCACATCTCCTGGCCTGGAGAAGATTAAAAGCCTAACTTGGAAGTACGATTTCTCTTGAAATACATACATCAGTCTTATAGCCTTGTCGCATAAAAATGTGTGATCTCAAACCATTGTAAGCCAGAGACATCCATGCTTACCTTAGACCAGTTGTATAAGTAACTCAAGTCCTTCCACGCATCTCGGTCTTAGATGCCCTTAGCTTCTTTTTGCCACCATGAGAGAATAGTTGACACAGACCACTTCAGTAAGCATTTATTTTGGCTCAGTTTCTGAGATTGCCCATGGCCACATAACTCCTGCACTTTGGGCCTGTGCTGGGGAAGGGGAGGAGGCAGGGAGGGATGGGAACAACAGAGCTGCTCACCCATGGCAGCCAGGGAGCAGAGAGGAATGAAGGTCCAGGGACAAGGCCTGCTCTGTGAGGCACACCTACAGCGACAAACTTCCTCCAATTAGACCCTGCCCCCTACTTCCCACTAACTCACAACAATACCATTGACCCATGAGCCCATTCACGATTGGTCCACTGATAAAATCAGAGTCTTCGTGATAGAATCACTTTCCAAATCCCAGCAGCTATCACCCAAGCCCCATCACCCAGAGCGGGAGGGTTTCGATCCAGCCCTCACAGACCCTCATTCGCTGCTGAGGACATATCTTGCTGGTGAGAACCTGAGTAGCTTAATCACACAGAGGGAAATCAAAATAATCTTCCACTCAATCCAGTAACTGCAAAGATTGAGCCAGCCTTCTCGCTCCTTGGCCTGTCTCTGACTTAGCTGTCTTGTGTGCCTAGCTCTTATCCTAAGTTTCTGGATTTCTCAAAAGTAGAAATGCTGACTCCTCTACTTTGATATTTCCATGATGTCCAGCTCAGTTCTGGTTATACCAAGCCATTCTTGAAGTAAACTTTGGGTTCAAAAAGATCCTGCTAGATGTCACCTAGTTAGGGAAGGCAAAGAACTAGGAAATAGCTCATTTCCCTACTATTCTCTCTACTCCCCTCACCCAGCCTGAACCTGTAGAAAAGTAGTATGTTTCTAATCTGTTCCCACCACAACTTGACAAAAATAAGATTTTTGTTTGATATTTCTCCAAACTTCTTGAATTTGTAGGAGATCAGGTTCAGTTGTGAGGAAGACTCGAGGCTGTGTCACAGGCAAGGGAAGGTTGTATTTAACTGGAACTTTCTAAGAGTCATCAAGTCCTCCTCCTCACAGGACCATCTAAATCTGACCTTGCTCAGATCAGACCTTACCATGTTCAATGTTATGTGTGACTGAACTCTGCTCCATCAGCTTCATATGCTGGAGCCTGGCCTCAATGTGGAGAAGTATTTGGTATTTGGTAGGTAATTGCAGTCTAATGACATCATAAGAGTAGAGCCCTAATCTGAGAGGACCGTGAGGGCATAAGAAGAGGAAGTGTGTGTGTGTGTGTGTGTGTGTGTGTGTGTGTGTGTGTGTGTATGAGAGAGAAAGAGAGACAGAGACAGAGAGAAAGAGAGATAGACAGAGAAAGGCCAGCAGTTGGAAGGCAGGAAGAGAACACTAAACTCAATCAACACCTTGTCTACTCGAGACACATATTCCTGTTGTTGAAGCAAGCCATGTTGTGGTGTATTGCCGGGGCAGCTAAGATGACTGGTGCAGGTTAGTCCCCCTGGAGTAGACCTGAATGCCTGCCATCTGCTCGACCTGCTGCAGCAGGTCCCGTTGCCATGCTTCAGGCAACCATGAGGTCATTGGCTCCATGAACAGCACCGCCTTTACATGTGCACAGGCTTTTCTGACACCTCGAGACCAACTTCTTGGTGAGGAGGATTTTCTCTGAAAACACATTCTATCCTAGGCACTAAGAGGGAACTGGGAGAGGTCAGTCAGTCCATTTGGAATGTGAGGAGGGTGTCAGGGACACATGGGGGGGCTGAGTGGAAAGCAGCTTTGGGGAAGCTCCCCAACCCCTGGAGGAATGAGGATGCAGTCTGCGGGTGCTTGGCACAGTTGTTTTCGGACCTGTGAGGACAAAGTAAGCACATCATGGGAGAAGCACATTGTATGGAAGCAAGAAGATAAAAGGTGGGAGTCCCAGTAACTCCCCCTGGCCACACCCCCAGCGACCCCACTTCCTTTCCGTAGACCCCGCCTCCTGAGGGTTCCATCCCCTCTCAATGTTCCCATGGGATGGGTCCAAGCCTTGGACCAGACGCAATTCACATCTGTATATAAACATGTCCCACAGATATGTGAATCCACACGGCGTGAGATACACTCGCAGTCATAAAAAACAACGTAGAGAACATATAAACCCAATACAACGGTGGTTTTCTAGTCAGCTGCAGTGTTGTTTTGGGTTTTTTTTTTGAATGCTATTGAATGTCTTCACATCTATTAGTGTGAACTGTTCAGGACTGGATGTTCTTATTAAAGTAAAAAAATGCTAATTGGCCCTGAAAACCTTCAGAAGGTTTTATGGAGGAAGAAAATGCTTGGGTATAGGCTCCATTTCAGTAAACCCCATGCATAGCTGGAACAACATGAGCTAAATTAATAGTTACCTCTGGGTGATGCAGTGACAACGAGTTTTATTTTCCTCCTTTTGCCTCATCTACCTTTCAAACGTTCTTCAAGTGCGTATTTCCTAGAGTTATAAAAATTAAATGATGTCTAAGTATTTCTGATGTATCTAGCTCATCAGGTTGGCATCTGAGTTGGGTTGATTATACCGGTGAGGTTTCTCTGTGAGATTTGCTGTGACTTCATAGGACACATGTCTGTGAGGGCTTGAGCCGTGTCCCTGAAATGAGGTCACTGGAGCCTGACCACCAGGATAGCAGACTCTGGCAGCCTCCATCTTGTCTTTGCATTCCTGAAGCTCTATCCTCTTGGCGAGGACTAGGAGGCATCTAGATAGACTTCAGGGGGACACACTTTCCCCCAAGGTGGACCCATTGCCATCTGGAGTTCCCATGCAGGAGGGAGCAGGCAGGAGACTATGATACATCTCAGGAGGGCCAAGTCCAAGACAGAACGGCCAAGTCCAAGACAAGAGGGCTTGGGGACGAGAGTCGGGGGGACATGGGGGCTGGGGCGGGAGGGAAGGCAGGTTGAGAAGAGAACACGCAGACAGTTCATACGCTGCTGGCTCACACGACCCAGCCATCCGCATTCACAGAGACGTCAGCAGTGGACTGGACAGCTAAAACTCAGGGTGCAGTGCTACCCACCCTTGGAATGTCATGTAACGTGCCACCTGCTGTCCCTCTGGCACTAGGTCTGTCCGCATATCCTGCTTCCTCCCCCTCTCGGAGGCCTTGCTGGTTTTACACCACCATTTATGCCACCATGTACACCACCTCACTGAGGCCCACAGACCTTGGTGGGAACTTGCTGTCCCCAGCCCCCAGTTCCCGGCCCCTGGCTTGCACTGGGCTGTCACTCTGGAGGGAGAGACAGGTTGTGAGGATCCGCTGGCTGCTGCTGAGCTGACTATGATGTCTTGCACTTCTGCAGTGTGAAGTCTGCTCATGGCGATGCCAGAGGCAGCTCCCTGGAGCCGTGCAGGGACTGGGTACTGGGGCTGGGAAGGGGGTTTAGTTTCATCTCCGCTGTTGTTTCTTCCCAGGTCACAAAAGAACAGCAGCACCCCACCCTTGTGGCGGCTGGAAGGGCTTTGGAGCCTTTGCCGTCCGCGCAGGGGTTGGTTCTTTAAGATGATCAGATTTGGGGGTACAGGGTCTCCAAGTTGCTAGCTTCAGTTTTCATGGAGTATTTTCCTCAGTGGTGGGCTCATGAATAATTGATGACCTTGCTGATTTCGAATGCCTAGTTGCCTTTAGTGGTCAGTTTGTATCAGTATATAATTATTCCAAATATATGCCAAAGATAAGATTCATAACATCAAACCACTGAGAGAGACGGAAGGTGCAAAAATATTTTAATATATGCAATGTTACAATATATTAGATCTATGCCCGAGTGTCCTAAATGAAAATGTGCATTCCCTAAAAACAACTTCATATACTTACTCAAAGCCTGAGTGCTTGGTCTCTGTCTAGGCACATTTTTCTCCATGAGAGGGTAGGGTGCAGGTTGAGCTATTTTTGAAAGGAATCTGATTGCGATCATATTAGGTTCCATGCAATGATTAGATGCCAAACTCCAATGATAAAACAAAACATAAGCCTGTTCTCCAGAGATTTCAGCCAAATGACTCTTTTCACATTCAAACTTGAAAGAACACAGCAACAGCCATGTCATTGAACAGTAAGTACAGAGATGATTAGTACTTGGTATGCAGTAAATAATTCCTTTTGTCCTGTCTATTCAGGCTTCATGTGTTAAATCTTATTTTAACTTAAGCAAGATTTAGGCACACAATTTCTGTACACACTTCAGAAACTGCAGTCAATTTCCCTTTCCCTTTCCTAATACAAAGGGTTTCACAAAACCCACAGTCATATGTAAGAATGAGAAAGCAGAACAAAACACTCATCCACATTTGAAGTTTGCTCTGAAGCTAAAAGTTCCTATTTCTCTAATTCAGGAAAAAGATAGGTGGCTATTTTAAAGCCTTACAAATCCCAAGCTGCTGTGTGAAGAGTGAGAGGTTAGAAGATAAAACAGCTAGAAAATGTCCTGAGAATGGGTTACTTCCTGAGTGGCATTTTGTTTTGTTTTATATATGTTTTCTTAAGGAGAAAGAGAGATGTCGTTTCCTCAGCTAGAATGAAGGGCACTCCAGCTTGGCTTCAGGTTGAGAAACCCGCACTGACTGTAGCCCTGGAGTCTGACTGGGAATTAAAGCTCACTCCCTTTTACTAAAAGTTTTAAGTTTAAGCTGATTATACAGAGTCTGCATAGTCTACATAATATCAAAACCCTCAGAGAAAAATCGTTTATTTTTTATTTTTAAGCACAGAAAACACAGCTCTCCTGTCTTGAAGGGGACCATAATCATAGGCCAATTATAAAGATGATTGAACTTGGAAAGCGTTTTATAAGAGAAAGAAATCACAAAAGCAAATCTTTTCAATTCACCAAGTCCCACACAAAGTACTGGGGTCAATCCCCAGGGCCGGTGGAGTTTCTCACAGGTGCTTAATGATCTCAGACACCAAGCGCCCTCTAGTGACCCCCACTGGAATTGCGGCTAAATTAAATGACTCGGCTGGGGGCAAAACAAACATTTCCACTGCTTTTGTGTCTCTAAAACAATGATAGGAAATCGTTATTTTCCAGGCAGTTAAATGGTTTCTAGTTACATAACTAAACTACATGCAACAGACCAACAAGAGGAAGAGTTTGATTAAGTAACATTCTCCTACTCTTTCTTTGGGGGAGCTAGAAAAGGGACTGGGTCCTTTCATATTACACTGTATCTTATTTCCACTGATTAGGATTACTTGAGAAATAGAATAGGGTTCTGTGACTCCATTTGCACAAATTCCAGGCACATGTTCTCCTTTAATCCTGGATATCGTGGCTTTAGCTTCCAGTGCTTAGCTAGCCACTGTTACTGCACAACACAAGAAGACAGTCAGCTATTCTAAAGAACTCCTGGTTTTACTTGACAGACATGTGTGGCCTGAGTAACGGGCTGGCATAGTCTTCCATCACCGCCCTTGTCTTATCATGAGGAGATGTAGAGTGGATCTTGGTTTTGCCAGGGATCTTGGAAGAGACCCAGCATGGACTCACGCCACAGTCACCGTTTGCATGCCCTGGAAGTACTTTTCCCTCTTCTCTGTGCTAAGTCCTCCTGGCAGCAATGATATTCACATTTAGTAGTTCTCGAGCTTCTCTGTTTACCCTTTCTTCACTTCTGAATAAAAGATTTCAGTGGAATAAAGGCAGAAAAGAAGTGCTGCAACAAACAGAAATTATTGGTAAAGATACTTGGTAATGCATCCAGATGGGAAAGCTGGCATCTCAGTCTATATTTGGTCTCAAAAGGAACTGACTCTGAGAATTTTTTTTAAATACTGTAAAAATAATAGCTTCAAGATGAAAACAAAGGAATTGCAGTAAAATTACTCAAAGGTAAAAATCAAACACAGACACTGGTCTCATAGAGATGGCTGGGGCTCATTTCCCACAATGCATCTGTGAAGTGGGTTATAGGTCCTGGAAGTAGGCAGATAATGTATGCTTTCCTTTGATTATCATTCTTCCATTCTGCTCCTTTAAAACAAAATAGAAAACCCACATAAAATCAAACCAGAAGTGCTTTTTACAAAGCCAACCAGCTAATATCCAGCTGTGGTTATGCATTGTCCACAGACTGCAGGCGTCTACAGGTGACTCTGGGTCCACAGGTAATCAGGCGTGGTGTTCAGGAGGAAATCAGACTTCTGGCCATGAAGAAAGATCAGTGGTTTGTCACGGCAGCGGTGGTGGCTGCACCTGGCATTTCTCCCCCAGCGCGTGGAATCCTGTCACATCTCAGCGTCACCAGTCCAACTTCAAGTCTGCCTTGCTCCATACGTACTTCCCTCCTCGCTTCAGAAACATCTTTTCATCAAAGCCACTGAATTTGATTGCTTCTTCCACGCCAACATCCAGAATGGACTTGGAAGGGTCCTTGCGTCCATTTCTGCAGTTCAGAAAGCGCATCTAGAAAATTTAAGAAAGAAGTGGGTGTGTTTTCATAGGGCTTATCCTATAAAACTTGATGAGGGTAGAAGAATCAATCTGAAATTTTGCTCCTGCTACATTCATCAGAAGGAGCTGGGGAGCAGCCCGTTTGGGAGTAGCCTCGGTCCAAATCTCCAGACAATCATGACAACCTGCATTTCCAAAGTCCCCGTTGGACCCATAAACTGAACGTCGCCAGGATCAATTTTTCCCCTTATGCTCTATCAACTTTATGCTAGAATAATCCTCACTGATAAACTTGAAAAGAACAAAATAATCTGTATTTTTATCTATTTCTCACAAGGAAAAAAATCCTGCGTAGACATGGAGCCCGTAGCTCTTGTTGGAGATTACTTCTAAAAATCAAAAACAAAAGGCCACCTCACCTTTGAATGGAATTATTTGACCCCTGCTAGACAAGGGTGGCCCATCCAGAACAATAACAGAGACAGAGGAAGGTGGGAGGCGGAAGGAGAAGGGTGGGCTCCCTTTTCCTTTCCTGGGCATGCGGGGGTGGGAATCCTGACAATGGTCTCCTTCCAGCTGTCGCCGTAATCAGTGAATTATAGCTGACCATTTCTGGGTTAGTCAGGGTAAGGTAAAGAGAGAGCTGGCTTCGCTGCCCGGTCAGACCAGAGCCCCTGGGCTAAGGCCGGTTCCACGTGGCAGCCGTAGATGCATGGCTTTGAGGGGTGAGCACAAATCCACAGACCCGGGTCACGTTCAAGCCGGGGAGATCTCTGAGTGCAGAGCATGGCACAGGACTAAGCTAGAGCTCATGGTAACAGGAATGGCCAAGAACATCCAGGTCTCGCCTCCAAGAAGAACAAACCCATGCAAAACAGCTGTGTTCATGTTAGCCCACTGACATAGCTGCTTAATTGGTTCTTCAGCAGTCCTTTCTTACTCACGAGAGAAATACTCACATATTCATCCAAAATGAGGTAGGAGTCTTTCATCTGCAAAGAGGAATCAAGGAAAAAGTTAGCTTTCATTTCACAGATGTATTTTTCAGTATGTGTGCTCAACTGTGTATCACTCAATGTCTATCTGTGTTACGATTCTGGGTTCAACTTTCTGTAATGGTTCCAGGTGAGGGTTTGTGGAATCTCCTTCCATTTATTCGCAGGTGACTTGGATCACAGAATAAGAATTTCTGGACAAGTCACAATGGCAAGAAAACTTGGCAGAGCTTTTATTGAGGAAGCAGGCAAGCAGAAAGGCAGAGGCACACTAAAAGGGAGACACACTGGGGTCTTTGACCTTGTGTGTGTGTGTGTGTGTGTGTGTGTGTGTGTCTTAATCACCCTTGGCACTGCAGTTTCTTTGCTTGGGCTCAGGATCTCTAAGACTGACCTGTTCATTAGACTAAGATCACTAAGTTTTGGCATCCATTCAAAGAACAAAATATGCATTCTGCCTTACATTTTAAAGACAGCTGTTTCTCCTTGAGGTAAGTGCTTTGTGCCAGGCAGAATCGTGCTCCTAAGTATTTGCTTTTCCAGGATACCTATCTTTTTTTTTTCTTTCTTAATGATGCTCAGTTTTCAAAGCACACTGATTTGGGCTAGCTGGCAAGGTCAGATAAAGGTGCTCTTTCTCTTTTTTCTCCTTGTACTAATTCCACAGCTTAAGAAGGAGCACAAGGGTTAAAGAAAGGAAGGCACAGAGCTCGTTTCTGAATTGCTGGCCTCACGTTCCCTGATTTATCCTGCCTCAATTTCCTTAAATCTCATTTGAGTGTTGTGGTTCTAAGAGGGGAGGACCAATTCCAGTCTCTTCTGATTCTGACTAGCCGAGATACTCTGCTTCAGGCTACAAGCATCAGGTAGTCACCCCAAGGACTTCTCTGAGCCTGGCTGCCCTCTCCCCTCCAGCGGTCTTGCACTCAGCACTCTGTGAGGTGGCCCCATACAATGACGTTCCCGATCCACAAGGCACAGTGCAAGACTCTCTTTAACTCTGTCCCCATAGGGGCTGACGAGTAGCTTTACCCGAAGATGCCAATATTACTTTAAGAGGACCTGAGACCAGTGTGTCAAGCTAGCAGGCAAGGTCAGATAAAGGTGCTACCTTGTCTGCATGCTCTTATGAGTAGGGATTGGCCAGCTTTTATCTGGAAATGATTAAGTAGTTTTAAGAAAAGTGTGTTGTGATTTATAGACCACAGCTAAACCAGTTCTACACTGTACCCCCCAAAGTGATCACAAAAGAATGAGTAAGAGAATAACGTTGGCTGAGCTCCACCATAACTCGAGTAAACACAGCCTGACAATGGAATCCAGGCTATTTTCATCAATCATGAATATTATTCTCGGCTTGATCTAACCCCACCCTCCAACTCCAATGTTCTGAATCAGGAAGCAAGCTGGGGCTTCTCCCTCAGTCAGCTGACTGACTTTTGTACAGGCCAGGTCAGGGCCTGCTGTGAGTCAACAACCACCTCTTACCATGGAGTCCCCATATGCCTATCCTCCAGGGCCTGAGAGCTCACCCAGAGGTGTGAGGTGAGCTGGCCAGCAGATTGGCAGCATTATGGTTTGCTCCGATTCAAGCCAGGCCAGCGAACACTAGGACCTGACTACACTTTCGTGGGGTACACGCTCTTCCCAGTCTGTGGATAGAATTTGTGCTTGCCGGATGTATCCACAGTACCTATGGGAGACAGCTGGCAAAGCATTTCCTCAAGTCGATCAAACCTCTTAAGTGATTCATAGAAGTAACTCTATGACAATGCCGATATAAATAGAACAGCATTCATTAGTCCCTCCTAGTGTCTGGGCACTGAATCACCTATCTGGCACGTTCTGTATCTGTGAATCACCGTGTCAAGATTGTATGTGTGATTCCATGGAATCACATCATCTACCTGTTCATGGAGAGGGAAAGTAAAGCTTATGCAACACTGCATGCAGCTGGTAGACAGCCATCATGTATCTCAACCCCTCTCCTCCCTCCCAATTCTGGGTCCTCTAAACTAACAACACAACGCTCTTGGGGGAGGGATCTCTCCCCATTGAAATCTATCTAACTGTGCAAACAAAGCCTTTTTGCATACAACCTTCTGGTTAGATTCAGGCACCAAACAGGACACTTCTTTGTGGCGCTCTAAGAATTCTTCAAACTCTTCATCACTGATGACAAATCTTTCTGCTTCTCTCAGAGCATCTTCTCCAGAATTTTCACCCTCAATTAAGAGGCACTGGAAGACCTGAAAGATTAGGAAGAGCTGCTGGG
The DNA here is from genome assembly GCF_000151885.1 of Dipodomys ordii. Classification (NCBI taxonomy): domain Eukaryota; kingdom Metazoa; phylum Chordata; class Mammalia; order Rodentia; family Heteromyidae; genus Dipodomys; species Dipodomys ordii. Next base: position 23,580,431 of record NW_012267236.1, read on the forward strand.
TCAAGCGTGTTCTACCATTGTAGGGAGGAGCAAACCCATTTGAGAGGTTACCCCCAGCTGGCATCAATGCTGGCACACCAGCTCATGGCTGCCGGTGGTGGCCAGGTCCTGGGCCTCTCAGAGGGGAAGCAGCTCAGGAAAGCAGGCTTCCAGCCTCATGAGTGATCAGTCTGAGCATGGTACCCGACCCAGGGCCTCCATTCCATGATGATCTTGGGGAACAAGGTTCCTACACTGGCAAGAGCCAACAACCTCCCACCAAGGACCAGAATCCTGAAATGGTGAATTTAAAGTGATTCAGAAAGTGAGGGAAATGACTGGGATGCAAGAGCAAGCCCAAGAAGGGAGCAAATATTGAAAGTGAGAAGAAAGCCATGAAAGAAAATAGCTCTCTATCCATCTGTTGAGAGGCCCCAAAGAGAAGGCCAAGGGAGTCTTCTCAGAGGGCAGCTTTGCAGTATGGGGTGCCTCTTGTATCTCCTCCTCTGGGCTTTGCACTGATCCCCTGAGGCCTGAGTATGTGCTGCCCTGGCTCTTTTCATTGGTTGAGCAGACACCCAGGGCATTATTGGAGGAAGAAACATTTGAGCCAGTGTCCAAGGCATTATGGGAACAAGAAAGTACAATGACGGACCCGTGTCAGGGTTCACATGCCTCTTTTTACCCCTATCTACCTACCAGTTCCCTTTTCTCTCAACACTGTACATACTTTCATATCTGTGTGAAGCAAATAAGTGTGTCATGGTTGGCACCTGATTAATCATAACACTGAAAAGTCACCTTGACAGCATGAGAAAGTGAAAATAAAGTAATATTTTAGAGCGCTGTAAAAAAAAAGAAAGAAAATATATGAATCTATATATTTCAAAAAGGCCACGCAGAAGAATACACGTAAAGGACACTCAGGGGAAATCAGCATCAGCCAAAGAGCAGAGATGCGAGACAAAAGGGAAGAGGCAAGGAGAGGTGACTCTGAATTAAACTCTCAGGGCTTAGAAGTTGTCCCCTGGCTTGTGGCATCCAACTCCTCATTTTTTTAAGTCCCTCCTCTTCCTGTCATCTATCTTTCTTCAGCTTTCATCAACAAAGAAAAGTACAACTGAAAGTTTAACAGGGCAGGAAGGATGACCAAGAACAAGGACTTACTTGCCCCAAAAGGTCTCAGAGTCAGGATTGTTTTCAGTTTCATTGACGAGCATCTCAATGTTTTCTGGATTGTTGAGTCTCTCATTTTATTAAGTTTTTGCTCTGAGCCTGGGCACAGTATCTGATGCTTTCACTCACTAGCTGATGCTCTACCTACCGGCTGAGGCATGTCTCCAATCCCTGTTGACACTATTAATTTTTGCTGGAGTGGTCTCTCAATGTTTTCTAGATTGGTGAGTTTCTTAATGTTTTTCTGTATTAGTGAAACTCTTGGTGTTTTCTGCACTGGTGAGTGTCTCAGAGTTTTCCGTATGGGGACAGTCTCTGAATGCTTTCTGGATTGTTGAATCTCTCAGAGTTTTCTGGATAAAAACAGACATAGGCAATACTGTACACTTACCTTCCAGCGGACAGGGTTCAGGGCTCGTATCTGTTTGTTCATGTCCTCTTCCACGTTGAATCGATTAATGACAGAATTGATCTTGAAAGCTACTCGGTAGTCTCTGCACCACATCCTCAACTTTTGAAGATTTTCCACATGGTTCTTCTTTCCTTGACCACGGCCAATGAGGACATTCACTTGCTCATCAAAGCTGTCACAGGAGATGGCGAGAATGTCCAAATATTCACCTGCAGGAAAACAGTCATCAAAGCACAGAGCTCGTTAGTTCACTTAAGTTTCATTATGATAAAAATAAATAACTTGTTTGCCTCTGTGCTGTAATTTTTTTGGGGGGGTTCTGGTCGTGGGGCCTGAACTCTGGGCCTGGGCACTGTCCCTCAGCTCTTCAGCTCAAGGCAAGGCTAGCGCTCTATCACTTGAGCCATAGCGCCACTTCTGGCTTTTTTCTTTTTGCTTATGTGGTGCTGAGGAATCGAACCCAGGGCCTCATGCATGCAAGGCAAGCGCTCTACCACTGAGCCACCTTCCCAGCCCCTCTGTGCTGTAATTTTTAAGTAACAGCTTTCCTCATATCTGAGAAAGTTGCTGAGATATGAGTTGTAGTTCCATAGAATAATTTAAAATAAAACCCGATGAAATTATTTTAAGAATAGAGAATGAAAAGGGTAAGAGAGAGTAATAGAAGAAGATATGTTGATGGGGGAGATTGCATACATGCTCAGCTATGTCATAATAACCCTCTCGTGCAGTTAATGCATACAAATAAACAGCTCTTAAAAATGTGAAATCGTGTAATTATGGAGCTAACGTGACCATTCTAAAACTACATGTATGTGAATGAGGATTTTATATATTTAAATTAGGGTTTTTTAAACTTATATAGAAATTGTGTAATATATCTGTAAGCAATTATAGATTTGCTTCTCCTTTCCCATCATACAGACCGCACTACTTTGTGCAAGACAGATGTAGTATATCCCCAAGCTCATGAGCTTCTTCACAGGTCTTGTGCAAGCTTTATCTGTCTAAATGTTTACAGAGACGCTGTGCCATGCCAGGCACAAGTGTGCCAGAAGATGAGAAAACTGAGATAAACGAAAGCCAGTTAAAAACAGGCCCCTCCTTGCAAGGCAACACATTAAGGGCTCTGATAGCCGGGTGTTACCCCAGCAGAGAAATACTGAGGAGGGTTATTTCGGTTCTGTGACCTCACTTCTGTCTTTCCTGTGACCCCAGGGACCACTCTGGGGTCAGCTTTTCAACTCCATACTCCACATGCATGTGTGCGGGACAGGTGCTGTCTGGGGCTGGTATTCTTTACAAGCTGGCCAAGTGTGGCTGGCTTCTTGGATACGAGGACTTCCCAAAGTTGACTCCTTTTTCTTAAAATTACTTTCAAATGACAGACGCTGAGGATAAGCCACTATACGCTAATCGACATGGACTGATTCTAGTCTGATTTTAGGGTTCACTTTGTGTTACCTCTGTATAACAAAGGTATAACAAGCACCAAGCACAAACCAGAGCCGGAGTAAAACAATTATCTATTACTGGGAACAACTCAAAATGTCCTAAACATTGCTCTCAAGTAGATTTGTAATAGACTATCATATCGGGATGAAGCAAGTCACTGAACATGTAGTCGCTCACTAGCCCTCCATACTCCCCAACCAAAGTTCAAACCAGACACAAAGATTTAATATAGATTGCAGACTTCAGTGGTCTGAGCGCCAGACCCAGATCCATATAAACTCCTCCCCCTGCCCCAATAATGAAAGGTTATAATTGGTTGTGAACTTGGTCACTGCCACAAACAGGGCCTCCTGCTCGGTTCCCAACACCCTGGCACTTTCTGCATGTTTATCTGCCATACACACATTTGAGCAGTGTGAAGCAATATTCTGATCCCCTTGCTGCATACCCAGGAGACAGGCCTGCCAAGCCCTTCCTGGAGGGGAGGGTGCTGCTGGGGTTCACACCCCAGACTCTCATTTACTGATCTCTACCCCCTCGGCTTTCCAAAGTGCTTTTCTGTCTCACCGAGTCTGGTTCCCAAAGCTCTCTTTGACCTCCCATGCCCATTCCATCAGGTATCTCCCTGTGGTCTTATCTCGCAGCTGGGAATCCTCTCTTCCTGCTTAACCTTTATCTGACAGACTGCTCCAAGCACACACATGTCCCCATGCTGGAAGGGACATCATACTTCTGGTCAACATCCCCAACACCTCGGAAGGAAAGGACCAGCTCTGCCTTCCGAGAACTCAAAGCTCCAATGATTCACAAGGCACGGAAAGGAGAAGTGTTCTGCAAGGGGAGGCCTCAAATGTTTTCTGAAATGTCAATCGTAAGACTGAGCACATATTTTAGAAGCTTCCTAATGCCAAGCATGGCCCTAGAGATATCACATGCCAAGTTAACTATGGGACCTCAGCATTCTGCGGGTCTTAATCCTGGCTGCATGGAGGGGCTCCTGGGCATTCCACACCAGTCAATCTAAACACAGTGAGCTTCTGATATAGCTGGTCATGGGTCTCTTGTAGTCCTTACAGTATTATTTATTCTATGATGCAGCCAGGAAATGTGCTAATTAATGCCATAGATTTCAACCCTTGCTGAGTCAGACTGCCCAAGGAACTCATCTTCTCCACAGTCTGCACTTATCTATTGGGCATACATGTTTATTTAGAGTCATGCAGAATTAAAACAGCCCTACACACCACACACGACTTGGGAGAAGATTAGGGTAAGCAAGATTTGTTTTTCTTTCCTTCCGATTCCACCGAAGGCCTGGCTGAAGGCCCGGGATGGAAGGAAATGCAGGACCCAATGGTATTAATAGCAGCGCCTGAAGTGTCAGGCAATGGACTGACCGTAGTCCTTGAACCACCTCTCCCGGATCAGGCTGCCATTGCTCACGATGCTTACACTGGGCAGGCCCAGCTCCCTCTTGCAGAACTTCACGAGCTGGCCCAGGTAATCTCCCCTGTCGTGTATAAAGGGTTCTCCTCCAGAAAAGTTGATCTTCTCCATGCCTAGGAGAGGCCACACACATCTCATAAGTCAGTATTTTCATTAGTTTTGTTTTGATATTTTCGCTCAGTTTGGATGGGACACACAGGGCTGTACTGAGCCCCTGTCCCATCCTTTGTTTTGTTTTGACCCAAAGTCTCACTAGGTAGCTGTGGCTACCTCTCAATCCTCCTGCTTTGGTCTCTGAGTGCTGGGATTACAGGTGTATGACACCATGCTTGGCTCTCATCCATTTTTACTCTAATGGCAATAGTATATTTTTTCAATTAAGGAAAAACAAAAACAAACCCCACTAAAACTGGAACAAAGATGTCTACTATCTTCCCTTTCCTGGTTCTTGTTCCTATCATCAATCTAGCTCTACTGGAATAACCACATCTTTAATTCCTGGTTAGAACCAGGAAAAGAAAAAAAAATCCTGAAGAGCTTGTTGTTGTTCCTTTTTACTTTTTTAAAATAGAGGCACTTGAATGCTGAGAGGTAGTTGCCCAGATGAACAGATTTGGCTTAGGAAGTGAAGGCATCATGGGCAATCCAGATTTCCCAAGCAGGCCAACACCCCTCATGTGCCGGTGAACACTTCAGAAGATGAGCGGAAGTGCGCCAAGGCTGCACAGCTCCTAAACTCCGTTCTGTCGGACACGTGAGCGTTAGGTCAGATGGAAGTTAGATTGAAGGGCTACATTTCCATAGGATAACGCGCTTTTGGTTAGGAAAGAGGGGACAGTGAAATGAATGTACTAAAGTCCCCAGTAAGGAGACAGTAAGGATGACCAGGCGCACATTCTTACTTGGGTGCCCAGCTGTGGGTAGGGGACTAAACACAGAGCTGGGCAAGGGAAGTCAGAGCTGATAAAACACAGACTGCATGATTTCATTCATAGAACGCCCAGAACCAGGAAGCACAAATAGGTGTATGAAAAGGCACAGGGTAATAGCTGTGCACCTGGGCTCCCCATGTATGAAATCATCAAACGATGCGTGGAAAGCAGGATTGGGACATGACTGCTCTCCTCCACCAATAAGTTCAGCCTGGAGAGAAAAGGCTGCTGGCTGCGGAGATGATCTAAGAAAGACAAGCAGCAAGATGGAAGGAAGGACAGGATGAAGTGAAGATGCTGCATTTGAAGTAGTTTTTTCTGAACTATCCTCAAGTGACCAGCATGATGGCATCTAGCCAAGCGAGTCTGGAGAGCAAGATCCCTGCCATCTCTGTTAATATCATGATTTCTTTTTTAGAAGTTTCCTAGGAACAACACACACACACACACACACACACACACACACACACACACACACACACACACACACACACACACAC
>NW_012267236.1:23586380-23593493 GCF_000151885.1 Dipodomys ordii
AGCGCGCGCGCGTCCTGCCGCTGCCCGAGCCGCCGCTGCACCCGGCGGTGCCCACCCTGCACAGCTCCGTGGTCTTCCCGGACCGGGACGCCGCCAGGGCCGTGCTGCAGGAGGTAAGGGCAGCACCCCCCCCCCGCCCCTTCCCGTCCCCCCTACTCCAGGAGAACGGGTCCCACCAGCTGGCCCTGGGCAGATGCACGTCTGTAATCCTAGCTACTCCAGAGGTCCAGAGCTGAGGATCGTGGTTCGGAGCCAGCCCGGGCACACCAATGTCTGTGAGGCTCTTTGTCTTCGCTTGACCGCCAAACAGTCAGAAGTGGAGCTGTGGTTCAAGTGGCCAAGCGCCACCCCTGTTAAGAGACAGTGTCCCACACCCTGATTCCAACCCCACTTCCAGCACGGGACACACACACACACACACACACACACACACACACACACACACACACACACACACACACGCAGCTCAAACTTGACTCAAAGCTCAATTGTTGCTACTGCTCTTCAGTTGAAGCATTTTTCTTGTCAACTTTGCTCTTTTCTGCGGGCTTCCGAGTGTGTCTGACTGTCCCAGGCTGTTTCTCTGAGGATCACAGGCTGGGGTTGTGCCCAGGTGTCTACTCACTACCTGCCAGGCTTTAGGAGTAGCTGCACCCCATCGCTGCCCACCTTGCTCACCTCTGCACGGCTTCCCGCTGGGTAATGCTGCCTGGGGTGGCCAGTGGCTGGCCTCTTTCTGTCAGCCCTCCTCTGCGGGGTGCAGTGCCCCAATTTCTCCCGGCACCCAGGACTCACCTGCTTCCTTCAGCAGCCACAGCCCTCGCTTGGCCTCCTCCAGGGGCAGCACAAAGGATGTCTTAGCAGTGTGGAAACAGAATCCGCACTTATAGTTGCATTGGCGAGTGAAGTGGTAGTTGACGCTGGTGGGGATCAAAGACAGAGCCCCTTCTTCCCCCTCCTCCCCTTCTTCCCCCTCCTCCTCTGTCTGGGGCTCCCCCCAGAGGTTGTGCCCCATTCCCTGCTGTCTCTCCTCAGCACCCAGCCCCAGGAAGGCTGCCTGCAGCCAGCAGAGCAGAGCAGTCAGGCTGTCCCAGAGGGAGCCCAGCGGCTGCCTGCACAGGCTCAGGAGCCTCTCCGCCAGACTGGTGGGCAGGAGCATCCCCATGATGCCTGGCGTCCATCCTGCCCAGGACGACCCCAGGCCTCTTATATAAGGGTGGAAGGGAGCCCGCCTCCCAGCACGCCCTCACGGACTCAGGGTCGGGACCCGGTGAGGGAGGAGGGACACACCCCTGCCAGTCACTCTCAGCTGAGTGAGTTTCTATTTTCTCATGAATGAAAATGAAAGTAGACACAGAGCCAGGATAGGACAGGGCCAGCAGGCTCCCTGGCACCCCTGCAAAGCCTTCTACAGAGGACAGTGCCCAGGAACTCCCCAGCCTGCCCCTGTGCTCAGAGAGAGACAGTCACGTCTTCATAGCACTGTGTGTGTGTGTGTGTGTGTGTGTGTGTGTGTGTGTGTGAGAGAGAGAGAGAGAGAGAGAGAGAGAGACTGTGGCTTGAATATAAGGATCGGCGTGCTTGCTCATGGCTGGTGCTTTACCAGTTGTCGTGCATGCTTGCACTTGGGCTATGGACTGGCTAATCTAAGTTGGAACCTACTGGGCTTTTCTGCCCCAGATTGGCTTTGAGCTACATGATCTTTTAATCCTTCCCACTCACCTGGAACATGAGCAGCTGGGAATGTGGGCACCGGCCTCCCGTGTCCCAGAAATGGCCTCTGTTTTTTTTTTTTTCTTTTCGGTCATGGGGCCTGAACTCTGGGTCTGGGCGCTGTCCCTGAGCTCTTCAGCTCAAGGTGAGCACTCTACCACTTGAACCACAGCGCCACTTCTGGTTGTCTGGTGGTTTATTGGACATGAGTCTCTCGGGACTTTCCTGCCTGGGCTGGCTTTCAGCTGTGATCCTCAGATCTCAGCCTCCTGAGTAGCTGGGATGACAGGTGTGAGCACCAGCATCCAGCTGCAGCCCGTGTGTTGTTGCCATAGCTTGAACACCCCTTAGCTGAATGGCAAGGAACTGGAAATGCTCCAGATTTGTTTTTCTTTTGGGTTGGGTATAACACTCCATGGAATACTACTTAGTTATGAAAAAAGAAGGAAAGCATAGTGTTTGTGTAAGACATTTGGGGGGAGTGACCGAAGTCTAAACATGAGATTGTCTGTGTTTCTCATACACTTGTAAACATAGCTAGAAGGGAATGTCAAACTTTCAAATGCTTTTGTGCATGAAACAAACCACAGGTGGAATTTTCACTTGTGGTATCTCACTGCAGACTCAGGCTTATCAGAGGTCTACTCCAGGACTCTCAAAGAAAACAAAACCAGTATCTTAAACAGACATCTTCCCTCCAACATTCAAACTCATTGTAGCACAATTCACAGTAGGCTACATAAGAAATCAACATATGGGTCATCTCAGAAGTGGGTAAGAACATGTTTTATAAGCACACACACCATACACACACACACACACACACACACACACACACATAAGGACACACATACTGAATGAAATCAAGTCCTTGGATGAGCTGGACGAACATTATATTAAGTGAAACAGCAGATATATTAACCCATGATGAATGACTGCAGTTACCCCAATAGTTAAACTCAGAGAATGATGATTGGAAGGTACCAGGAGGGATAAAGCTTTGTTGGTTAGAATTTCAGTTAAGTAGGAGAAGAAATTTCAAGAGATCCACTGTCAGACAAGGTGATGACAGTTCACAGCCATGTGCCACCTTGGAAGCAACATAATAGAAAGGTTGCTTGACTCTGGGCAGGGTGGGAGGACTGTGGAATCTTAGCATCAGGCCCCTCCCCAAGGCCACAAAAGGCAGGAGCCATTGGCAAGTTAGGTTTTCATTTAACTTGCACATTGGGATAGTGTGAAAATGCAGACATGTTTATTCTCATACCATTTTCAGAAGGTTTTTTGTTTTTTCCCAGTGAGGGTAACTGGATGCTTTCCCCAGATGCCTCACAATTGGCAAGAATGACCGTGGACTGCCTTTGTTTCTTAGTTCTTGTAGGAAGCAGGTGGATCCCTAAGGTAGACAGTTCCTTCTATTCCCTCTATAATCAGAATGGTGTTTCTGTGCATCTTGAGTAAGGTGGAAACATCCAGAAATCCAGCTCTCAGCTCGTAGCCATGTGCTGCTAGGCCTACTACCTTTGAGGGCTCAGTCAGCCCTGCCTGTTGTTCTTCTGAATGGAAACAGAAACAACTTGTTTTCCTGGACAGGGAAATTAAAAGTAGGCTCTGCCAACAAGCTGCACAGTAGAATTGCAAATGATGGTTATGCAACTGTTGATCTGACTCAAGCGCTTGAAATCATTTGAGCTAAAGGTGTTGTAAGCTCTTCTCCTGGGTTAGCCTTATTGAGAAAGGCTTCTGAGTCATGTGCATACAAAGTCAAGTATCAGATAAAATATTAAAAGGGAATCAAACAGATTTTGTGAAGCAAGATATTGTGGGTTGAATTACAGGTTGGCTCATTAGTACATAATTGAGAGTAAATTTCTTTACAAGTATGGTATTGTGAATACTTCCAGAATTACCCATAGTGATATCTACTTCACACAAGGCATGTTAAAGATTATGGGACAATGTGGACTAAGCCCTATGGGTAATATTTACCACATGCATGACAGATGCCAGACACTGTGTTTAACTTTGAGCTGATTCACATCACAGCTCAGAAAGCATGTCACACAGAGAGGAGGAATTTGAACTATGATTTAAGCCCTTACAACAATAATCAATAATTGCTCAGCATGATCATGTTACTCTCTCATTGTGTTCTAAGTCTGCTCTACCCCGGGGCAGTTTTTAAATTAATTAATTCAGGTTATCAGGCATACTTTTTTCCTCCTTCCTTCTCCCTTCCTTTCACACGCATGTAGTAAGGTGTTCCCATGCCTCAGATAAAAATATTGACATGGATGAAGTCTAAGTGGATGTAATTTAAAAAATTCTGTTGTCAAAGTGCTCACAAAAGTCCCATAATTTAACTAGGTTTGCCTCTCCAGGAGTGGGGTTCAGGCACGGCAGACTTTCCCTGGCACTTAACTGATTTAGCCAGGTTAGATGCTTTACTGCCAGTACAGTCAGAAGTGCTGCCCCTCAGCCTCCACCACACAGCTAGCATGTGTGCATCTGACGTTCTGGTCAGCTTACAGGCCTGCTGCCCACCCTGCCTCCAAGGCCAGGCCTGACAGCAATCATGGGGTTCTGCATCTGCCCAGTATGCACCCTCCACAAGGCCTCCACCTATTTTCTGCAGGATAACCTGACAAAGCTATTCATGGCTGCTTTCCCCATCTGCCTGGAGTCTCCCAGGGCTGCACACCAGGGAAGGATGCCTTCTGATATGAACCGGGGCTGACATCCAGGCTGCCCTCCCTGGGGTCATTCATGTTGAAAGGAATCCAAGCACAGCCCGATAACTGCAAAATTTTGCCATTTTTTTTCTTTGGCTAGCGGCTCTCCACCTAAACACTTGCAATTCCTAACCAGCTCCAGAAGAGTATTTGAGTCCTCTTAGAAGTACCCACCTATAAACAGAGGCTGTGGCACCCGACTGGGCTGCGGGAATTCAGGACTTCGTTGTAACCATGGCATTATTTCTTTAATTCATCTTTTCTTGAAGCATAGCATGTCTAATGTGAATAATTGAGATAGGTACATCACAATGAATAAAAATGCAAAGGGCATTATAATAAAGATACTGAACTATCTGGTCTGGTGTTTGTGGCTCATACCTGTAATCCTGGTTATTCAAAAGGCTGAGATTAATCCTAGTTATTCTGAGAAATGAGATGTAGTCCTAGTTATTCAAAAGGCTTAGAGTAGAAGATCAGTTTGAAGCCAGCCCTGCCAGGAAAGTCTGTGAGATTCTTATCTCCAATTTGCCAGCAAAAACCTGGAAGTGCAGCAGTGAATTAAGTGGTAGAGCATCAGGGTTGAGCAAAAAAGCCAAGGAACAGAGTCCAAGCCCTAGTGGGGTGAAACAAAACAGAAACAACACTGAATTTAGCAAGACTTTGACCCCATTAATTCACCTTTTCTTAGGTACTATACCCTATCTTGCCCTGAATATAATCCTGTCCTCTTTTCTGAATCTCTACTACTCCATGGATAGAATCGCATGGTATATATTATTTCCCATCTAGTTGCTCCCACTCAACATCAGATTTGTAGATTCATCCTTATTTTTACTTTATCTGTAGCTGGTGTATTTCCCTAGCTCTCTAGGATTCCATCGGATGAATACCACACAGTTCATTAACCATCCCATTATGGTGAGAATTTGGATTGTTTTAGATGATGTGTCACTAATTACCTTTCAAAGTTCAATCCACACATGGACGCATTTATGTTGGTATGCATGACCATTTAATGGGATCCAGCAGTAGATCACTAGTTGATATTGTGTGTGCTCTGCCTACAGCAAGGCCCTCTACAATTTTAAAAGGTGATGGACAGCCCGAATAGTGTTGAGGAGCTGTTTGTTCCACAGATTCCCTTTGTTTAGTAGTGCCGCTATTTAAGCTCTGTTTTATTTGTGGTTAGCCCTGGCGTTTGCCGACGTCTTCAGCAGGTTTCATTTCCTGAGGATGGAAGCTCTTTTCATGTTTGTCAGCCATTTGGAGATTCTCTTTTCTGATGACGCACACACTCAAATTCTTTGCCCATTCTCGCGCGGAGTTTCTACGTTGCCTCTTTGATCTGCTGAAATTCATTGTCTGCTGTGATCTCTGCTGGCTGTGCCTCTCCAACCATCCTAAGCTCATTGTCTTTCCTTTGTACTCACGCCACTCTAGACTCAGGGGTATAGATGAAGCCCATTTTCCTGCTCACCACCAGGATGCTGGGAGGGGTGGAGACTGGAGACTGAGCAGTGGCTAGAGGGAGCTGACTGCAGAGTTGGGAGTTAGATGCTACAATACAGGCCTTTACTGAAGGGGTTAAGTTAAAACCAAACTGGTGAGAGGCCCTCAGCCCAACAGGAGTCCTTATCAGACAAGGAATGCTGGATGTGTAATGAGTCACCTGGAAAGTCAGAGAAGGTGGGAGGACACAGGCTGGTTCTCAGGACAAAGCCTCAGGGGAGAAAACCTGAAAACCGCAGGCACTCTAAGCTCACACTTCCTGATTCCTGCAGTTAGAGAAAATGGCTTTTCTGGTGTTTATGTAGCCTGGAGCTGGGCTGATATGACAGACAGAAAACCCAAGGAACCCATAGAGGGGGTAGCCTGGGAAAAGGGCCAAGGGAAAGTTACTGGAGCTGTCTCAGAGAACAGAAAGAAGCTGCAGGAGACTGGGAGGTCACACACCACACACAGGTGAGCACATCTCCACACAGCCAGGTTCTGCAAAGGCCAAGGTACTTGGAGAGATCATACACAGTGCTTTTCAAAGAGGTAGGAACGCTCTAGAGTTCTAACTCAGCCTGTTCATTTTTTCTTCAACCACACAACTGTAGATCTCAAGTTATTTTCTGCCAAAAGAAAACATAACCTAAGCTTTAACCTATTTGATTAAGATGTAATTGCTCTCAGTTCATCATTTCTCTCTCTCTCTTTACTGAATTCGATTTTTTTTTTTTAGTGGAAGACTATCCTTTTTTTTTTTTTTGTCTTTTAAAAACCTGTTAAGAGTAGGGTGCTGGTGGTCACTCAGGAGGCTGAGATCTGAGGATCAAGGTTCGAAGCCAGGCCCTGCAGGAAAGGCCATGAGACTCTTATCTCCAATGAACTAGTCAGAAAAGCCAAAATGGCGCTGTGACTCAAACAATAAGCGCACCGGTCTTGAGTGAGAAACCTAGGTAAGGACGCAGGACCCTGAAAAAGAAAACAATAACAACAACAACAACAATAATAAACAGAATAAGGCAGGCATAGAGCAAGCGTGCAGCGCACACGCAGATGCACGGCCAGCCTCGGTCCACCTCCGTGCTGGTAGACTGGACTTGGACATGTTAAGGCTGTGCTTCGTTGGGGGTCCCCATCTGGGCAGCCGGTCCCTGCGGCGGGGGAGCCGGAGGCT
>NW_012267236.1:23594588-23668874 GCF_000151885.1 Dipodomys ordii
GGAGAACGGGTCCCACCAGCTGGCCCTGGGCAGATGCACGTCTGTAATCCTAGCTACTCCAGAGGTCCAGAGCTGAGGATCGTGGTTCGGAGCCAGCCCGGGCACACCAATGTCTGTGAGGCTCTTTGTCTTCGCTTGACCGCCAAACAGTCAGAAGTGGAGCTGTGGTTCAAGTGGCCAAGCGCCACCCCTGTTAAGAGACAGTGTCCCACACCCTGATTCCAACCCCACTTCCAGCACGGGACACACACACACACACACACACACACACACACCACACGCTCGCGCTCACACACGCACACGGTGCCTGGATGGTGTGTGTCCTAAGGTTGAGCCACACTATACCCAGTGGCACTAATCCACCAGGAGTTTCCCTGGGACTTATGGCAAAGCCAGCTCCAGGAAAGACGTTCATCTAGGTGTGCTCCCGGTGATGAAGGAAACCGGGCTCAGGGCAGGTTCTCAGGGGACTGAGGTGATTTCCGACCACACACCCGTGGTTCTGGGGGAGGCAGGCAGTCCTCCGCGCCCTGGGGAGCGTGCATAGACTTCCCAAGCCTCAGCATTGGGTTGCACACTGGTGGAAGCTTCCAGATCTGTGCTTGGGGATTGAATCCAACCACACTGGCAGTTACTCTGCTTTGGAACGCTTGGTGCCTCAGTTTCTTAAGTCATAAGGTGGAAAACATTAACAGAATATTTCTCCCTGAGGTCTGGAGACTGGCTGGATAATAATAACAGTGATATTAGGAGTACAGGATTCTCTCATAAAGTACTGGTTTTGTTTGCAGCGCTGGGTTTTGATCAGGGCCTCCCGCTTTTGAGGTGAGCCCGCTGTGGCTGGAAGCAGGCACCCCCAGACTTGACCTCATTAATTCTTGTAAACAGCTTGGCAGCCTTCTAAGCCCAGAGGTGAGGGTCTGTCTGGGCCTCAGCGGGAGGTGCTGGGTGCTGAGGTAATGGATGCAGCCGGGAACTTTGAGTTCCTGGGGGCACAGCTCCCATCACGCTGGCACTTGATCCAGCACCCTGAGCAGCCCGGGACGCAGATCCTGCAGAGAACAGTATCCTTACACCCGTGCCGTCGGGGGCCAGGTGGGGCTGAGTGGTACAGCTTGTGCTGGGATGCTGGGCCTGGCCTCACCCTGAGGGGCAAGCGAGGCCTGCCGCCCGGGTGATTCAGGGGGCCTCAGCTACTTGCGGTCAGGTGATGGAGGCCAGCCTGCCTCTGCTTCAGAACCAAGCCTGGCATGGTGCTCGGTTCTACTTAGGCCTCATCAGGATGGCGGTCTGTCTCTCCTGTGCCCAGCGCTCTGCCCTGATGTGGGTGGATGTTGTTTTGCAGTGTGTATCCTTTATCCCGGAAGCCCAGGCAGTGCTTGACCTGGTGGACCAGTGCCCAAGGCAGCTCCAGAAAGGAAAGTTCCAGGTGGTTGCCATTGAAGGACTGGACGCCACTGGTAAGAGAGTGTGACTTTGTCGTTATAAGTGCTAACTTTAACTGATGAAGGTGCAGCGGTGGGCCCAGCCTGGCGTGGATCTCTTCTTTGTCCAGATCCTTTGCTACGTCAGCCCTGGGGTGCAGAGATGAGATGTAGAGAGAGTGAGGCAGGAGAGAAAGGCCAAGCCACTTGCCAGACGGGATGCAGGAAGACAACCCGTGGCCTCTGTAGGGTCATAAAGTGCAAGGTCCAAGTGGTACCAGGTTGGGTGCTAGGAACAGAGAGAGGTAGGTCAGGCGACCAGAGGACAGAAGGTGCCCCAACAGAATGATGGCCTGAGAGGAGCAAGTATGTGGAAATCCAACCAGAATGTGTGCCCAGGAGCTATTGTGGTTCAGAGGCTCCTCTTGGAGCAGAATGGAAGTCAACAAGAAAATGGAAAGCAAGAGCTTCCTGTGTTACTCATGAGCTGTCAGTACACGGAAGGAGACTCTAAGGACAGCAGAGTACAGGGCAGGGCAGGGTCGCCCAGGAGAAGGCTGGCACAGATCTCAGAAAGGCGAGCTTTTCCTCTCATGCTGACTAGAGGGGCTCAGATGATCATTTTGAGGGACATAAAACAAAAGGTAGTTTCCACATGGGACTGTTTGTGTTTAGCCAGGTGGACTGGCACAGGTGGTGGCTAGCATTGTTCTGGCTCTGTCTGAGTGATCAGGGAGGAGAGGACGTGCACCTGCAGGAGCTACGCTGTGCTGTAGGTTTGCCGGCTGCAGAGAGAACAGCATCCATCAGTCATTCAGCCGGAGTGCTCTTGTGATCATCTTTTTTGGATTGCTTGAGCTAGCTCACATGCTATAGAATTACAGAAAAGGTACAAAGGTTGAACCTCAAGGCAGGTATGTGTAGGTACAGAATCCACTGGCAGCGTGAAGTGGAGAAAGGAGCAATGCTCTTGTCGCGTTTGCATCCTGGGTCTGGCCTGTCAGCAGAGAGAGTTTGGGTATATTTGCTGCCTTCTCCCAAGCTCATTTTCTTCATTTGCCAGATGGTTAAACAGTATTTTGGAGTCTTTGGGAGAAACTGGCGTGCTGTGTGGGAATCTATGTCCTAGTAGACTCTCTGACATCATTGTGGGTTTTAGGATCCATCTTGACAACCCAAGGGGAAAAAGAAGAGTGAACAGTAGGTAATAAAGTCTTGATAACTTCACGTGTTAAGGATGATTGAAAAATATTAAATGTAAACAGAAGGAGCTCAGAGAAACTAGAAAACATCCTCTGGAGTAGATTCTATTCTTATCGCCCACCATCCGTCTTGTGCTCCAGGCAGATGAGACCAGGAAGTAGATGAGTACACACCCATGGCGGAGCCCAAGGGGCCAGGCAGGATGGCACCCATGCTGGGACTCGCAAAAGGGGTAGGAGAAGTGGACAAAGGATGTGAAGGTGTCTGCAGGGGAGGTTGGGGTGGGGAGAGGAGGTGGAAAGAGCTTCCTCCAGGGTTCTCAGGCTGGTATTGGTCCCCAAGTCAGATCAGGTACAGGTAGAGTCAGAGGAAGCTGTCCCAAGAGTTGGGTGGCCACCAATGTGGCCAGGAATCAAAGTAGCAGACAGCATGGGCTCTGGCTTCTAGAACTCATACACAGGAGCAGCAGGTTCTTTGCCCTCTTAGGCTTCTAAGAAGAGAGGCATCCAGAGTTTCTCTGGTTCCACAGCATGTCAGGAAGACTCTGGTTCTGTAATCGCCTCCTTCAAGTTAGAGGTTGAGAGCCTGTCTTTGCTCTTTCTGGGATGTCATTAGCCTTCGGGAGTGTGATGGAGGCTACAGTATGCTGTCTTCCATGTGTGACTTGCAGGTAAAACCACAGTGACCCAGTCGATTTCCAAGGCCCTCAACGCTGCCCTCTTGCAGTCACCGCCCACGTGCATCCGACAGTGGAGGAACATCTTTGATGAAGAACCACCCATCATTAGAAGAGCTTTCTACTCCTTGGGCAATTATCTTGTGGCTTCTGAAATAGCTAAAGAATCCATCAAGGGTCCTGTGATTCTAGACAGGTAGGTACATTTTCTCCCTAACACAAGTGTATGTGTGTCCACGTGCAGGTGCACACAATTGTTTATCAAGTGGAATGGTCTTATGATTCTAATAGCACCAGTGTCTATGATTTATTAGTTATCTGTACCAGTTAGTGGCTTGAGAGTCACCTATGTAAGCTCTGAGTAAAAAGAGGCAGGAGTAAGAATTCCTGTGCTGAAGAAAAAGTTGTGGAGGGAAGGGTCATTTGCAAGAGCAGAGCCAGAGACAGGAAGGATCTTCTAGAAGAAGGGCAGTATGCTAGAAACACGGTGGAGGAGGGGTGCTTTCTGCACAAAGGTGGCGAGCAGTGCAGGGGAAGGCAAGAAGCCCGGAAGAGTGGATTCTGTGGAGAGCCTGAGGAGCCGCCGAAAGGTTTCCCATAAGGGAGTGACACAAATTGTTTGATACTTTAGAAATTATACACATTAGAAAGCCATGCCTATAATCTACTAAAGAGGCTGAGATTTGGAAGATCACGGCTTGAAGCCTTCACAATAATCAGCAAAATGCAGGCTTAGAAGTAGGGCTCAAGTGGTCAGGGACCAGCTGAACTCACAGCTAGCAAGTTTGAGGTCCTGAATTTGTACCCGAGTAGACCCTGAATTTAAAACTCTGAAACAAAACAACAACAACACTAAAAAAATCTGAAAAAAAAACAAAACTAAATCAGAACTAGCTGCAAATACAAGAACATGAACAAAGAGCATAGCAAACAAATCATACTTACAATCACCATGACTCAAAAGACATGCAGTTACATGAGATTCTAGCCCAGCTGGTGGAGACAAATTAGAATTACCTAATACCTACAGTGTTAGACAGTCACATGGAGTGGGGTGAGGTGGGATGGCTAGAGATCGATGCTGGTATAATCACTTGCAAGTTGAGATGTAGCAGAGAGAGAGCTTGTTTCCACCTACTGAAGAAAAATTCTCACCAGAGTTTATTCTAGCTTTGATCACACTGTGAGATGTTTAGAAGCCGGAAGCCCAACAGGAGAAAGGGTAAGTGCTGGTGTATTTATAAAACAGCAGGCTGTACAGCCACATAAACAAGTACTATGCTTCTGTGTGTGCAGGTTTCAAAGTCATAATTCTGACTGAAAGAAAGATGTTCCATAGAGTGCATGTAAAGCCACACTGTCTGCAAACTGTGGAAACATCAAGGGACATTGAGCCCCAACGTCAAGAGCACTATCCTCCCATGTATATAAATAAGTTGGGGAAGCTGGGAACTGCTGACTCACACCTGTAATCCTAGCTACTCATGGGGCTGAGATCTGACAATCTTGGCTTGCAGCTACCACCCAGACAGGAGTGTCTGTGAGACTCTTACCTCCTCTAAGCTACCAAAAAGCCTAGAAGTAGAGCTGTGGCTCAAGTGGTACTATTAGCTTTGAGCAAACGCAGCTCAGGGACAACACCCAGGTCCTGAGTTCAATCTCCCAGACTGGTAAAAAAAAAAAAAAAGTTGGTGAGGAGTTCACGGATCTCACTGTAGAATGAATAATTAACATTACTTATTGTAACAGCATTATTAATTACAAAATTAATAACAAATATCAATTATAGTTATCAGCATTGTTAATATAATGTGTGATCAATAGTGCTGTTAATATTGCTATAATGTGCATTTAATTGTTTTCTCTTGAAGTATACTTACTTTGGGAAAGATAAGTAATTGAATTGGCGAATGTGGTACTAAGAAGAGCATTAGTCATAATGTGAACGTGGAGCTTTGGGAGGTGAACACATCTGAGTTGTCTGTACCTGATTGAGGAGGAGAGCTTCGCCCCAGCCAGCTCTTTCTCTCTCTGCATACCACGTTCTCTCCTCAGTGGGGGCCACTGACCCGCGTGCCATCATCCTGTTCCAGTTTCCCCCACTGAGAACTGCCTATAAAATCCCCTGCCCGTGAGGTCACCCATCAAATGCGGTGTGTACCTCACTTCTTTGATGCCACATTGTGCTTCTGACATTCGTCACCTTTACTCATTGTGATTACTCTAAACTTCCTTTTATTCGCTTTGGTGAACATTCTGTTTCCTATGAGTGGAGTTTCAGGGCTGTGAGTTTCAAGTATATCCAGCTTGAGGAGGCACTGCCAGGTTTCTAGAGTGGTGGAAACAGTGAAAACCTCTCCCCCACTCCCCACTCCCAGGAGGACCGTAGAGCTTGGTGATTGCAGCCTGACTGACCTTCAGTACTGCCGCTTGTAAGCTGTTCTAGCCTCTGTGCTGGCTCTGTCCGCTGGTGGATGGGGCATTGCTCAGTTCTTTGGGTCAGGTCTAACATGAAGACATGGTCTCAGGTGCCACCAAGAGCAGGAAAACAGCAGGAAATGATTGGTCAGTGTAGTGGAAGTATGCCTCAAGATGGGAGGAGAGCAGTTGCGATCAAGGTCGAGGGGTCTGAAGTCCTTAAGGCTTGGAATGTTCACTGTTCAATAAAGTGGTGGCCCTTCCTTCTCCAAAGGTTTCATTGACCACACAGTGGCTACCCCAGGGTAGTAAGTCCTGTACCTGTGCTTCTAGAAGGTGAGGGCAGGCTCTGTGCATTTCCTGCCTTCTAGGTACAGCCTTTGCCAGTGACGGGACATGGGGCCCTCGTGAATCTATCCATATCCAGGTACAGGAGAGGTCTGGCTATGGGGCGTGGTCCATGTAAGGTGGATGTGGGCTGCTACCTCAACGCTACCTGAACGCCAGGTGCAGGGTGTGGTGACATCTGGGGTTCAGGATTCTGTGTGTTCATCATGAGGCATTGTCTCATTCCCGTTCACATCTCCCCAGATACCCATGCTAACAGTTAGTGCTGGGAAAGTGGCTTTGCTTTATCTGGAAACATAGCTGGTGAAATACCTGTCTGCAGTGTTCTGTGAATAGATCCCTCTGGTGGTGTGTGGAGAATGAAGAGTCTTGGTGCTGGAGGGGTATGAAGGAAACAGTGTGTATTAACAGTATATATTAACTATCCTGGCCAGAAAGGAGTCTTAATTTGGAGAAATGACCAGCACATCCAGCTGAAGTAAAAAAGCTATAGGCAACCCTCAAGTGACCTGAGCAGCCTAAGAAGTCTTGTTCCCTTGGGAGGTGCTTTTGTCCAGTGACGTGTGTACCGTGTGGTCAAAGTGCTCAGGTTACCATGTTTGGTTCCACCTTTGACCTGGGACATAGACATGTTCTGTGGGTTGTGACTTCCTGAGGCTTTTTCCTTGTCTTTGAAGCGGCACCGGGCTCAGCATGCAGGTGGGTGCCTGCACTGTGTCTCCTGCTTTCCTGGTCTGTGGTAGTGGTATCATGAGTCCTCCCTGCCTGCCCCCCAGATGTGTGATGTGCAGATGCAGGTGGAAATTCTTGGAAACCAGCACTTCAAATACAGTGCCTTGGCCTAAGGGCTGTGTTCTCTCTGCCATCAAATTGCATTATATGTGACCTAACAGAGTTTCCCTGGTGCCTGGGAAAACTAGCTAGAAAGAATTGATGGTTGTCTACAGGCTGTGATTATTCAAAAAGAGCCCCAAGAAAGGACTCTAGGAATCAGACCCTCCATTCTTCCCTTGACTTTTCCTCTCTGTGCCTGTGAATTGTCTGCGATTCTGGTCTGTGAAGAGACTGTAGCACCTTGCCAGAGGTAAAGGGCAGCTGTGTGTTGTCCAGGTGGGTTTGTTTATGTTTAAAGATTTTAAAAATGAAATCCATTTGAGACGCGTCCCTCCTCTCACTGAGAACGGTGGGTGGCAGTCTTCGTGGGGGTGCTGACTTCCTTGCTTCCATTACTTCTTTGCGATGCATTTCTTTGTTTGAGACAGAGTCTTCCCGTGCAGCCCAACTTGGCCAGGAATTTGCCATTTTCCTGCCTCAGCCTCTGAGCACTGGGGTTACAGGAATTAGCTATCATGTTCAGCTCCCAAATGACTACTTTTCAATGTCCATTTTTATTGATGGTTTTTCCTGCAAACAGAAGACTGTTTTTGTTCAGAGTGCTCCAGTCAGTGAATAGGGTGAAGGTGCCAAGGCAAGTCTTGCTGGAGTTGGGGCGGAAGGCGTCAGATGGGGAAAATGGAAGGGTAGGCTCCGGTCAGTGATTCACAGGAAGGTATCCAGGCAGGGTGCAGTGTAACTGGGGGCTGCTGGGGCCTGGAGTTCTCAGAGCACTTGTATGGAGGAGCACGGGGGCTTGGAGGGACGGGTGACAGGAGCACCCATTGACTCCTCACAAGCTTTGTCCTTTTCAGTCCTCTCTGTACTGGTTACTGGAGCTGAAGTACTGGCGGCTTTCATTAGACTTTGCCTGGTAAGGTTTAAGTATTGTCTTCTTACACTGATAAGGTGCTATGAGGTTGTTTTCTTTTTTTTTTCTTCATAAAGCACTTAATTGTTTTTGCAATAGCTATGAGGAACGTGAAGCTCTCTGTCTTCCATTTGTGAGGCTCATGTAACCACACTGACTTAAGTGACTTTTATCAGTGTTTGCGAAGCAAGTAGGTAGCAAGTGCAGGGATTTATGTCAATACCCCTTGTCCTTCACAATGTGGTTAGAAGTTTAAGTCTACATCTGTTAAGAATTTAGGATTTCTGGGCTGGGAAGGTGGCTCAGTGGTAGAGCGCTTGCCTTGCATGCTTGAGGCCCTGGGTTCAATTCCTCAGCACCACATAAGCAAAAAGAAAAAAGCCGGAAGTGGCGCTGTGGCTCAAGTGGTAGAGCGCTAGCCTTGAGCTGAAGAGCTGAGGGACAGCGCCCAGGCCCAGAGTTCAGGCCCCACGACCGGACCCCCCCCCAAAAAAAAGAATTTAGGATTTTTGCTTAGTTATTGGAAATTGGGAAGCTTGCGGGGTTTTTTTGTTTTGTTTTGTTTTTTGGTTGATCATGGGGCCTGAACTCTGGGCCTGAATGCTTTCCCTCAGCTCTTCAGCTCAAGGCTCTACCATGTTAGCCACAGCACCGCTTCCTGTTTTCTGAGTGGTATATTGAAGTTAAGAGCCTCATGGACTTTCCTGCGCGGGTTGGCTTTGAACTGCAATCCTCAGCTTCCTGAGTAGGATTACAGGCGTGAACCACCAGTGCCCATCTTGGTTGCATTTTGAGGCCAGATAGGGTAAAAAAGTTTGCTAGATCCTATTTCATGCAGCAGTTGAGTGTGGCAGCCTGCCACTCTCATCCAGCTACAGTAAGGTTTGTGAAACAGGAGGATCAGCGTCTACGCCAGCCCAGGAATAAAAGCTAGATACTTTCTCACAAATAACCACAGCAAAAAGGGCGGAAGTGTGACTCAAGCAGTAGAGACCTGTCGAGGAAGCATGAAGCCCTGAGTTCAAACCCAAGTATTGCCTGAGAGGGAGAGAGGAGAGGAAAGGGAGAAGGGAGAGGAGAGGGAGAGGGGAGAGAGAAGGGATTATAAAAGAATTGAAAATGTGGAGAAGGAGACATGGTGCCTTTTTACGTTCCATCAGGAATACGAGTGGTAGGCAGGAGTCCCTTGATGATCAATTTGAAGTTTCACATTGAGTCACTTCAAATCAGAATAGGCCACGAACAGGCAAGAGTATTATTGTTACAAGGATCAAGAAACTGGTTTGTTTGTTTGTATTTTTTCCCTAAAATCACCAGTGCTTCACTTGCGCATGCCCATGCCCAGTGAGCGACTAAAAGCAGAATAAAGGTTGGCATGTCTCCCTGCAGCCTGCTGCTGTCTCTTTTGCTCTAGGTCATCCCCTTCCGCAGTCCCCTTGGGTTCTGAGACGCGTCTGATGGATAAACATCCTGTGATGAGCATAGAATCTACCCGTTAGGCAATGCTGGCTTTCTTATCTCAGATAAAGCCCCGCTTGGCCAGCGAGGCCCACACTTGGACCAGGACCAGCTACCGTAACACACTTTATCCTCCTCCTCCTTCTGTCCTCTATCTGTGAGCTCATGCCACACCCGAGGACACAGATACCCTGGTCCTGTCTTCCCCAGGCACCTAGCTAGCACTGCCTGGTGTGCCTTTTCTACCTGTCACCATGCCTTTTTCTCTTTGGTTGTGTGGCCAGTGCCTTGACCTGATTTGCTGTGGCCTCCAGAGTCAGGCCTCTGACTTGGGAATTCATTCATATAATGAGTTATGACAATACATGAGCTAGTTGTCATTCACTCATTCACACAGTTAACTATATTCGTTTATTACATATCTAGTATGTGTCAGATATGGTTTTCAGATTTGGAAATACAGAGATGACTGGAAGACATTTCCCACTCAGGGGTGAATTTTCCAGTGGAGGAGACATGTGTAGGCTATCCACTCAGCCAGTTCAGCGAGAAGCTGATAGGAAGATTTCATGCTGGGCCACAGAGAGGCAGACCAAGAGCTATCCATCCTGCCTGGGGGCCACAGGAAGGGTTTTGCTGGCTGAGAACTTCACTCTTGTTAGGGAGAAAGGCCTGGAGACAAAGCCCACTGCGGTCTGAGAGGAGATTCCTTGCTGTCCAAGAACGCGTTCTGCAGGCAGTGACACGCCATCAGACTCCTACAAAGAGTAGACACACTGGCATTGTGTTTCTTGTTATGATTTTCCTTTTACTGAGAAACAAGCTTGTCTCCACCTCTCCAGTAACTAAGCAAAGCTCCTAAATTCCTAACAGATTTAGACTTAAGCTTCTACCCACAGTGTGAAGGACAAAGCGGGTATTGACTTAAATCCCTGCGCTTGCCACCTACTTGCTGCGCAAACACAATGTAATGACTTGGGACTTGGGAAAAGACCAGGGGTCTTCTGGCCCAGGGTTTCCTGAAGGAAGCGTTCACAAGGCAAGTTCAATCTCACAAGGAGGAACTAGATGGGCTTGCTAGATTTTATTTGGTCAAGACACAGCATTCAACACAAAGGAGCCACCAAACACATCTGTCTTCTCCACTGTTGTCCCCCAATGCCAGAAAACCCATCTTGCAGGACAAGGTACTTTTAGCTCAGTATGTGTTTGGTCAGGAGCCAGCTTGGCTTACTAGCTGCTTCTGATTTCTTATATTTGATGGTTTTGAGGATGAAATGCAAGTGTCTTTAGTCTGCTGAATGCCGAGAAGCCTTCTGTATGGCCAGCCTGGTTTCGGGGTCCTGAGCGGGCCCTTCTCTGGTGCTACCTTCACCCCCCCCTTTGTTCTCAGGTACTGGCACAGCACGGCCACCTATGCCATCGCCACCGAGGTGAGTGGGGGCCTGCAGCACCTGCCCCCAGCCCACCACCCCGTATACCAGTGGCCGGGGGACCTGCTCAAGCCCGACCTGGTCCTCCTGCTCACCGTGAGTCCCGAGGAGAGAGTACAAAGGTTGCAGGGCCGTGGCCTGGAGAAGACCAGAGAGGAGGCTGAACTTGAGGCCAACAGCATTTTCCGTCAGAAGTAGGTGGCCCCAAGGCGAGGTGGGGGTGAGGGGTGGGTGTCCCTGCCTGGAGATGAGCCTGGGTGGGCACTGGCTTTACAAGTGACACGGTTCCCAGGTTTCAAACACAAGAGGCAGACCCCAGGCTAGGCAGCCCCAGCCAGCCGGCTCCTACTGCAATAGCAGAGCATTGCCAGAAACAGCAGGGACTATCTTTTCCCTGGCCCTGGGCCCTGACTCTGGGCTCCTAACCTCCTTGAGCCTCACCCTCCTACTCTGCAGAATGAGAGTTCTTCCTAGTTCACCTTGACTATAAAAATGGGAAGCATTGGACAGAAGGCTAGAGCTTGGCAGGTAACAGGGATTCAGGAAAGGCTAGCTATTGAAGAGCACTCCTATCTGTCATGTATCAACCCAAGCCTGTTGAAGTTCTTCCTGGGGGCCTGGCTGGTGGCTGGGCAGGAACACTGATGAAGGGAGCACTAATAAAGGGAGCACTGAGAAGAAGAGGGTAGAGACCTTGCTTCCGGCTGGTTTTGTCAGTGTAGGAAAGTCAGCTCTGCAGGGGTGGCTGTGTGGAACGTAAGGCCGACTCCTCCCTGTGCCTGTCCCCAGGGTGCAAAAGTCCTACCAGCTGATGGAGAATCCAAGCTGTCTGGTGGTGGACGCCAGTCCCTCCAGGGAAGAGGTCCTGCAGAAGGTTTTACAGCTGATCCAAAACCCTGGTAATTAACTGGAGTTGCTCTGGCCAGCCCACCAGGACAGATGTCTGCTTCATCTTAAGCCAACCCTTTTCCTATGCAACTTCCCTTGATGTGTCTTCCATGCTTTCTGCAGGGAGAGAAGTAGAGCCTGGGTGTTTTCATTTTACTTTTACCACTGTCCTCTTTTCTGACTCACGGATCCATCCAGCAATTGCTTTCGCCTTAGTCTTACGAACCATCTTCTTGGAGCATGTTTCTGATTTCATGACAACTAAAACTTGCTAAGGTTTTTCTTAGCCTGCGAGCACCCGGTGTGCTGAAGCAATCAGGAGTACCTTCCAGCCCAGTGGAGAGACCGCCATCTTGGATGGAAGGTGGGGTCATCACTGGATCATCAGGATCTCTGAGCACCGTTGTGATGGGTTTGCAGCTGCTCCCTCCCCTCCAGAGCCTACAGCCACGTGTTAGCTGTCAGAGGACATTCCTCCTGAGCCATTTGCCATAGGGATTGCTGATAAAGACGCTGTTGATGATGTGTCTGAGGCTCAGAGCCTCTGGAGTGTGCAGACACATCCACGCCTCTCACTGTTTTGCTGTTTCTATCCCACTCTTTCCTCAGAGATGCAGCTCTGAATGTAACAAGCAGTTTGCATCGAACCCAGCCAATCCAGCAATTTATTTATATTGATGTTTATGTCACGCGCTTCCTTAGTGTAGGAGCTGTGAGTCACTAATTAAAATTGAAGCCAAGATGTGAAGTGCAGTGTTTGTTATGTGTTTTCATTACACAGATTTACTTCATCTTACTCAATAAGCACAGTGAATTTGAGAATGGGAATTTTTTTTTTCACTCAAGTAGCTTGAACTTGAATGTCTTATGATTACATATGAAGTTGGCTCTGAGATTTGTTTGATTAGAAAAAAGCTGAGAAAGGGGAAGTTTAATAGCTGTGTGTTCCTGGCTGAGTCACTTCACATCCAATAGCACTTTGTTACTCAGTCCAAAGGGGACTAATAATTCTGTCTGAATAGGAGGCTGAGCCAGGTGATTTATTTAATTTCCTTCCCGTTCTAACCATAGATGGATCAATAAATTATTTTGATCCTGCCTACCATTTCTTAGGAAGACTTAACTCAAAACAATTAAATGTAAGGCCTTATCAGATTTATCATATGCCATCTTATAATAAAGTGTGGTATTGATATTCTACTGCCTTTCAAAAGAACTGTAGATAATTTATATATAATGTATATTAAATGTGACATTGATTTCAATTGAAAATACTTTTGCAGCTAGTAAATAGAAGTAGGGTTCATTGCAAAATATGGCATCTAATTATACTATTGATTTTATTTAATTAAGATGTTTTGAAAAACTCACACCAGTGGCCAAGAAAAATACTCAATGCTTTCTTTATGTTTCTTGCAAATGAATAAACTTGCTATGGGTTTCCAATCCATGC
Organism: Dipodomys ordii; assembly: GCF_000151885.1. NCBI lineage: Eukaryota > Metazoa > Chordata > Mammalia > Rodentia > Heteromyidae > Dipodomys > Dipodomys ordii. Next base: position 23,607,634 of record NW_012267236.1, read on the forward strand.
CGTCATCCTGGGTATTGATTTGTCTGGAGAGCAGTTTCTCTTTTCAGTATTCTGCATCTGTGATACAGAAGAGAACTGGACGGTGGAAGCAGAGGAAGTGAGTGAGTAGCTATGGGGAGTTTGTGGGCTTTGGGAGGGGAGGAAGGCCCTGGCTTTGCTCCCCCTCCTTTAAATTGTAACAAGATTAAAAAAGAAGTCGCTCTTTGTGCACGTGATAGGTAGATAACAGACTTGATCTGATAACATCTGTTAGCCTGGAGACTGCCTCCTACCCCAAGACCAGAAGACAAGAATCACGTGCTTGCCTCTGCATAGGCTATGTGGGCGTCATTCCCAATCCTGGATGGGCCACACGTGGGCCTAGGTACCAGTTCTCCCTTCCATCTTGACAGAATTGTAGCTCGGCACCTGTGCAGCGTCCCCTTCCACAGCTCTCCAGCTAACTGTGGGCACCTGGCCAGGTTGTTATTAAGCAGAAGGAACATGAGCAATGTCAAGTGGATACTGTCCCCTTCTTTCACTCTTCCTTCTGGCTGTGTTCAGAGGAACGGGTGAGCCACGTCGAGAGCAGGAAGTTGATGCCAGCACGGAGAAGGAGAACAGCAGAAGAGGTGGAGCCATGCCCACCGCACTACGGGAACCTTTGCTGTCCTCCTGTTTCTCTGCACACAGCCCGTGTTCTGTCTCCGGTGCTTTCTCTCTTTTGCATTGGTTTGAATAATTTGATTACCATGTGCACTGGTGTAGGCTTATATGTTTGCAGTGTATTGATCTTGATGGATCTGTAGGTCTCTAGTTTTCTTTTAAGTTTTCTTTTTCAGTTTCTCTGTCACTCCTCCCTGTCCCCACCAACTCCAGTTACATATTAGATTGTGTGAAGACGTCCTGCCACTCGCTGGTCATCTAGGTGAAAACTGTTCCTTTTATATTAGGTTTCATTTTGAGGATTGTTGTTTCATATATATATATACATATATATATATACACACACATATATACACAGATATTTGGTATATACATAAATACATTTAATTTACATTTATATAAACATTGTTATATATATTATTTTATATACACACATATATAACTATACATATACTTTACTACTATATATATAGTGTGTATGTGTGTGTATGCATATGCATGTGTGTGTGTGTGTGTGTGTGTGTGTGTGTGTGTGTGTGTGTGCGTGCTGGTCCTGGAACTTGAACTGAGGACCTGGACTCTGTCCAGTCTTGGGGCTTGAACTCAGTGCCTGGGCACTGTCCCTGAGCTTTTCACTCAAGGCTTGTGTTTTAACACTTGAGCCACAGATCCACCCCACCTTTTTTTTTTTTTGTCAGTCTTGGGGCCTGAACTCTGGGCCTGAACACTGTCCCTCAGCTCTTCAGCTCATGGCTAGTGCTCTACCACTTGAGCCATAGTGCCACTGCCGGCTTTTTCTGTTTATGTGGTGCTGAGGAATTGAACCCAGGGCCTCATGCATGCAAGGCAAGCCCTCTACCACTGAGCCACCTTCCCAACCCCACACCGGCTTTTTAATAGTTTATTGGAGATAAGAAACTCATGGGCTTTCCTGCCTAGGCTGCTTTTGAGCCACAATCTTCAGATCTCAGCCATCTGAGTAGCTAGGATTACAGATGTGCTATACTTTGAATTTTACTTTGCTAGATAACAGATTTGTTTTTTTGTTTTGTTTTGTTTTTTCAGCCTGATTTTGGGTTGCACTTCAGTGTCTTGGAAAGAGATGGATCCTTTTGAGCATTGCACTTAAGATTTGTTAATTGTCCCCCAGTGTTGAGGCAAGGCTCTTGTGAGTACTCTCCTAAATCCTACCGGATTCCAGAACGTTCTTGTTGGGGTCTGACATAGACCCTCCTGGCCTGTCTGAGTGACAGGTGTGCCCCTTCCAGCCTGTGTGTGTTCCTCACCCGACCTGGCTCAACGCTCAGCCAGGACTTCAGACTCTCGGGCTCTCTGTGCGTTCTTCATTCTTCATAGGTCCAGCTGCCTGGATCTGAGCTCACACTCCCCAGCTCAGGCCGTCAGGGCAAACCTCTGGTCACAGACTCATTTTCTCTGGCTGCTGTTGTGCCGTCTTTGTGCCTGATTTATCTGGTCCCCTCAGGTTGGGGAGGTGAATCGAACTCTTGATGCTTCCTGTTGCAGGTCGGAAGCCCCTAGAGTTCTGTTTCCTGAGAGGTACACCAGCTTAGGGCCCTCGCCTGACTCCCTGGTGTGAAGCCTTGTTTTCTTCTTGTTTTTTGTTTTTTGGTCGGTCTTGGGGCTTGAACTCTGGGCCTGGGCGCTGTCCCTCAGCTCTTCAGCTCAAGACTAGTGCTCTACCACTTGAGCCACAGCACCACTTCTGGTTTTCTGGTGGTTTATTGGAGAGAAGAATTCCATGGACTTTCCTGCCCGGGCTAGCTTTGAACTGCGATCCTCAGATCTCAGCCTCCTGAGTAGCTAGGATTGCAGGTGTGAGCCACCAGTGCCTGGAGCCTTAAGTTTTTATAGTAAGGAAGGCAGCAAGTATGGCCAGAGAATCCCTGAACTAGACGCTTGCGGACACTCAGCAAGATGCCTCAGCCTTGTGAGGTTTTTTTTTTTTTATTTTTGTTCTTGTTTTTTAAATTTATAAAATAAACTTAAAACACAGGCTTAAACCTGTGATCCTAGCTACTTGACCTCTTAAGTAGAGGATTATGGTTTGAAGGCAGCCCAGGTAGGAAAATCCTTGAGACCCTTAGCTCCAATTAACCACCCCAAAGCCAGAAGTGGAGATGTGGCTCAAGCGCTAGAGTGCTAGCCTTGAGCAAAAGCACTGGGGACAGCGTCCAGGCTGAGTTCCACCCTCAGGACTGACACAAAAACAAAACAACCAACTGCCACCAGCAAAACAGAAAACGATGATAAAGATGAAAATGGATTTCAAGGTGAATATAATCCCGGTGTATAATTGGGATTTTAAAATAGCAATGCCTCTCCTTCTGATTTTTAAGCAGGATTATTTGCAGCTCGTGCGTCAGTGCTGTGGGTTACTGAGAGGCCCCTGTGTGGTGGAGGTTGCCCTTCAACCAAGGCCTGTCATGTGGTGTGGGGTGGTAGCACTGAAAGGTCCTAATGGGTGTGGTTGTGTTGAGATAGGTTTCGGTTTCAGCAGAAATGGGAAGCAGCCTGAGCCACTGCACTGCGATGAACAGCCCGGGCCTCTTCATTGCGAGAGCACGGCAGTCCTGGATGACAGGCATGGTTCTGGCTTTTTGTTGTCTTCTCATCAAGCTGTTGCTTGGGTTCAGTTGTGAATCAAGCTGCTCTCCACACAGCACACACACGCGCTGGCAAATAATCTCTAATCTCCAGGCTTATGTCATTTACTTAACGTACTTCCTTTGTTTCGAGCAGTGGAAAGAGGTAGTTCTCCTGGGAGGCATGGTTCTCCCCCTTTAAAAGTGCAGTCAATGGGGCTGGGCAGGTGGCTCAGTGGTAGAGTGCTTGCCTCGCATGCATGAGGCCCTGGGTTCAATTCCGCAGCCCCACATAAGCAGAAAAGAGCCAGAAGTGGCACTGTGGCTCAAGTGGTGGGGTGCTAGCCTTGAGCTGAAGAGCTGAGGGACAGCGCAGAGGCCCAGAGTTCAAGCCCCACGATCGACAATAAATAAATACATAGAAGTGCAGTCGAGTCTCCAGTCCCTCCTTACTCTTGCAGCAGGGCCATTTCCCATGCGGGGCAGTGGAAGCTTGAAGCCATGGATTGGTACTGAAATCTCTCTATATTCTTGACCATAGCTATGTTCTATACATTCTTGACCATAGCTATGTTCTATGTACTCTTGATCATAGGTATCATAGGGGTGATTATATGATATACTTTTCCCTTAAAGAAAGCTCATTATGACTTCTCTTTGGCCTGTCTGAAGGATCAGCATCATGATTCTTGCAGTTTACAGCCATTGCTAGGTAAAATTGTAGTTAGTAATACTAGTCCAACAACGCTGGGACAGTTGTGGTAATTGAGGCAGGCAGTGAATATGAATCCCGGGGTAACCTATGGACAGTGGGTAGCGTGGACCAAGGATGTGTTGATGGCTCAGCTAAGGGGTATCGTGGGTGGACACTGGGACTCACCCTGGGGGAGGAGTTTCATTGCTTGAGTCTTCATACTTGAGATTTAACTTGTGTGGCTCTCTTATTGATGGAATGTTCCGTTGAATGTTTACTGATAGACGCTGACTACCGACACCTCGGAAAGTGAGGCTGTGGATTGGAGGTGGTGGCTGTGGTTTTGTGGGATTCCTTCAGTCTGCAGCCACAGGAAGAAAGGTTGCCTCTTTCTGTTGGCCACGAATAATCTGCTCTTTCTCCTGAGCAGTCCAGATTTTGTTAGCAGAGGAACACAAGCTTAGACCTTGTTGAAACTGGAAAATAATCCGAGTCTTTGACACTCCCGTTGGGGAATCGCACACTCTGTGCAAGAGTCAGAGATCTCCTTCTTCAACGTCCCCCCGCCCCCGCCTTTTTGTAGGATGGCAGCAGGCCTGTGGGGGTCACAGCTGAGCTTGGGGTGTCCTCAGATGCAGGGAGCATATCAGGTCATTCTCTCCCCAGCAGAGTGTAGTTTTGCTGGTACAGGCTGTTGAAAGTCAGGTATGGCAAGCCTGCCTTACTAACTCGGTCTCAGCACCTGTCTCCTTGGCCTTTGGGTCTCTGGCACATCTGGTACCTCTTCCACCCTGCGTCTGATGCTGTGACCTGCCATCAGCCTGGGCCCCATGTCACCCAGTCACCATCTTCTCCATGAACAGAGTTCAGAGCCTCCTCTCTGGGCTCACAGACCATAGGATGTATTCCAGTGTCCAGGAGCTGTGGGTAGTTATGACCTCTTGTGCTTAATCAGTGTTTAATATGATTGATTGAGATGTGACCAGGTTCTAGGCTGGATTGGAGACACCTCAGATCCCATGGGGTTGATGAGAGCTTCTCCTGTCCTCAGGTCCTTCCCTCCCTCCCTCCCCTCCCTTCCTCCTTCTCTCCCTCCCTACATCTCTTCCTCCCTCCCTCCCTTCCCTCCTCCCTCTCTTCTTCTTCCCTCCCTCCCCTCCCTTCCTCCTTCTCTCCCGCCTTCCATCCCTCCCCTCCTTAACTCCCTCCATTCCTCTCTCCCTCCTTTCCCTTCTCCCTCTCTTCTTTTCTTCCTCCCTCCTTCCCCTCCCTCCCTCTTTCTTCTTCCCTCTCTCCTCTCCCTCCCTCCCTTCCTTTCCTACTTCCTTACTCCTACCCTCCCTCCCTTCCATCCTTTCTTCCTCCCTTCCTCCCTTTCATCTTCCTCCCTTCCTCCCTTTCTTTTTCCTCCCTCCCTCCCTTTTTCCTCCTTCCCTCCCCTCCCTCTCTTTCTCCCTCCCTCCCTTCCTTCCCTACTTCCTCCTACCCTCCCTCCTTTTCATGCTTTCTTACTCCCTTTCATCTTCCTCTCTCTCTCCCTCCCCTACCTTCCCTCCATACCTCCTTCATTCCTTCCTTCCTTCCTCCCTTCCCTCCCACCCTACTCCCTTTCATCCTCCCTCCCTTTCTTCTTTTCTCCCTCCCTGCTTTTCCTTCCTTCCTTCCTTTGTCTTTTCCTCTCTCTCCTTCTATCCTTACCACCACTTTCCCTTCCTTTCTCTCTTCCTCCTTCCCTCCCTCCTCCTCTTGCTTTCATTGTCTAGATGTCATTTGTTAATGTCTTATTTTTACTGAATGTTTTTCATTCATGTTTATAGTTATTCCTATAAAATGTCAATTTCCTTGAAGCTGGATTTTGTTTATATTTGCATTTCCTAGGTAAGTGCTCCTCTCAGATTCTGGTAATCCTTGCCAACTTCTCTGATTAGTAGCAAGACTAAAACTTGTGAGTGACTTCTTTATTTGAATACAACTCATACTTCATAGGTCATTACATAAGATCCACAGCTGACCCTGTATCCAGTGCGCATTTATCCTGCTCACCTGTTCACGCACAAGTCTTGCTACAGCTCCTCCTTGTGGAAAACCTGTCACTTTCTCTCAGGGCCAAGCAAAGTTGTTGGGTTGGCTACGAGGACAGAGTCAGACCAAACAAGATGATTGATTGGTGTCCTGCACTCTGTAACTGTATTCCACTCCTTACCTGTCTAAAAGAGATTAATGAGATTCTCCCCAGGAGGCTGGGCGGTGGGGCGGCTGACACTGTCCTTGTTCTCTTTACGCTCCTGTGATGGGTAATAGGATAAACCCAGATGCCAGGGGTAACAGCAGAGGTCCTGAAAGGGTGGAATCAGATGACCTTCCCACAGAATAGATAAAATGCATGTTAAACTGAATTAAAATGAGCAGATTGTCACATACTCTAATTTTGGACATCTCTTTTTGTTGCTTCTCATTGAAAGGTTAAAGTTTGAGGCAGTGACCACTTGTTGCTTGTTTCTGTCTAGCAAAGCAACACATGGTGGTAATCCAAACACCTGGTTGATTGTGTGCCTTTAAAAGACCTGCAAATCCTTAGCTAGGGGCTCTCCTCCTGGGCTCCACTGTGTTGGAGTGTAGGACGAGGCCTGAGCTGCAGTCCGTTTAAATAAAACAGCTATAGAGTCTGAGTCTCGGTGGTCCTGCGACCTTGGCATATTAGTGGGGGCTCATCCGGGATACCCCCCAAAGATCCCCTAGACCTCAGACTCCAAAGGTAAAACAGCGCTGTCTTTGTTAATTTGTCTTGTCCTATTGTTTGTCTGTTTTACTTTTGTTTTCCCTTGTGAGGATGGCCACTCCGATTTGTAAAGGGTTGTCGAAGCAGATGTGCTTGTACAACAACCCTGGAGGAACTGGGAGATGTCCCAGATCCTCTTGTCAGGTGGGGGTAACCCTGCTGTGTGGAGCGGGGGTCCTTGGAACCTTGCTGTGTGGGGTGGGGGAACCCCGCCGTGTGGGGCGGGGGTCCTTGGAACCTCACCCGTGTGAATTGTGGGGCAGGGGTCGATTCAGTGTTGGGCCAGAACTGACCAAGAGGGCCTCCTAACCGAGGCCCAACTTGCCCACTGTGGGTCTGCTCCTTCTGCTGTGGGGCATGGGTGTCCCATTACAGGAGTCAATGGATCAATATGGGAGATCTCCACTTCGTAAGCTTTTTTTTCGTAACTGTCAGGCCTGTGTGTGTCTTGTTTGTACTTCGTAAGCTTTTTTTTCATAACTGTCAGGCCTGTGTGTGTCTTGTTTGTACTGTTTATTGTTTTTTGGACTGAACGGCTGACGGGAATGGAAACCATGGGCACCACTCCATCTAGCCCCCTAGACTTACAAAAAGAAATTAAGAAAGAGGAAAAGAAATTGTATCCCCCGGTTTTTCAGGGAGATAACTTGGAAGAAGAAATGTTTTCTCTCCCATCCTCCCCTTCCCAGGTTCCTTTTGCAGAACCTGAGAATGATCAAGAGGAGGCGGGAGCTATAGAACCCTCGGCACCTGCCCTTAAAGTTTCTGAGGGGCCAGTCACTGGACGCCGCCGTGGGATCAACCCCCCTTCTAATGCAGCTGTTTTTCCCTTATGCGCTGTAGGTCCTGTGGATGCCGATGGTCAACAGCAACTCCAATATTGGCCATTTTCTACCAGTGATCTATACAATTGGCGCACCTAAAATGTCCCCTTTTCTGAGAAACCCCAGGATTTAATTCGTTTGCTTGAAACTATTCTCTTTACTCATCAGCCCACTTGGGATGATTGCAGTCAGCTTTTACAGGTCCTTTTTACTACTGAAGAGAGAGAGACCATATCCGAGAGGCGTCCTGGAAGCATATCCCTGGCCCCACCGGAGTGCCCATCATGGATCCTGCCCTGACCACTGCCTATTTTCCTGAGATCCACCCAACATGGGACTGAAATACGGTTGAAGGTAAGGAGTGACTCCTCGTCTACCGCCGTCTAGGCTCTGTTGGCAAGTCTCAAGGTGGCGGCTTGCCGACCTACTAATATGGCCAGAGTTTATGATGTTAGACAGGGACGAAGTGAAAGTCTGGCAGCATATCTTGAGCGGCTCATGGAAGCTTTTAGAGAACATGAAATTGAGCGTGAAAAGAGAGACCAGGCCAAGGAAAAGAGGTCAGACTTGTTGGACTCGCCACTATCGCATGCTCAGCATACCTGGTTCACAGATGGCAGCAGTTTCATTCAAGATGGAAAAGGTATGTGGACGCAGCAGTCACCACTGAGATAGTGTGGGCAGAAGCACTTCCCCAGGGAATGTCTGCACAAAGAGCAGAACTAGTGGCACTAACAAAAGCCCTACAAATGGGAAAAGGGAAGAGACTAAACATTTACACGGACAGTCGGTATGCTTTTGCCACTGTGCATGTCCATGGAGCCATTTACCAAGAGAGGGGGCTGCTGACAGCTGAGGGAAAGGCTATTAAAAACAAACAAGAAATTTTAAGCCTCATCCGGGCCTTATGGGAGCCAGCAAATATTGCCATTATGCACTTCCCTGGCCATCAAAAGGGAACTGATTCTATAACCAAAGGAAATAACTTGGCCGATCAGGCAGCTAAAGAGGCGGCCCTCCAGCCCAGAGCGGAAGTACTGACTCTAGTAGACCCAGAGCCACGAGCTTCGCCTCCTGAGCCTCAGTACTCCCAAGAAGACTTGGAGTGGATAAAGAAAATTCCCATGGCCTATAAACCCCCAGACAAAGAAGGAAACAAAGACTGGTGGAAAACTGGTGAGGGGAAACTTATCTTGCCACAAAGATTGGGCAAGGGGATTCTTAAGAGAATCCATCCGGTCTCTCAAATGGGAACCCGAAGAATGCAGGATGCTCCGACACTCAGAACTAAAAATTAGGCAAGGAAATCAACTCATTGAGGACATTGTTAAAAAAATTGTAAAGCCTGGGATGGGAAGGTGGCTCAGTGGTAGAGCACTTGCCTTGCATGCCTGAGGCCCTGGGTTCAATTCCTCAGCACCACATAAGCAAAAGAAAAAAGCCGGAAGTGGCGCTGTGGCTCGAGTGGTAGAGCGCTTGCCTTGAGCTGAAGAGCTGAGGGACAGCGCCTAGACCCAGAGTTCAGGCCCCACAACTGGACCCCCCCCAAAAAAAATTGTAAAGCCTGTCAGCTCACCAATGCCCTCAATCAACCGGTTACAAAAGGAGCTCACCTCCGTGGAGATAGGCCAGGTGTATATTGGGAAGTAAACTTCACAGAAATTAAAACTGGAAAATTTGGATATAAATATTTGCTAGTTTTTTTTTCTGTTTGCTTATGTGGTGCTGAGGAATCGAACCTAGGGCCTCAGGCATGTAAGGCAAGCGCTCTACCACAGAGCCACCTTCCCAGCCCAATATTTGCTAGTTTTTGTAGACACTTTTTCAGGATGGGTTGAAGCCTACCCAACAAAGCATGAGACCGCGAATGTCATGGCTAAGAAGATCCTGGAAGAAATCCCATCCACCATCAGGTCCGACAATGGACTGGCCTTGTCTCAAAAGTAAGTCAGGGAATAGCTGAGGCACTGGGGACGGATTGGAAATTACACTGTGCTTATAGACCCCAGAGTTCAGGGCAGGTAGAAAGAATGAATCGGACTCTAAAAGAGACCTTAACTAAATTGGCCTTGGAGACTGGCGCAGTCTGGGTATCGCTCCTTACTTTTGCCTTGTTTAGAATAAGAAATTCACCCTGTCGGCTTGGCTTTACTCCTTTTGAAATAATGTATGGACACCTTTCACCCATTATCCCTAGCCTTCAGACTGAATTGCTTGCTGATTTGGATAATACTGAATTTCTATGTAAGCTTGACTATTTACAGCTGGTGCATAAGAGTATGTGGCCCCAGCTTAGAACAATATATGATTCTGCTTCTATTCCTATCCCTTCATTTGTTTAAACCAGGAGACTGGGTGCTTGTTTGAAGGCACAACTTGAGATCTCTGGAACCACGGTGGAAGGGACCTTACATATGCTACTGGCTACACCCACTGCCCTTAAGGTGGATGGCATTGCTGCTTGGATCCACTGCTCCCATGCCAGACTGGCTGAACCCTTTGCCTTGGACAACCGTGGGGAAACATGGGAAGTCTCCAAGTATCCTACCCAACCACTCCACATACGCCTCAAGAAAAGAAAAATGGACTGATTGTTATTGGTATACTCGTTCAAGATCAAGAGCTGTTGGAGTTTGGTTTTGGGCCAGAGACACAAGATTGTGGCTCAAGACCATAAGTCAAGGGGGGGAATGAAAGGTTAAAGTTTGAGGCAGTGACCACTTGTTCCTTGTTTCTGTCTAGCAAAGCAACACATGGTGGTAATCCAAACTCCTGGTTGATTGTGTGCCTTTATAAGACCTGCAAATCCTTAGCTTGGGGCTCTCCTCCTGGGCTCCACTGTGTCAGAGTGTAGGACGAGGCCCGAGCTGCAGCCCGTTTAAATAAAACAGCTGTAGAGTCTGACTCGGTGGTCTTCTTGGTGGGGGTCCTGTGACCTTGGCATAACAGCATTCTATTATTTTGATTTGTTTAGTCATCTATTTTGGCTTGTTTTTTTTTCACAAGAGAACAGATTTTAAGATGCTTTGGGAAAAAAATAAATATAAACCTTCTCATTTAGGTCTGTGTTCTTTATTTGGAGATCATGTGTTGTTCTAAATCGACCTTGCAGCTTTTCACTGTTAACCTTGAATGTCTTTGCATGAAGGAGAATATTAAAGACATTTCTGTGGAAAATTGTAATGTTGGTTCCTGGTTATGGCTTAATTTTGCTTGCTTTTTCCTTTTTTAAAAATATATTTTATTTAAAAAAATTATCTTTAAGTAGTTGTACAAAGGAATTGCCTTTATCAAAGTGGTGTATGAAGACGATATGTCTTGATCAATGTCACCTCTTTCAACATTCTTACCCATCCCTCCTTACCCATCCCTTCCCTCACTCTTCTTAATTTTGTAGGACACCCATTGGATTCTTGGCTGCATTTTCCTCCTTGTCTCCCCTTCATTGTCTACTCCTTTCTCCTTGACCCCACTCCACCCCTTTTCCTGGTGTTTTATTTTGCTGACCGTTGACTCTGACATTCTAAGGAATTACACTGTTTGAGGTCTCCTTTGAATCTACTGTATTTCAGTGAATACCTTTGTATACACTTGCATACCACCCAAGTACTTACAAGTTTAATGAGCAATTCTATTTAGAGCAAACACAGGCTGTTTCCACTAGGGGGAGGAAAAGTGCTAATTTCCTAGGGAGCTGTTCTTGTACTGAGCTCATTCCATACAGACTGCTTGGGAAAAACAAAAAACAAAACAACACTAGTCATTTCATTTTTTATTTAAATGTCTACCCTAATGAAAAGTCAGAGAACAAAACCTGGAATGTTTCTAGGTCAAAGAAGCAAATCTTTGCAAGTGGCTAATTTCTTGCTTCAAGAATTCTAAATACAGCCCTGGGGTCAGAAAAATATTCAAAGCAAGACCTCAGTGATCACAGAACCTCATCTCTTTCTTTAATAGTTGCAGAAATGAGGTTCTTGGAGGAACCTGCTCACCCTGGGTCATATACTTTGTTAGTAACAGAAGCAACTAAGGGAGCAAAGGAACTTGTGCCTGTTGTTCCCTAGTGCTCTTCACATGCGTTGTATTGTGTCAGCAGAGCAGATGCAATAAATAACACACATGTATTTATGTGCGCACACCCACACCTGCACATGTTTTCCTTCCTGTGAAGTTTATGGTGTAGGATCTGGCATTAAGAACCATTCTGGGGTGTTAGGTGTTCTCATTCATTTGCTATTAAACCTTCCCACCCAGCATCCCCATTCCGTGGTACTGGATGTAGATGGCACTGCTTATGTTGGACTCAGCTAGTGGAGTCTGTTGGGTCCAAGCGCTTGTAATTACTGAGTGGTCATCAAAATACCACAGTTAGAAAACACATCATAAACTTTGCTGGGGAGTTTCCAACTTTTATATGAACATACACGACATTAGTGGTGGTGCTTGTTTAGCCATAAATGAGGGTGTGTCCCACTCCTCTGAGAGAAGAAGGGATTCCAGGGTGCTATCGCATTTCCCTGTTGGCTGAACCTGGTCTGCTAGCTCTTCCAAGCCCCTGCATTCCGAGTTCATTAAAAGAAAAAAAAAGGCTCCATATCTCCTATGGTGAAGTTGTAGCAAAAAAAGAAAAAAAAACGAGAAATGTGAATTTATTAAGAAATAATTATCTCAGTATTTCCCATTAGTAAGACATTCTTGGAGAAGTGAACCTCGTGCCTGGAATACTCTGATGAGTAGTTCTGGTCTACTTTTATTTGAAGAGAACTTGCATTGAAAAGTTAGGGTTGGGGTCTTGGAGATACTCTGTAAGATATGGGAAGATGGTGTTCCTCTTTTTAATTGAAGTGATGAATATCACTTTTTTTGGGGGGGTCTGGTCCTAGGGCCTGAACTCTGGGCCTGGGTGCTGTCCCTCAGCCCTTCAGCTCAAAGCTAGCGCTCTACCACTTGAGCCACAGTGCCACTTCCAGCTTTTTTTTGCTTATGTGGTACTGAGGAATCGAACCCAGGGACTCATGCATGCAAGGCAAGTGCTCTACCACTGAGCCACCTTCCCAGCCCTCACTTTTCCGATGTGTATAAGCACAAAGTGGTGGATGGAGGGAGGCGCTTTAGGTGGCAGGCACATTTTTGTATCCTCTGGCACTAAGAGGGTATGTGCCTTTGCAGAGCTCAGCTGCACATTGCTGTTTGATTCCAAGCAGCCCATGGTCCCTCCATTTCTATAGGCCAGAGTTCATGTCCACCATAAACAGACTTCACTTCAGTTCCAAATCCCTTACGTTTGTTTTTAAACAGGATTATAACACGATATATGTGTGTGTGTGTGTGTGTGTGTGTGTGTGTGTGTGTGTGTGTTAGGGTTCTAATAACTGGAGGAAGCATGCTTGCTTTTTAATATAGTACATTCTACAATGCATGGGTGTCACAAAACCTTTAAGTAAATCAACCTCTTGTTAAAAGAAATCTACTTTGAGTTCCCAGCTGGCCTCAGCATCACCAACAAGTGACCACTTCCATGACTCCCTGGACATAGTGAGGGTACAACTGTCACCATCTCTTTCTTCCCAGGTGGAAAGTGTTTTGCTGGAAAAAACTTTACTGCCCCTAACAGTCTGTTCGTTAAACAGCACTCAAAATGAACTCTACAAAACTCAGATCAAATCACCCACTAGTTTGTCTTTCACTGAGTGCTTCTTAAAAGTCTTTATTTAGTGTTACTCTGACCATCACTCCTACTGTGCAGTCTAAAATAGTTCATTTCACCAGCCTCTCCTTGCCTCAAATTCCTTACTTTGTCTTGATCTAGGTCTCCATCCATACACCTAAGGCTGGTATTATAATTATACCTACACCCATGGTCACAATTCCACTCACCTTATATCCTACCACGCCCCCATCCATACCCACACGCATGCCCGCAGCGACCTCCATAACTGTAATATGTACTTGTTTATTTCTCCTCCTGCTGAAGTGTGTAGACTCCATGCATGACTTCAGGAATGGCCAGGCCCCTCTCTTCTCCTGAGGACCAGCATGCTCCTTTCCTCCCAGAGATGGGCCTGGCATGCTTTTTGTCTTCAAGTCTTCCTCTGTAGCAGATTGCAGTCTTCCTGGCAGAGATCACATTTCCCAGAATATCTGATCCTTGTGTCCATGTATGTGAGTTATCTACAGGGCACTTAAATGTCATGGAGCTGCACTAGTCTTTTTAATTAATAGGATTCATAAGTGCTCTCTGGAAGTCTGTGTGATGAAATCCGTTTTTCCCTATTTGACATTTATGTGGCACTCTTTAACATTTAAAATATATGATCTCAATTTACTGTCACAACAGCCTGTGAACTAGTTGAGAAGAAAAGAAAGATCCTTTCTCCCTGTTCTCCTCTCCCCCTTTCCCTCTCCTCCCTCCCTTCCTCCCTCCCTCCCTTCCTCCTTTCCTTCCTCTTTCCCTTCCTTCCTTCTGTCCAAAATGGAAAGTGATTTGATGGAAAAGTCCTGGAATTCTAGTGACAAGATACATTTTTCTAGCTATGGAAAATGAATGAGTACCTAAAGAAATGTAAGATTTGCTTGCTGAGATTATAGAAGACAGCAAACTCTGCAGTGGGAAATGTACATGGAGGCAAACTTTGTAGAACTAGAAAAAATGTATTGAGAATTGTAAAAAAAAAGGTGTTACCCTTTTGACATCAAAATCGTATTTGTAAGGATTTTCACTAAATGCACAATTATAACTATAATAAAACATTAATAAACCAAAAATTCCAGCACTGTTTACACAATTTTTAAAGCATTTTATTGTCAGGGTGATGTACAGAGGGGTTACAGTTATATATGTAAGGCGGTGAGTACATTTCTTGTTGAACTTGTTAGCTCCTCCCTCATTTTTTCCCATTTTCCCTCCCCAACCCTCTCCCCAAGTTGTACAGATCATTTCCAACATATTGTCCTGTAAGTATTGCTGTCCCATTGGTTCACCCTTTGTCCTTTGTCTCACCATTTTGTTGTTCCTCTTTCCTTCCCTAATTCAGATAAGTGTATATACAATATTCAGAGTACTAAAATCAAGTACAGTGACAGCAGTGGATAAACCATAGGAAAAAGAAAAAAGCACAAAAGAGAAAAGAAATCACAAAGTAGTACATTATACATCACCCTGCACTAGAATCAATTCCAAATGGATCAAAGACCTCAAGGTAACATTACAGGAAGGAACAGGAGAAACTTTAGGGCTCCTTGGCACAGGCTGAAATTTTCTTAATACTCAAAAACACAACAAAACAAAGAAAGGTTGGACAAATGGGATTGCATGAAGTTGCAGAGCTTCTGCATGTCAAAGGACATATAACAAGATCAATAGAAAGCCCATGGATTGGGAGAAGATCTTCACTGGTCATATAATGGACAAGGGCCTCATATCTAAAATATACTTAGAACTCAAAATATTAAATCCCCCCAAAACAAATATATGAAATTTTAAAACAAAAAGCTAAGTGCTGAGCAAACGTCTCAGGTCTGGCACAAGGCTGGAATAGGACTGCCTGCGGGCCTGGGAGTGGGCTATTCCCTGGAGAAGGCTGGTGATACCCTGGTGTCAGTTAGTGGCTTCTTTCTATTCTAAACCGCTTCTGCTTGCAGGTGGAGACACAGGTAGACCAGGACAGGTTGTCTGAGCTGCTGCAGTGGGTAGGCCCGGGAGAAGCAGCTTGCTGGGTTAGAGACACCAGCTCCTGCTCAGTGGGAGGCAGCTGGGCTGGGTTAGGGCTCCTTTCAGTCGGGATTCTTTGGGAGGTCTCACTTGAGTGCATAGAATCTGGAGAACCAGGTTCTCAGACTAGCTGCGTCTTTAATTATAATATGCTTAATCATAATATACTTCTCTCTTCTGCCGTGTTCTCATCCAGCCAAGAAAGGGGTTGGCACTTGAACCAGGCCTGCGCCATTGCTACTGCTCCCATCTTTCGCCAGTCGTGCTCTGCGCTAAGCAGGCGGGACAGCGGCTCTTCGGTGGTCATGTTCTCCTTACCTGGGAGGTGGCAATCTGCTCTCTCCATTTACTCCCCAGCAACCAGCATGGGGCTCAGTCGCCTGCTGTAGGCCATGAGCAGGTGCCTGAAGCCAAGATTGCAAACACTGGGAGATCTTCATGAAGGGAGTCTTCATCCAGCATGGGAGACCCCTGCTCTAATTCCTGAGTCAACTCTGGTCCCTGACCCCTTACTCCTCTTCTCGGAAGTCAGGCGAGATACCCGTGGTATTTGTTCACTAGGATTTGAACTCACGCACAGGAATTGTGGCTAGGTCATGAGACACTTCCAGGCCTAGAGCCCAAGACCCTCAAATGCCCCAAACTGGCAGACCCAGAGGCTGACAAATTCCCCGTCCCAGTGCTCCAGGTTTGAGAAGCTAGAGTCCTGGGGTCGTGGGGGGAGCCTTGTTGCTGTGGGCTTTAACCACCAGCTGCCCTGACTCTTGGCAGCTACCATAATCCTTGGCTTCCAGCAGCATTGAGCAGCAGCAGGCAGTCACCGATGGTGCCTGCTGTGGTAGGGCTGGCCAACAGAACTTGGATGCTGGGGCTGCAGCCCAAGAGCGACAGTGCTACAGCTCTTGGGCCCAAGAAGGCTGGCTGAGGACCAGCTTAAGGCCTAGCAGCAACTCAGATGTCTTCCGGAACCAAGGACCCACAGCGTCTCCTCTTCAGCTCTTTATTGCCTTCATCTCTATTCTTCTCACTGCTGTTGCTTTGGGCTAGCTTGCTCTGTGTTCCCTGGAGTCCAGGACTATTTCCTTGTGAATCTGTGCTTAGTGTGCTGTTTCCCCCTCTACTTAAATGACCTTGGAAGTGTGTCCTCCCGTGCTTCCTCTCCCCATCTTTCATCTTGGTTTAGCTGGCCATCCATCTCGGGACTGTGAATGAGACCCGGCAGGACAAGGCCTGCATCCCAGGCAGGGATCCTTCCCAGAGCAGCCGCACTGCCCAGCTGTCCCTTGCTTCCCTTGGTCTGTGTCCCCCCTCTAGCAGGGATCTCAGCTACCGATGGGTGTGACCATAGCACCTCCCTCAGTGCCCTCTGTGCTGGGGTCCCTGCCCCTGCCTAGCCGGCCTTTCTCTACTCTCTCCTTATACACTCACACTCTCCTACAAGCCCTGCTCCCAAAAGCGTCCTCATTTCAGGGAGACAGGGAGACCACACTGCCTTCCTTCCTGTCAGTCAACGAGGGCTTTTTCTTATCTGCCACCATTTAATTTTTGTTGGCCTTGGTCTTGCATCTATTCATTCTATTCAAAATGTTTGTTTTGCAAAATAACACTTGCAAGACATTCATGGTGAGTGGAGACATCCTCCCCTCACCATCCCCCCTCCCTAACCCTCCCTCCCCCACCCTCCAGGCTGCTGTGAGCTCTCTCCCATACAGAAAAACACTCCTGGGGACTGCAGATCAATATGCTATTCTTATCTCATTCCTACAACACTTGGAAGATTTCAGGGCATATTTTCTATACTTGGATTTTCACTTACAAATGGAGCTTAGGAAAAAAAATATGTATCTTGGATTTTTCACATGAGAAGAACATAGCTACTTCACTTAATGACATATTTGTTTAATGTTTCATTGTATGGACAAATCATTATTTTCTGCAGCTGCTTTCAGAGGTTAGTCATCATCAGTGCCGTAAATGACCAGGGTGTGTGTGTGTGTGTTTGTGTGTGTGTGTGTGTGTGTGTGTGTGTGTGCATGCACATACACATGCTTATACACACACATCCATGAATCTCTGTGAGCCTGTCTGTAAATGCATAACAAACTAAACACTGAGTCCAAGAGCACATTGAATTCATTCATTCCTAATTTGTTCAGAATGGATCATTTTGGTTTCAATTTAGTTACATGAACTAACAACAGTATTGTTCTACTCTAATTTTTGAGAGAAATACATATATAATTCTGATTATATTATTATAATTTACATATTTAATATAAATGAACCTGAATACCAACCTGAATACAAATTTGTGAGTCTTCTATATGTCTATTTCTTTTGTCACCATAGAATATTGATTTGTAAAATTTGTTTACATAATTGTCATGTATACTGTACATTTTTTTGTCCATTTGACTTTAGGTTATTTTTTTAGGAGGTAGTAACCCTACTATGTATTGAAAAGGCCTGGGCTGGTATGTAGCTCAGTGGCACAGTGCTTGTCTTGCAAGTACAACATCCTGGGTTCAATCCTCTAGTACCAAAAAAGAAAAGATAAAAAAATGCAGCTAAAAAAGAAAAGTACTAATCTTTCCCGTGGTGGCTTTAGATTTTTATGCTTTGCTTAGTGTATTCTGTGTGTGTGTGTGTGTGTGTGTGTGTGTGTGTGTGTGTCAGAGCTGGGGATGGAATTCTGGGCCTGGTGCTTGCTAGGTAGATATTCTACCACAGTGTTATACCCCCAGCCAATGAATAACAACATTTTTTCTTCTTTCATGCTTTTCTTTTTATCTTTTTGTGTTAAGATATATGCTGATTTTCCTACTCACCCATCTTATGACAGATTTTGATGGCAAGGGCTGTATTTGCATTTTAAGTGCACTTGGTGTAACAATGTGCTTACATAGCCTTCTGATGGGCTGTGGTGAACGTGTTTGTGTTAATCCACGGAGCATGTGGCTCTGATCAGAACTGTTCTCTGTGCAGCCTCTGTGTGCTGCTAGACACTGGGAGCCCTTTGTCCATTTAAGCCTTACCCCCACTTCGGGGCATATGCCGTAGCTTCTCTGTGTGCTGCTTAAGATTATGGGCGATCTTGAGATCACATGTCATGGTAGTGGCAGAATAGGGTTTTGAATGCAAGTCTGAGTGTTTTCAAAACCCCAAGATTTTCATGGTGGCAAGTGTCTTGAGTGGCTGCTTTCTAGTCCACTCACTGAAATGTACAGTCCTAAGGTTTCTGGCTTCACATGAAATATTTTGTTGAATTGGATTTAAACCTCCTCCCATGCGCTGAACGCGGTGAGGTAAGGCTCATAAATGTTCTGCGTTGGCTCGTGTCCCAGTGCA
Organism: Dipodomys ordii; assembly: GCF_000151885.1. Taxonomy (NCBI): domain Eukaryota; kingdom Metazoa; phylum Chordata; class Mammalia; order Rodentia; family Heteromyidae; genus Dipodomys; species Dipodomys ordii. The sequence continues at coordinate 23,626,238 of NW_012267236.1, forward strand.
GGAGCTATGGCCACCTTTCAGTGATAATTTCCTTCTAATTGGTTGTAACTAATGCACTGTCATTCTGGAATTTGTCACTTACTGAAATGTACCTTAGCAAATGGAGCGTGCTCCCCATCTAAATGTAAATTTACACACACTAAAACACAGCTCGCTAAGAGGTGGATTAAAGGTGACCGGAAGGTCCCAGAAGGTTCTCAGAGCTGGCCACCTGCCGGTCACAGCCTCAGGGGAGGGAGAGGCGGACGGAGATGGGGAGACTGAGGAACAAGGCCTTGGGGAATGGAGGTTGGGGGCACCCTTGGGTGTGGCTCCTCCTAGCTGTTTTCTTCCTATCACAGAGACCTGGCTGTATTATCCACTCTGCTCTGTGGAGGTTCTGGGGGCCATGTTACAGAGGCGGGGGGACCCAGCACACCCCCCATCCTCCTTTTCACCATCTCTTAGTGCTTCATAGATAAAAATACTTGGAAGCACACATTTGAACCCAAGAGTGAGTCCAGCTCACACATTCTGAGGCCATCTCCAACGGCCATGGAAGTACCTGCTCCCACAAAGCAGGATACCTGCTCTTACTCTGAGCACTGTGGGTGATGGAGCCTCCCACATCATGGCCCTGGTCCCCAGGACCTGCCCATCAGCCAGGAGAAAGCAGGTCACCAGCAGTGTCGCAGTGCCTAGTCCGCCCTTCCCTGGGACGGAACTGAAGCCGTGCAGGGCGACACAGGTGCTTGGTCCTGTGTGAAGCTTCGAGGGTTGTCAGAGGCCAGGGGCCTCAGCCAGCTGCTGTGGGGCCAGGAGGCCTCCATGGTCACAAAGGGCAGGTGAGCAGCTGGAAGGGCAGGCTGGACCCGTGAGGGGTGGTCACTGAGATGGCATGCCCACGCAGGGATGGAGGGGGCTCTTTGCTTCCCCTTCTTTTCTTCCCCATCTCTCCTTTTTGTCTGTCTGTACTCAGAGCTGTGATTTTAAGACCTCCAAGACTTTTAAGATTTCTACACCGAGTCACATTATACGAGTAGAATCGTAGGGTCAGGTGAATTCTGATTGTTGTGGGGCCAACAACAAGATGGAAAGAATCAGACTGTGCAGTGGACGTATCCTTGGAAGACAAAGTATGTGTGTGTGTGTGAGAGAGAGAGAGGGTGGGGGAGAGAACGAATTGAGGAAGATTTGCAAGGCATCTCATTTCTTCTTTTTATGAGCTGGTGAGAAATTAGCGAGTGACTTAAGTGGCCATTTTCACTTTGCGCTTCTGTAAGAAGGGGGTTTTGATTAGCTTTCTATTCCTAGCGCGAATGCTAGTATATCTGTCTTCCAAATTTGTTTTGAGAATTGTTAGAAAGGGCTTGTCTTATCTTACATGTAAAAACAAATCTTTGTTCAGTTGATGGTTGCTGTGATTTTACACTGGGTTAACACCTGCCCTAATGGATTGATACACATGGAACGGCATTGTTACCGTTATTTAATTTGTATTTTATTCCCTCTGGGCAGACAGAATCCATCATGCACATAGTGAGTTTTGTCAGCTGGTAATTTCTCTGTTCTTGTAGAAAGGTCAAGAACACAATTTTGGAGAAAAACTTAAATATTTGCCCTACAGACCAGCTTTCTACCTTCCTTACTAACATTCCCACTGGATTTCCAGCCTGTGCAAGGAGCCTGTCTGAATCGTGCAGAGATCGGGGGTCTGTGCTGGTCCCACAGGAACACTCGGACACCCTCATTGTTTTCTCTGTGTGAGATGCTTTCTGTTGGGTCTTTATTTCCCCTGCTGGATACAATGATTCCTACATCTATTCAGTTCATAAGGAATTCCATAATTCTCATTTTCTGTATCCTGAAACCATGGTTTCTAGACTAAAATCTCAGAAACAGGGACAGGCCCAAGCTTATAATGGAGGAAATGGAAAAAGCCATTTGCAGCCGCAGTGGTCCACAGCTGGACCCTGTTTAGAGATTTCTTACTGCTTGAGCTCAATTCCCAGGCGATCTACTGCAATGTCTCCTTTATTGTCTTTTTTTTTTTTGCATTTAAAACTGTTTTTTCTTGTAAAAATAGTGTTCAGAGGGGTTACAGTTACATGAGTAAGGTAGAGTACCTTTCCTATGGAGCGTTGTTACCTCCTCCTTTGTTTATCCCCTACCATCTTTTTTGTCTTGCTTGTGTGGCAACCTTAGTACTTCTGATTTTCCAAATACCCCTCTAGGCATGTGATGCAGTCTGCACGTTCTGTTCTAACTCACTGTGTTTACAAAGCAGGCTCTGGAGATGAGACTTAACCTCCCAGACTTCCTCCAAAGCGTGGAGGCCTGCCGTTCCCCTATACACCAAATCAAGAGACATGGCAGAGGGCATGTGTCTTGGTGAAAGGGGGTAGATGCCCTGACATGGGGCATGCTGTGGGAAGACAGCATTTCAGCCAACCTTCAGCCATTTCTGGGTACAGACACAAGTTCGGGTTTAAATAGACAAAGAACTGAGTCAGAAGGTGAACCGCATCCAAATGATTATACCTAATACACAAGTGAATTTCCATAGATCCTTATCTCAGTCTTTGCTTTGTGAAGGTTCTAGAAAAACTGTCAGTGTTGTCATCACCAGAGGAGAGCATAGTAAGTGGTGCTTCCTGAGGGTCTGTGTTGTTTTTCCTTGGAAACGTTTCTTCCCCATCCCTCTTTGTTATTGTCAACCTCCTTCTTGGACTCCAAAGTGATTGCCAAGTGGCTTGGAGAGAATGGCGTAGACGATGACAGATACAAAATAAAGGTAAAGTTGCAGAGCTTTTCTCCTGCTTTTAGCTAATCTGGGGGCCCATGAACATAGTATTTTTCAGCAGAAGTATAAGTACAGATACAGAAACACATGCTGTGGATCTCATGTATCAGTTTCTAATAAGTGATTTAAGACTGAGAAGGTATTTCTGTTAAAATTGCAATTTCAGTTATTGCATTCTTGGTGTTAAGAGATAAAAATTATTTATTCATTGTTCCTTTCCATCATTAAAAATGAATTATTAGACCATTTAGGTGTAGGTACACATAGCAAACCATTTATCATGTCTATTTTTTGTTTATAGTACTTTTTCTTTTATACTATTTTTTTTTCTTTTATAGTACTGGCATTTGAACTCAGGGCCTTGAATTTTCTAGGCTAGTGCTCTTTCACCTGAGCTTTGTCCTGGCACTGTTTTTTTAAATTTTCTTTTTAACTTTTTGTTGTTGTTGTTGTTGTCTATGCCTTTTATATACTGGTCCTGGGGTTGGAACTCAGGATTCGGGCACCGTCCCTGAGCTTTTATTCCCTCAAGGCTAGTGCTCTACCCTTGTAACTGGATATTTTTGAGATTGAGTCTCATGAACATTTTTATCTGAGCTGCCTTGAACTTTGATCTTTCTTTGAACTTTCATCTCAGTCTTCTGAGTAGCTAGGATTATAGACATGATTATAGTCCTAACTAGCTCAAGATTTTTTAGTAATGTTGAGTACTCAATTCTATAATTAAATCTGTATTCATTAAACAACTCACTTTACCTTCTCTTAGCCTTGGGCAGCATCCTGTCTACTCTCTGTGCCTGTGAACTGGGCTGCTCTGGATTCCCGGTGTGTCGGTGAACCTGGAGCTCGGCTGGGCACGGGAGGAATAGCAGTGTGTGATTTCACTGACTCACATATTTCAGAATTTTCTTCCATTTAAGGTTTAGTAATATTCCATTTCATGGATATAGCAAATTTTGCTTTTCCTTTCATTTGTTGAAGAACATTTGATTAGCTTTCTCCTTTTGCCTTTTCTTAATAAAAATAACAATTCTGTTTCAAAGGAAATAAGAAAGTAGTTTATTTGGAGCCGAATTCAAATAACCATGGCTTAGAACATGGCTTCAAGGTACTCTGAATGGAGTGTGCTTCCATGAAATGTGAATAAAGCAATCCATAAAGCCATACATTCAGGTAGACAGGAACACTGCAGGAGGGAAATCTTCGCTGTAGGGTTCAGATCTTACAGGATTCTTAGGGCTTTGGGATGAAGTTGCTAAGCTCTGAGATGCTTACCTAACAGTGATAGGATGTCTGGTCAGACTAGAGGTTGAAAGTGAAGGGTTATCAGAGGGCCTGGGGTAGCCCAAGAGAGCAGACCAAGCCTGTAGCCTCTGTCTCTCCATGCCCGGGGTGTTCTTGTCAGCCAAGCTCAAGTCTGCTACAGGATTTTTAGTGCAGATGTGGTTTAGAGTGTCATCTCCCTGGGCTGTTGTGAACCATGGTCCCCTTTCCCTTCTGGAACATTCCATTTACATCAATAGATCCAACAGCTACCTTCTTGTCTCTCTAGTTTATGAGAGTTACATTAGTTACATTTTCTGTACTTTTAAAACTTAAGTTTATTTATTTTTTTGTTTATGTGGTTCCAATGAATCAAACATAGGGCCTCATGTATGCTAGGCCAGCACTCTAACACTAAGCCATATTCTTAGCCCTTTCTGTACTTTTTTTTTTGTTTTGGGTCCGGTCGTGGGGCCTGAACTCGGCCTGGGCGCTGTCCCTCAACTCTTCAGCTCAAGGCTAGCACTCTACCGCTTGAGCCACAACACCACTTCTGGCCTTTTCTTTTTGCTTATGTGGTGCTGAGGAATCGAACCCAGGGCCTCAGGCATGCAAGGCAAGCGCTCTACCACTGAGCCACCTTCCCAGCCCCCTTTCTGTACTTTTTTGAAAGAACTTTTCTCCCCTTGGTCAGTCTCTCATTTTGTTAATGCTCTTCCTTGCCTTCTTTTCTTCAGGGATGGGTTGGATAGCTCCTATGATGGGATTCTAGATTGGAACCCAGTAACTTGCCTCCTTATTAGCTAGGGATGTTAAATTAGGGGTCCCCAGAGTGAACCTCAGTCCAGTGCAGTGTCCTCAGAAGATGCTGGAAGGCTGAGCAAAGGCCATGTGAGGACCAGAATGTCGCGGCCAAGGGTTTCTCAGAGCCACCGAAGGCTGGGAGAGCCGGGGACAGATTGCCTATAGGCGTTTGGGGAGAGTGGTGCTGTCCAGCCTCGAGACTCTTCCTGACAGCAATCTTTTGTCTTGTTGTATTTGTCCTTTAAAACCTATTTTTTTTTTACTTCTAATGCTTTACTCTAATCTTAATGGGTTTGGTGAGAGAAAGGATATTGGCTTTGAGTGGAAAGAAGTAAGCACACACACACACACACACACACACACACACACACACACACATCTACTTACTTCTGACTGAACTTGGCTGTTTCAGGATGGAACCAACTTCTGTATGGCCTCGTCCCCAGCCACCACTGAACTGAGCAGCTTATGAGACACCCCCAGCTGCCACACTCCTCAGACAACATCACAGGCTGCAAATGTTTCTGGGCACCCAGTACAAATCCAATGGAGTCAGCTGGTTCCCTAAGAGCCTGGGATTCCACCGATGCCCGCAGCCATGGGCCTGCAGTCAGAGGGAGTGGCCTACAACACTCTACCCCATGGGACACGGACGTTTCCCTCACATATACACACCAACTGCTGTCCTTGGTCTTTCTATCCCTTTCCCTCGGGATGTGTGTCCCAGCCTCCACAGCGCCCATCCATCAGCCACACCAGCGCGGCATGCATGGCTACCGGCAGGCCCTCTCCTGCTGTTCTAATGAAGCAGTTGTGGAGTCAGCTGCAAACCTTGGGGAAGGAGTATGGGATGTGGGGACCTAGGGAAAACATGCTGTGATTAGCCCCCGACCTTCACCCCTGACTGCACACACATGAGAGACAGCCTCACAGGAGAGCAGCCACACATGACTCTCCGTGGCCCACTTGGAAGCTGTGAGAAGGGGAAACCTCACAGGCTTTGCCTACGGAGCGGCTTGACTTCAGTATGGGGTAGAGACTCACTTCTCTCTTTTCTTTAGAAAGTGATTTCCAAGCTCTATTTGGAATAGGACCTAAGAATACATGAATTAAAAAAAGCACAGCTCGGGCTAGGAAGGTGGCTCAGTGGTAGAGCGCTTGCCTTGCATGCCTGAGGCCCTGGGTTCAATTCCTCAGCACCACATAAGCAAAAAGAAAAAAGCTGGAAGTGGTGCTGTAGCTCAAGTGGTAGAAAGCTAGTCTTGAGCAAAAGAAGCTCAGGGACAGTGCCTAGGACCTGAGTTCAAGCTCCAGGACTGACCCCCCAAAATATTGAAGAAATGGCATACAGGCAAATTTGATGCTTTGTCCTCAGCTTTGAAAGTAGGCTGTGTGGGTCGAACATTTTTACCCAAGAAATGAGGAGCATTGTCTATTATGCCTTCCTTGTTGGAAGCCCTTTTGGTTCTGAGCATCTGAGGGATTGAAGGAGAGGTGTGAAGCAGTTACTCTCATGTACTACATGAAAATCTCATTAATTTAGAACACAAGGGACCAGACAAAATAGATTTTGAATTAATTAGGTTTGCAATCTGCGAAAGTTTTACTCAGAAATATAGGACATCTTGCAGACCGAGGAATCCCCATTCATCCTATTAACTGATGCTACATTTTAATTCAACCGTATTAATGAGAGTGAGGTTCCCTATATTTTGGGGCAAATGAGAGATAGTTGGGGGCATATATTATGCAGGCTTTGTGGCTATGTTATCGAAAGGCATGTTGTAGCCGTCGGGTGTATCTTGTCTGCTTTCAATGGCTATACTTTAGAAATGTTTTTCTTCCTTTTTCAATTCTGATCAATCTGACAGCTAACCCACATTGCCTTGGATTTGTGGATTTCTGAAGATGCAATACTTTTTCCTTATTTTTCACGTCACACTCTTTCATCTTTCCTTCAAAGGTGGCTTGTGTTTATCAGAGAGCCCTCGGCCTCTCAGAAAAATGTTAAAGGCTGTGTGATTTGCATTCCATTTGAAACCCATGCCATGCCTGTAACAGGTTTCTGGCACACAGCTGGCTGCCTGCTGTCCCCAAAGCCATGGCGGAGACCCCTCCCTGTCAGCTTTGCTTGCTGCAACGTGGCTTCATGGGCATGTGGGGAGATACATGAGCAATTATCATGTCAGCTCTTATTAACCTTTCCTTTCGGTGTGAGAGTCAGCTTCCCAGGGCTCCGTGATGATTAAGCCATCGGGATATGGAGCACTTTCTATCACTGGGCCGAGCGCCTATTGGGGTCGGGGAAGGGTAACTCAGTGTAGAGAGGGAAGGGAAGAACACTGGGAGCTGGAGGCTGTTTATCCTCCCAGTGACCGCAGATGCTCCCTCCCACCTCTCACCTAGTCTTTCTCATCTTAGTGTCTTCTCGGGCTCCTCCTAGTTGGCCCTCCATGACCCTGGAGTCTGAGACTCGTCAGGGCTTTCCTCCACAGCTACCCCTCAGCTCTACTTGAGCCCCTGGATAGTTTCTCTGTCTACCACTTGAGATGAGCTCCTCCCTTCAGACAGCTCATAGCTCACACTTCTGTTCGCAACCCCCAGAACAAGGCTTGGTAGAGTTGAGGTGCTTCAAAGCCACTGGCCAAACATGCCAGGGAAAGGCATAGCACTGACCTGGGAGGGTGAAGAAGGCCTTCTCTCCTCATTGCTACCTCTCCCTTCTTTGCCTCTTTCCTCTAGTCAAGTGCCCGATATGTGGATGAGGCCCAGAAGGAAGCCAGGGGCACCCCAGCCAGCCAAAAGGCGTCTCCCCATAAAGCAGGGGAGGCAAATTTCTGGTGGCTCTCCAAAGTGGCTGACTTCCCACTGTCCAGCCACACTCTGAATCATGGTGGGCCCCATGGCCCTTGGTGTCAGTGGGTTTTCTTTCTTTCTTTTGTTCTTTGTGCCAGCCCTGGTGCTTGAACTCAGGCCTAGATGCTGTCCCTGAACTTTGTTGCTCAAGACTAGTGCTCTGTTCCTCGAGCCATATCTTCACTTCTAGCTTTTGGATGGTTAATTGGAAATAAGAGTCTCAAGGACTTTCTTCCTAGGGCTGGCTTCACTTGTGATCCTCAGATCTCAGTCTCCCGAGTAGCTAGGATTATAGGAGTGAAACACCAGTGCCTGACAGGATTCCTATCTTTTGATTGGCTTTTTGGTATTAGAGGGAAGAAGGAGAAGAAGAGTCAAGAACCAAAGCAGAATTAAAAGTGGATGACTGTCATTTTTCTTGTTCTTTTGTTTAAACTAACCAAAGGTTTGGGACAGTAAGTAATTTTGAGTATCAGGGAGGAACTGAGAGAAGGAAAGAGGCTGAAGATAAACAGGAAGAACAGAGATTTGGAGTAAAGACCTGATATTTAGTGCAAAAAATGGACCTGGGGTTTGGCGCGGTGGTGGGAGAAAGGGGGTAGGGTGGGCAGGACGAGGATTTTCTGTTCCCATCGGCTGGCAGCATGCCCTCTCATTTTGGGCTGTCCCCCATGATGTCTTTTAGAGAACCTCATGGTCTAATGGATTCAAAAACAACCCATACCTTAGCCAAGTTACTTCAGGCGTTTTAGCCCAAAGGCACTGGGAATTTTGTTGTTCTTGAAAACATTGTATAATTAAATGCAAATTCCCTATGATTTTTCACAATCTGCAAATCATGTCTTCTGAAGGCAAAGAAAGAAATTCCATGAAGCTTTTCTGAGAGATATTGATTGAGCCTGCACAGGCTCCAGCCCTCCCCATGAAAGTGTGGCCTGGGAGGGCAGGGCGGGGACTGGGGCTTGGTGGACGTCCTCGGGCACTGGTTGTAACTCAGTTTCCCTCACATGGAAAGAAGGAAATGCATAGATGAAAGGACCATGCTGCCTGCATGCTGTAAACTGGATTATCATAAGCTTCCTGCCAGCAGTTACGAACCAAACATTTGGCTCAATCTGAGCCAAACCAAGTTGAGTGAAAACCTTGAGCTTTGCAGAATCTGTGACGGATGAATGGAAACGGTACTCCTGCGGGATGGAGACAAGGAACACTTGCTACCCATCCTCCTCTTCCTCCCTCCTCCCCCTCCTCCTCTCCCTTCCTTCCTCCTCCCCCTCCTTCTCCTCCTTCCCATGATCCTGCCTGTAACTTGCAGCTCTGTGGACTCCACTCTTCCTCCTTGCTCAGGGCTCTGCCAGCCCCTCCCTGTCATGTGCCTGCCGTCCCTGGAGCCTCTCAAAGGGGACGGATTGTTCCTCAGGGTTGAGCCCCATATGAAGAGAAGCCCAAGGCTGGGCAGGTGAGCCAGGTACCTCACAGCTCACCAGTCAGAAAATGGGACTTCCGGGGAGGTGCTGTGACGTTGGCTAAGGCAGAGCAAGCAGTTGCCTAACTCGACACCAGCCTCTGCGAGCTGAGATCCAGACTTGAAATGATTCTAACGAAGATCTCGGCCACTAGCCATTGCGGTAACACACCTGATGCTAGGCCTCTCCCCTTCTGTGCCTTCACCCCCAGTCCTCAGAGAAACCAGAATTCAACTTTGCTTTGTTTGTGTATTTGTTTAGACTTGCTCTGGCTGTGTAGTTACTATGTGGCTCTGGCTGACCTTCAATTTTCTACACTTCTGCCTCAACCTCCCCAGTGCTGGGACTAACTACAGGCACGAACCAGCACAGCCAGTGCTCTTATCCCGTTACTTGGAAGAATTTCCCGATGTGTACTTTTGCACCCAAACAGGCCCAGTAGCATTCCACTGTCTACACAGATGGTGTAGAAGACTTTCTTGTCTGCAAATCAAAAACAATGGGAGCCCTCAGAGATCCTGAATTGTTTCTTGAGCAGTCAGAAAACATGCCCAAACAAATCTGTTTCTGAGACAATGGGGCAGAATTTGTACTGCAAAGGAACCCAGAGAATCCTGAGTCCTGAGTGGCTGGAGCTGAGACTGAACTCTCTAGCAGAGGGACGGATGAGGGAACTGATGCTTAGAAAGGGCACTGGGGGTGGGCACGTGGAGCCAACTCCAAGCCAGCCTCTGACCGCGGTGTTTTCCCGTACAGACTAGCACTGCGGCCACAGCCACGTTCATGCAGCCAGACTCAGGGAAGCAAACTGCCCGAGCAGGTGCCTGTGACTGCAACCTGGTTCTGTCAGATGATGAGGTTTGGGTGCTTGTCACAGGGTCGCATGCCCTGTCATGCCCGATCGATCCTCCTCCTGGACCAGCCACCCCTTCTCCGGACCGCCTGCCGTGTCCCCAGTCAGACAGCATTTGCCTTCACCTCTGTCCAGGACATGCCCTCCTGCCTCTTTCTGTGCCTGAGTTCTCAGCTTGCATTTCCTTTCTAGGTTTCTCCAGGTTCAGAGGGAATTCCTACCGTATCTCCTTCTCTAAACTCTCACTCTGACCAATTTTTTTTCCTTCTGTTTTATGATTCTTAGTGCGTCACGTTCAGGAAGTTTCTGGTTCACACTGGAGTCTCTGGCTCCTCACATCCTTGACTAGAGACCGGGCATGATGCATCTTCTCTCAGGTATCCTGTGTTCTCTAACTATAGTCTCAGTAGCTGGTTAGGTGATGGTGAGGCAGAACTCCCAGAAACACCTGCAAGAGGCAAATGAGGAGAGAAACCCACAGCAGCCAAAGCTGCCTTTGGAGGCCTGGTGACAGTGAAGGGGGGTGGGGCAGAGGGATCCCACTGCAGGGGGCCTCCACCCCTGGTGGCCCTCAGGGTCTGGGCCCTCAGAGGACAGGCTGCAGCCTCTGGGAAACAGTTGGAGCCCTCTCATTACTGGCTGATTGGCCCTCTGTCCTTCTGAGAGGCTCAGACTGATGCCCTTGCTGCGCCCTTGTACCCCGTGGTGTTATGAATGGCCCGCCTTGAATCTGACCTCTTAAATGCTGACTTCCAGCATTTGCAATTTGCCTAGTGGAAGCAGAGAAGACCAGCTATTTCAGAATATGCCAATAAAATTGCTCCTGGGCTGTGAGAGCCACTGGCTCTCTTGATTTACGTCAGCACACAATGCTGTATGTCAAATATGCTTGCAGGGTCTTCTCTCCAAACTTCAAGCTGTAAAATAAGATGGGTATATTTACCTAGCGAATACTGGCCTCTATACACCAATTTTGATAATTAGTATTTGAAATCAATATGGAGGAAACGGAAGGCTGACAAGATGAGAGATGGTGTGGCTAGTCCTTTTGATTTCACCTTGGTTTACACTGGATAGGAGGCTGTAGATGACTAGGTCAAGGCTTTATGAGAGCTGTTTTTAAATCACTAATTATTATTTTATAACCAATTTAAAGGTTTCCTGTGTTCTCCATATCCCCAGTGTAAAGAACCAAATCATATTTTTGCAGTGTTTGAGGGTAAAGTTTCAGGTGTCAGGGACTCACCCACACCCACACAGAAGCACCCTGACGCTGTAGGGTAAGTATACTGTGGGTCTGTTCTAAGATCACTTAGAATGGAGATTCTCCAGCTTGTGTGCTAGTCACATACAATAGGAAAGCAGAAGATGGCATGCAGGAAGAGGTGTCTGGTTTTGCTCTCCCATGGCTTTTATCTGACAAAGCAGAGCCACTCTGGGACAAGAGAAATCAAATTTAAAAAGTACATACATCATCATTCAACTCCTGACACAGTGAAGGAAATGTAGAAATCTTCATAAGCTTATAACAATCATGTACATTTCTTTAGATTGGAATCAAACCTATGGTGTTTGGGCTGCCTGGTTTTTGTGCCATGGTGAACATGTCACGCGGGATGATGTTTGGGAATAGATTTGTTCCTTCCAGCTCACTTTCTGTGAGAAGTTAGCAGAAGATAACATTGCTATGTCAAAGAATGGAATTTTGCACACATATGTATGCATTAGTAATGTGGTTGCTTTTCTGTTTTCCACTAACAGTCTTTCTTTGGGCTCACACTGTCTATGCATGCTTTTCTAAGCTGCAGAGTCTATGGATTTAAGACATTTGAAATTGCACATAAACATTTGCAAGAATGTCTTTATGCTATACAAATACACATAATTTTTATACACACATGCACACAAACAGACATACAAACATCCACACACAGACATACATACATATATACAAATATACATACATATGCAACATACATGTATACAAAAATGCCTGCACATAATACATGTACAAACATACACACACAAAAGCACTCGTGTATGTGTGCACACATATCCATGGACTTTTGTCCTGACCTGTTTTGCATTTCGCATTTCCCTGTTCTTCCTTCTGGCACCTTTGGTTACAGCTTTGTTAAAATACTCTGTTGCTACTTTCATGAAAAGCATCGTTCATGCCCTTTAATACACGGTTCTCTGGCCTAGGACAAATGCTTGCTGTTGGAATGCTTGGCTCCCCTATAGTCTTGCTCTTCATGGAGCTTTTCAGAGTTACCACAGCCCTGCATGGATTATTGTTGCTTAGTCAATATGCTGGGAGAGAAACGAGCCCATGAGTAGTGAGAGGCACCATCCTTTAAGTGTTTACCTTGAAACAGAAACTCATTACGGTACCTATCGTTATACTAGATAAGCACAGCTGCTGCCCCTACATTCCCCTTCTCATCACTCCACGTTGCTACACTGACCTTTTTGATTTACGTTTTCCTCCTCTTCCTTCTCCCCTTTCTATCCCTCCCCTCTCTTATCTCTTCTCCTTTATTCTCCCAGTTTCCCCCTCCCTTCTTCTCATCTTCTCTCTTTCTCTTGCCTTCCCCTGCCCTCTCCTCCCCTCTCCTCTTCTCTCCTCCCTCTCTTCTCTCCCCTCTCCTGTCTCCTCTCCTCCCTGCCCTTTCTTTTCACTCTTCTTTTTTCATGTTTTGAGTCCTAGTGCATGCTACACCTAGTGCTTGTTAGATAAGCACCCCACCCCCACCCCATCTCCAGCTCTGTCACATTGCTATTTTTAAGTTTCAAAAAGATTCTTGGCATAATCAATTAATAACTTGATGTGTGCTATTTTCTGTGATTTTACACATTCCCAATCTGCTTTCTGTTTGTCCTGTGTTCAGATATATTCTATTGATTAGACATACTCAAAGCTCTTGTCAGGCCTTTCTGGAGAATAAGATATAATTTCCCCGTCATGCGTTGGCAGAGACCCAGCTGATGGGATCCATTTGTGTGGGGCTACACTTGTGCTTTGGCATTTTCAAAACATTCTCATCTTAAAAAAGTCTGGCAGAGACAGTTGATGCATCTTCTCCATGAGCTCTTGATCCAAGCATCCCTGACATTCTCCAGGGAATGGTTTTTAGGAAGAAAAAAGTTCAGTGCTGGGAGCTGTGCCTGAAGTTGTACAGACTACAGCCTTGAAGAGGTGGGTGGAATGCAGGGTATAAGACAATCCCAAGTGTCAAATCACCACCCTGCAATGAGTTACTCTGCATTTGCACGTATGTACACACGTGCAAAGATGAATCCCGGGGGCAGTGTGGTGTGGAGGTGGACAGGAAAGAGCAGAGTAAGACCGACTGGGAGAGAGAATGGCTAATTGGCTCAGTTCTGCACTTCCCATCAAAACCCAGCTCTTTACACACCTAGGTGTATAGCAGGTGTGCTTAGTGGAGGGCACCATGTATGAAGACAATTTGTTGCTGGTAGGAGAGAAATTATAATCCAAGAGTCCCACTGGGAACTAAGGGACACTAAGGAGTCACTCAATGGGAAATTTTGCAGCCCTTCTCCACTTTTATTTCCCCCATCAGCCTAAACCCTACTTCTTAGAAGTGTAGTCTTGGCATTACTAAACTAAATAAATCTAATGCTGGCATGTGGTGAAGATTTTAATTTGTCATCCGATTGAAGAGTCCAACCTCAGTGTGTGATCGGCAGTGTTTGGCATGCATACCTCTGGGTGCACACTCAGACATTTCCCACAGCGGCCCTCCCCCACCTAATCAAGTCTTCCCTCCCCCAGCACCCCTCCTCTTCTTTCCTTTCCTGGAAGTGGGAACAGATGGGGAATGGATCCTGGGGTCTTTTTGCCTCCATGTGATGTGTCAGACAGTTGGAATGTCATTCCGCCAATCCAACTTCTAAACCGTGCGCGAGGACTTGAAGGCATCGTTGCATGGTTTTAGACTGAAGCAGCGCATGCGTCTTTCCACAGCTTTTGTGCCCATGAAGTCGAAAAGTATTAATTCTGGTTCCATTAATATCAGTGGAAGTCAGTGTCTGGAGAGAGAACTCTGGGCTTCCCAACATGCTCTATACTCAGTGCTCTGCCAAGTTAAGGAGAGGTATCTTCCTGGGGGACCCAGCTCCCTGACCAGCAGGCCCACCCTGGGTCTGACCAGCACCTACAATAGCGCTTCCTCTCCCAGGCCCTTAGGCTGTAGATTCCTGTAAGCCACGGCCCTTTCTGCTTGCATTTCCCTCTTGTCTCCAGCTCACAGGACATCACCATTGGGAGAATTAAGGGAGATTTTGTGTAAAGCAGTCCTGGAGAGTTTGTCACCTGGAAGAGTCTATTGAATGTTAACTATGATTTGAAACCTCCCACTTTCTGTATTTTAGATGCAGAGAGTTAAAAAATGGCCCCGGACCCAGGCAGGGGATGTGTAGCTTTTCTTTCTTCATTCCTCGAGTGTTTCAATGAGCATTTTCAGTCTTTACTGCATTTTCTGGAAGGCTGTAAGCAGCTGGCTCCTGATGTCTCCTGACTCAGACCTGTCCCCTGCTGTGGCCAGTAGGTCCCACCTCCAATCACAATTGGCAGATCTTGCACTTCCCCAGGGGAAAGCTTCTCCAGTGACATGCTTTGCTGACTCCTTTGGTACGTACTTGCTGGCCTCGCTCTTTGACCCACACCCTGTATTGATCCTGTGTCCATCTGAAAGACCGCAGGAACCACAGCACTCTCCATTTCTGTCTCTGGTCGATTGTAGACATTTTCTCATCTTCTGCAGAGGGCCCCTGCACAGTCAGAATCGCTCTGTCCTGGTCAGTGTCCTTCTCCAACCCTTCAGTAGTTTAGCCAGAAATGAGGGAGCCCGCTCCTCAGGCATACACTCTTGCTCAAGGACACTGACTGGGTTGCTCTCTCTGGCTCACTCTTACCCAGGTCTCCAGACAGACAGCGCTGGTCACTGCTGCTTCCATGGACATGGACTTTCACTGAAAAAAAAAGGGTGCTTTTCTGCCTGACGCTTGGTGATTCAACCACAGATAGTGCGTGTCGCCACGCTCAAGGCTCACAGAGGTGGCATTTCTGTGCCGGGCAGGGCGTATTGAACACACTCGGGCGTGGGGAATCTTACTTCCCGGCCACCTCAGCATCTTTCTTTCAACCGTGGCATCAGAGACGGCTCTAGTGTCATCAGTGGACAAGCTAAGCAAAGACACACAGTGCTGTAAACATGCATTTTTAAAAGTGGGCCACTTCTGTTTGCGGAATGAGACATAATCACTTGTAGAAGGGCCCTTCTACAAGTGGTTACGTCTGCTGCTGGTTTGAAAGAAAAATGTTTTTTTTTTTTTATCACTAGCAAGAAAGGGAACTCTTCTGGGCAAAGGTGCCCAATGTTAAGAGCAGAATTTAGGAATCAAAGCCTTCTATGTGTTGGGAAAGTGGAGTCTGGAGCTCTGGCAGGAGGCAAGTGGAGTTTGGTGGCTTAGAAAGTCAAGGTTTTCAACTTGAGTGTTTCTAAGTCCCCTGGCTTCTGGAAATTGCTTTTCTCTAAGATCCAAATGCAAACCATCAAGCCTGATGCCATGTTGTACAGGAGGCTCCTGGGCAGGCATCTGTGCATGCTTGTGCCATCTTCCTGGGGCATGCCCCAGACCTCTGTCACTACTCCCTCTCTCCCCTCCTCACAGCTCCGCTCCTCTCCACTCCTCTCCTCTGCATTTCATCTTCCGTTCAGTACATACTTAACACCACCACTGCAGGCCTAGAGATGCCAGTCATGCAGGTGATTCTGGTTTTCTCCTTGCTAGTTTGCAGGAAAGCTTCTTATTTTTGTGGCTAGATTTTATACCCTGCTAATTTACCAAGGCTTACCAATAGCTTGGGGGGGAGGAATCTTATAGGGCCTTTTCCATATAGGATCATGTCGTCTGCAAATAGGGATATTTTCACTTCTTCCTTCTCTGGTTGGATCCCTTTTATGCCTTATTGCTCTTGCTAGGAATTCTAGTACTGCCCTGAAGAGGATTGTGCTTTCCCTTCAAATGCATTTCAGAGATGTTTCTTTCTCCCCCACAGTTTCATGGCACATTGAAAAACAAGACTGAATAATGCTGGCAAAACAAGCAAATAAACAAAAGCCCCTCATGCTTTTTCTACCTTCACTTTGTGGCATTGAAAACATCCGAATCTGTAGATCAACCCAAAGGAGAAGAAAACAAGGCCATTTGCATCTCCTGTAAGGTCCTGCAATGGTAGTGTTTCAGGGCTTTTGGAACATGTGGCTTACTACATCTGTGTAGTCGCAGGGCAGGACACACTTCTCCTCCCCCAACCTGTTCCTTTGAAGTTGCACTTTCATTTCACATGAAAGAGCAACCAGCGGACAATTCCTGTGTGGTTTCATTTTCTTCATGGATGGAGACCCACAGAGTAAGGCCCAAACCCTCTTCAGTTCAATGTGATGAAGCAGAAAGAGAGAACGACACAATCTTGGGGCCTTTGAGAGTCTTGGCCCAAGGTGTTTAACTATTATAAGTGCTTCTGAGTGCTCTGGTGTCATTCCTGCCATTTGTTATTTTGCCAAGTGAAGAATTTGAAGAGCTTTGATTTTCCCTGAGCTACACAGCAGGAAGTGGGGAAAGCAACATCTAAACTCCAACAGTCCTCATGACAAATCAGACCTCTTCCCCAACATTGTGAAGTACCCCTTTGTTGGTTAAACTAGAAAATATTTATGGAGTCCTTATTCTAGTGTTCACTATATACACACTCTCTATTCTCAGTAATCCCACAGGGAAAACTTTATAGGCTACTCTACCCATTCTTATGTAATAAAGAAATTACACCACAGAGCAGGTGAGTAGCTTGCTTAAAGCAAGACAGTTAATACTGTTAGGGTTAGCACTTAAAGTCGGCAGCACTCCACCTTTATAAAGTGCTATGCTGTGTAATCTGTTAGTTTTGTCTCGAATATTCTTGGTCTGGTCACAACTTACATCTCCATTGACAAATTGAAGCAATTACCCAGTTTTCTGCCCTGGTTTCTTAATAATTCATGGGAAAGCCTCAGTCTGTCAGTGAGGATAACACATTTCCTGTATGGACAAATGAAGGAATCCATTCTTTGAAAATATGAGGAAGGAACAAATTCCAAATCCGTTCTTTGTGTGCAGGACTATGCAAAACCTGAAACCAGTGAGGTACTATTTATAAAGCTTGTTTATAGCTCCTCTTCTCTTGTATGTTGGCATTCCTGGGTTGAGTAAAATTCCCAGAAGGACTTTACTTCTTCTTCTTTGCCATTCCTCAAGGCAGAGAGTGACAGCACAAATTGCATGTGAGCAGCAATTGGAAGTATCCTCATTTCATGTCATTTAGAGACAGAGACAGTCTGAATGGCTGGCTGATTTAATTACAGGATGTGAAAGTGGGTGATGCAAGGCATACAACTGACAGCGGATGGAGGCCTTCACTGTACGCCCTTGTTTGCATCTCCTGGAATCATTCAGACCTCTCAGGGGGAAATTCCGATGTGACAATAGTAAACAGACACGTTTCTTAAACTGCCAGGGTAAATTATGAGATAATATTGGTGGGTACATGTGTCAATGGAACATGTTCTCTCTTCCTGTCTTTCCTTCTATTTCCTTTTTCTGCCCCTTTCTCTCCTCAGAAGACTTGTCTCTTAGCAGGAAAATTGAGCAGCAGAAATTTCTCTTTTTATAAAGAATGTTCTTGAGATACAATTGGCTCATTTGCAGCTACGTGGCATGGCTGAGCCGAGTGTAAATGAATGAGTCCAGGAGATGGAAAAGTGGTGGTCACAGCATATCTTCTAGTGATGTGGCTATATTTCAGAAGACTTGGCTACATTCTGTTCCTGGTTTTATCAGACCTGATGGTTCTACCCAAGGATAGAAGAGGTGCTATCAGATTTTGAGAATCAAAAGAACAAAATCTCATTCTACCCTGGAAACCCCTCCTCCCATACACACTACTCTCCACTACCCCTAATCTTTATAAAAATTGTTTCCTTTTAAAACATATCTTTAAGTAGTTGTACAAAGGAATTGCTTGATCAGGGTCACCCTTTTCAACATTCTCACTCATCCCTCCATTACCTGCCCCTTTCCTTACTCTTCTTCAGCCTCCTAAGTAGCTAGGATTACAGGTGTGAGCCACCAGCCTGGCTGTGCTTTTGGATCTTTACTCAGAATATTTCTACCTGTGTCCATGAACCCTAATGTTTTCCCTACTTTCTTGAAATAGTTTCATATCTTACATTGAAGTCTTTGATGCATTTTGAATTGATGCTAGTGCAATGTGAAATATAAAGGTTCTAGTTTCAGTTTTCTGCATGTGGATACCCAGCAGTATTTATTGAAGAGGCCATCTTTCTTCCGGAGTATTCTTTTAAGTTATTTTATTTTTTTTTTTTGAGGTTAGTAGAAATGGAGTTGCTTTCCTGATTTCAGTCTCCATCTTCTAATTGTTGATGTACAGAAAAGCTACTGATTTTTGTGGACTGATTTTATACTCTGCTATTGTACCAAAGTTTTTTTTTTTTTTAATCAGCTTTAGTAGCTTGGGGGAGGAGTCTGTAGGGTCCTTTAAGTACAAGATCATGTCATCTCCAAAAAGGGACAGTTTTACTTCTTTCTTCCCTATTTGGGTCCCATTTATGTTTTTCTTTTTCTTTTTTTATTGTGAAAATACCATACAGAGGGGGTACAATCACATGGGCAAGGTAATGAGTACATTTCTTACCAAGAATTGTTGCCTCCTCCTTTGTCATTTATGTTTTTCTTGTCTCATTCTTCTTGATAGGAAATCTAGTACTATACTGAAAAGGAACAGACATTGAAGAGAGAATGGGCATCCTTGTTTATTCCTTATTTTAGAGGAAATGTTTTATACTTAATCAACATTAAGTATAATGTTGATTGTATGTTTTCTGAACATAAACCTAAATGTATTCCTAGCTTCTCCAGAGCTTTTATCATAAAGGGATGTTGGTTCATGTCAAAGCCTTTTCTGCATCTTTGAGATCATCACTTGTTTCTTGAGCTTACTTCTGTTTGTGTGTGGTATTACATTTGTTGATTTACTTATTTTGACCAGCTTTTTATCCCCAGGATGAATTCCACTTAATCATAGTGTATGATGTTTTAGGTTTCTATTTTTTAGGGGGTCTATAGTTCTCTTCCTGATTAGTGTTATGCTGGCTTCATAGAATGAGTTGAGTAGTTATCCTTCCCTTTCTATTTCATTGAAGAGTATGAGGAGTATTGGTGTTAGTTCTCCTTTGAAGACCTGATAGAATTTAGCTATAAATCCATCAGGTCCTGGACTTTTCTTGCACAAAATGTCTTTTATTTATTGCTATTTTAATTTTATTGCTTGCTACAAGTCTATTTAATTGTTTTATATCTTATTGATTCAATTTAGTTATATTGATGGTCTGCCAGATGCTCCAAATTATTGGCTTAAAAGGTTGCAGCGTATTTCCTTGTAATATTCTGAATTTGCTTGTTTCTGCCATGATGTTCTATTTTTACCTCTGATTTTATTTATTTGGGTAATTTCTCTTTTAGGTTTGCTGAAGGCCTGTCAATTTTGTTCACTTTTCAAAAAATCTTTTGTTTTGTTGAGTCTTTGTATTTTTCAAGTCTCCAATTCGTTTTTTTTTCTGATCTAATTATTACTTTTTTCTGTCTACTGATCTTAGGTTTGGCTTGTTGCTCTTCTCCTAGGAGCTTGAGGTACATAATTGTGGCACTGATTTGCTATTTGTCTGCTTTGTAGATGTAGCTACTCATAAGTATAAACTTTTGTCTAAGTATTGCCTTTTCTTTGTTTCACAGTGGGTGATATTTAGCATGTTTATTTATATTGAATTGCAGAATTATTTGAATTTCCTTTCTTATCTCTTTCCTGACCCACTAATCAATCAGCAATGCACTGTTTGGTTTCCATGAGTTGGAGCATTTTCTGTGCTGATCTTCAACTGTTGAGCTCTAATTTTATTCTGTTGTGGTCTGACAGGTTGCAAGGAGTTAAGTTTGATTTTCTTGAATTGGTAATGATTTGCTTTGTGTATTGCCTATTTTGGAGCATGTTCCATGGGTTGCCAAGAAAAATGTATGTTGTGACACTGCTAGGTAAAAGATACTGTTGATGTCTGTTAGGTCTCTCTCATCAATGCAGTTATTTAGCTCTGAGGTTTCTTTGCTGTAAGAGATGTAAGAATTCTTTCTTTCTTTCTTTTCTTTTCTTTTTTGAAGTTCTTATGAACTTCTTTGCTGAGTTTTTGCCTAGATAATCTATCCAAAGGTGATAATGATGTGTTTATTTATCAATGATCAATATGTTTTAATTTGTGTGTTTTTAGGTCAAGTAGTACTTTTTTTGGATGAAATTAGGTGCTACAGCATCTGGTGCATAGCTATTGAGAATTGTTGTATCCTGGTGCAGAGTACTCTTACCCTTTATAATGTCCTTCTTTGTCTCTTCTTACTAATTTTAATTTGAAGTCTGTTTGATCTGAAATTAGTATTACTACTCTGGCCTGTTTATGAGGGCCATTTGCTTGAAAGACTTTGTTTCAGACTTCCATCTTAGTGATTTGTTTTTGTCAGTTAGAGGTATCTTTTGCAGGCAGAACCTGGATGGGTCTTACCTTTTGATCTAACAATATCTTTTGATTGGAGAATTGAGCCCATTTATATCAAGTATTTGAGCTGAGAGGTATGTGATAGTCTTGTCATGTTACACTCCCCCAACCCTTTTATAGGTTTTGCCTCTTCTATTCTTACTATATCATTTGCTCATCTGGTAGAGTCTGTTTTCTCTGCCTATTTATTGTTTATATTTTCTGTATGTAGGACATCTTTGAGTATCTTCTTTGAGTATTTGTCTTTGGTAGTGATAAATTATTTTAGTTTAGTTTGTCATAGAATGTTTTTAATTGCCCTTCATTCATGAATGGAAGTTTGTCTAGATACAATGTTCTTTTGAGTTGTTGTTCACATTCAATGATTGGTATACATCATGTCAAGCCCTTCTTACTTCTATGGTTTCAGCTGAGAAATCTCCAGTTATTCTGACCAGTTTTCCTTTATAGGTAATTGATCTTTTTCTCTCTGACAGCTTTAAGTATCTTCTCTTTGCTTTCTGTTGCACCAGCTTGAATCACAATGTAGCGGTGGAAGGTTCTTTTCTGTCCTGGTCTCTTGGGTGTTCTAAAGGCCTGTTGTACTTGGATGGTCTTTTATTTTTGAATGTTTGGGAAATTTTCTACTATAATTCTGTTCAATATATTTCCTATACCCTTATTTGTCTGTTCTTCTTCTTCCTCAATACTAATCAGCTGAAAATTAGGCTTTGTGGTTGAATCTTGAATTTCTTTTTTCCCTTTAAAAATTTTTTTATAACAAATAGACAATAAAAATGTATAGGTAATAGTATATAGAATAGCTATCTAGCTAATACTCAGATGAAGGCACAAAATATCACAGATATATTGAAGGCCACTCTGTACATCTCACTAAGCTCCTGTCTGTTCTTTCCTCCACTCAGATTGCCACAATGAATATCTACTGCTACAGTGAAAATTCTTGTACATGTTTCTGTGTCCAAGATTTTTCTAGCATAATTGTAGGACTGGATTGCTGGGTTACAATGTGGGTTACCTAGTTTAACTAGATGACACGAACTTGCTCTCAAGTCTGTTGTAACAGCTTGTACTATCCCTGTCTCCACTGAAAGAGATGTAAGAAGAATTCTTTCTTTCTTTCCTTTTTTTTTTTTGAAGTTCTTGTGAACTCCTTTCCCATGGCATGGATTCTTTCTATATGGTTCCCTCCTCTTTCCCTATTTTATCTACTTTGTCTTCAAGCTCTGAGAATCTGTCTTCCATGCCATCAATTCTGCAGGAGAGGCTTTCTACTTTTTATTTCTCTGACTTCTATTTCTCTGCCTTCAGGCTTCTATCTCTTTATTGAAATCTTTTTTAAGATCTTGTATTGACTTCTTTACTCATTGATTTGTTTATCTGTGCCTTCTTTCGTTTCTTTTGAGTGGCTGTTTTTTAAAAAAATAATTTTATTATTTAAGGTGATGTATAGAGGTCCTACCATTTTATGTCAAGTAATGAGTATATTTCCTTTTTGAGACTCTGTCACCCCTTCCTTTACTTTCCCTCAGTTTCTTCCTCCCATTCCTGCCCACAAGTTACCCAAGTCATTTTCCCTATAGTGTATATTGATTAGCTTGATTGCATTTGTTTGTCTTTCCTCCCTCCCTTTCTGTGCCCCCACTTTATCACCTAGAAGAAATAAAATGCAAAGCAAAAATGAACACCACCACTACTACCATCACCACTAACAAAGAACCCCATGTTCCCATTTAGTGGAGTTTATTCAATAAATAGTATTTTAAATGTTTGGAGAAATTTCACCTTTGTGTTTCTCTCCTAAGGGTAACCTCCTTTAGTCTGAGAGTGTGTGAGTGCCTAGATGATCAAGTTCAGTTATATTTTAGCTCTACTTCTGCATATCAGAGAATATATGTGGCACTTTTTTTCTTTCTGAACTTGGCTTACCTAACTTAGCATGATTTGTTCTAGGCCCATCCATTTCCCTGCAAAAAATATAATCTTATTCTTTCTAATGGATGAGTAAATTTTAATTATGTTATTATATTCCACATTTTATCAATCCATTCATTTTTTGTAGGACATCTGGGATATTTCCATGACTTGACTATTGTAAGTAGTGCAGCAATGAACATGAATTTGTAAGTGTCTTTACCATTTCTTGGCTAGTAATGATGTGGGTAGATGCCTAAGAGTGATATGGCTGGTTCACAGGAAAGTTCTGTTTAGTTTTTTGAGGAACCTCCACCATCCTTCCAGAATGCTTATACTAGTTTACATTCTCACGACCAGTGCAATAAGGTTCCTTTTCCCCCATACTCCACAAGAATTCATTGTCATTTGAACTCTTGATGGTGGCTAATCTAATTGATTTGAGTTGGAATCTCAGAGATATTTTGATTTGCATTTCCTTTATGGCCAAGCCTGTCGAGCATTTCCCCGTGTATTAATTTTCCATTGTTTTTCTTCTGAGAAATATCTCCTTAGTTCCTTTGCCCATAATGACTGTTTTCCATTAGACTCATTTGCTGTAGTTTGCAATTTGCTTAGGTATTTTTGTCTTCTCCATGTATTCTTTCATTGTTCTTTGATAAGTGTTCTCACCTTCATGAAATATTTTGGAGTTTTCTATCTTTTCATCAATCATTTAAATCAGTAGATCTTTTAGCCCTATGTATGAAGTTCCCTCTACTTCCTTGTTTTTTCTGATCTATTTCTCACATTTCTTGTATTTCTGTGATTGGTTTTACCCATTTAAAGGCCTTTTTGGTATTGACTTTTAGGTGCCTGAAATCTTTCTAGTGAGTTGTTTTCTGAGTTCTCAATTGACTATGTAGATGATACTGCCCCTAATCTTACCCTAGGGCACTTTGGTGTCCTGGGCTGCCAGCTTGTTTGACCCAGTGTCTTTAGTCAGCAGCCAAGGCAGTCCATCAGCTACAGCTCAACCTGATTCTTCTGTTTGAGCTTCAGTGTGTCCAGAGAGACACAACTCTATGAATAAATTATGATCATTGACAATGGGTTAGAATTTTACTGATGCCGCCAAGAAAGAGGCTGTGGAATGACACAACAGAAGAGCTCTCTAGTGGAGATGTGACATCACATGGGCCATTGTCCTGACACTATCCTACCCTTGGAATGCAGAAGTTCATGTCTGACTGGCTGGCTTACTTTTATTCCACCATCTTTTGTTTTTTTTCTAACACTATCTAAACCTCGACGATATACACTCTCCCCTTTGCTCAGGACAAGGGTCCACCAATGCTGTCTCCTTGGAGTGGTGGGCAACTAGAACCAGACTTCTATACCTCCTTGCTCTCCACGCTGTTCTTGTGACAACACTGTGCATCACACCCTTTCTGGAGCCTCCCTTTGGCCCAAAGTGATGGATTTCAGTGGAGAGATGTACTCAAAGCTTCCTTCACAAGCCTGGATCTGCTGTTGGATGGAGCCACCACTCTTCATGTTATCCAGGATTATGCTAGAGTTTCCTTCCCTGAAGCTAGCCTTAGGCTAACAGAAACCTCAGCCGTCACTACCATTTCCTGTCCCACAATAATGCTTGGCACAATGATTGTTATTTCTGTATTGTAGTTAGGAAAGTTGAATCTCAAAAAGGTTATGATTTGCCTAAATTCAGCAATTGTAACCCAACCCTCAATCCAATAAAAGAATGAAAGAAGGCTGATATGTTTATCAAGAGCTGTATAGTGAACTAAATTCTTCACAGCTAATCTCATTTAATTCTTTAAAAGCCCCATTCAAGAGGCAGCTCTATCTTCATCTTACAAAAGAAGCTGAGGTGAAGTGACAGAGCCTGGGTTTGGATCTTAATGATGGAGGTTTAGTCATCTGCTCAGCTCCTTAGTTTATTTTCCCAAAATTTGTACCAAGACAAGTCAGTAACTGACAGGTATTATTATAATGATCTAAAAGTATGTTAGAGATATTTGGGGAAATCTCCACCATCTTCCTGTTCTTTTTCCTGAAGGCTACCCTCTTTTGTGAGAAGTGTTCTTGGATATTTTAGGAGGCAATCAGACTTCCTGCTTTCCTCAGAGACAGGGCTACTGTCAAGCAAGCTTAGCACAGGTAGATTCAGATCCCAGGTTGCCCATAAATTACTAAAAATGGAACCAAATAAAACAACGTTTTTCTTATTTCACGCTTGTTTACTTATCCTAGATGACATGTGAATGTATTGCCAAAAATAAAACTTCTGTTCACTCATATTTTGCATCTTGATTCCTTCAGTTCAGTTTTTTTCTGCCCCTAAGTAACTCTTACATACTTCAGTGCTTTAGAAATAGCCTTATCCAGGCTAATGACATGAAAATAAGGAGTAATGCATACTCAATTGTACATAATAGGGCTGTAATTCCACAGAGGGATGCCTGAGTGCTTTGCTAATGCCATGAGAAATTCAACGTGGAGTTTCAGGCTCTGGTTACCAAGTAGCAAGACTGGATTGGCCTGTATGGGGCTGGGTGAGCCAGCTTTCCTGGGAGAAGCTGGAAAGAGCCAGGGGCCCCTATAGAGCTGGAAGGCAATGAGGAAAGAGAGGCTGCTGGGGGCTGATTACTCTTCACAATACAGCCGATTATCCCATTCCTCCTCCAACCCTGAACTCTCATGCTGTCTGTAAAGAAGACAATGCCAGAGAGTTTGGGGATGTGAACTGTATTAAATGAAGATGGACATTGTTAGGTCCTAATGGCGCAGTGTTATTTTCAATAAGTTATTTGCCCAGATTTTATTAGTGATCAGAAATCCATGAAGTCATTCACACCCCCAGCACAACTTCCTGCCCTAATTAATAAGTAGTCAACCACTATGCCCAGGGAAGTGTATACAAGTGCTCCCTGGAAGGGTGAGGTCCTACAAGAGGCACCCACTGTGAAAGTCCCGAGGGCAGGAGAGCCTGGGACTGTACAGCTGAATTCTGGAGTCACTGTTGATTAGGAGAGGCAGAATAATGGACAATAGGATCCAAAAGTATGAGTAGAAGCACATGTGACTTACGGAGGGCCAGAAGAGGATTAGAAAGTATGGGTGTCAAGAATGGACAGTCATCTGGGAAGTGAGATGGGCTGAGATGTCTTCAGTGGCTGAGGAAAGCAGTTCAGATCTGAGGGGGGAGATGGTGCAGGGGCTGCTGCAGCAACCTGGTGTGTCCTTGGTCTGAGGCAGCCACACCAGGGCTGACCAGGCGGGAAGAGCCAGTGGTGGGCAGTAGTCATCAGTTACAGCTTGCAAAGTATTTTGCCTTCAGGAAGTGATGCATTTCTTACAAGAGTCCATTTTAGTAATAGCATTGTAGGCCACACAATCTACCTCAATGTCCCTTAAATCGGGAGCTTGATGTCTTTTGAACCACCTAGTATAGACTCATGATCTTCATACCTAAAATTAAAACTTAAAGTTCCACTGCCTTGAATTGCAGTGATGATTAAAAGAGATTCCAGGTAGAAAACCCCAAGCACCACTTGGTGCCTACTCAGCTGGGCTCAGTCTGCTGGCTTCCTCCCCGCTCCTCCAATGTCTTTTCATTGGAACCCTCAGTCATCTTTCCAGTCAGTTTTTCTCCCTGAGGTCCATCTTTGTTTGGTTCTTTAATGGTAGAGCAATACAAAGGCAGAAAAACCAGTTCTTAGATTGATATACTGATTTCATACATCAGTTAACTATGTCATAAATGTATTCTCCTTTGTTTAATCTTTTAACTATGTATTCAACAGGCAGCTTTTGGTTTTCTTTTGCTTTTGCTCGGTGTGTCTACTGGACAGCATCTTTGGTAGCATCCTTTGCAGGTGTAGATGTTGAGCTGTGGGATTGGGGTGGGGGTCATACAGGAAGTGACATCTCAAGGTCACACAGTAGGAATGGCCAGGTCTTCTGCTGCTGGTGCAGTGTTCTTGTCTCCAGAGGATTTAATGAATCTCAGTGCAAAGCAGGGATAACACGATCAGGAAACTAGTAGCTAAGTGCTCTGAAAAAGGCTGTGTGCCTCCTGAGGAGCTCTCTTTTCATTAGAATGATTTACACTGGGCATTTCATTCTCAAAAGCTGCCAACTGTGGAATGATATTTGTGACATGCTTAACCCCATGGGGATTCCTTCTCATATGAAGACAAGAAAAATACCATAAATCATTTTGTTTCCCTGTTTCAAAGTGGAAAAGACATGAATTGTGCTCTTACGGGGTATGCCAAATTAAGTGCCCAGGAAAATGCATTTTTATTAAAAATTTTGACTGAAGAATACAGTAAACTGACAAGGTTTCTGTTTCTCTCTGCACAGACCCCTGGACAGTGGTGGGGAAGGAGGTCTTGTGTTTGTCCCAGGTTTCTGAGCAGGACTGCTGGTACCTGGGTGTGATGTGGTGTGGCTGGGCCAGGTGGGTGTTCAGGTACACATCTGACATGCCTGCTGCACTCGACCAGAAAACTCACATGGGCTGTCAATCAAGAAAAAATCTTTGGTCCAAAGAGAAGAATGCAAATGAAAAATGAGAGCTGGATGTATGTCACAAGAGACAAGAAAGAAGGAAGGAGCCTTGGCTCCTTCTCTGGCCCTGGGTCTGATTGTCCTAAATGGATGGTCTTGTGTTTGTTTTCCCTGGTGGCTATGTTGGAATTTGACAGTAGCTCATGGGCACAGAATGGAGGTCAATCTGTATCTCTGCGTGTGTGAAGTAGATTCTGTTGCGTGCCATTTTGACTTAGAAAGAATCCCCAAAGCCCAAACTACAACTCCAAAGGACCTAGAACAAACTGCCCTTTTTCTCCTGGACTCTCCGCTAATCTTCAGCCCACACCAGCCTTTGAGCCAGCAGTGTCCTGCAGCACGGACCCACCTTCTAGTCCTCAGGGTTATAGTGACCTCCTCTTCTGAAGGAGGGAGGGCCAGGCAAGGCCTCGTTCTAGTTCCTCTACTTCCCACACACCTGGAAGGCATAAAACAGGGAGACAGTAACTGTAGCAGCAGCAGCAGTCCTACAGGAAGCAAAACCCAAGTTTTGCTAAGCAACCCCTGTGGGCCAGCTGTGGATTGAGTGCACAAGCAGTAAGTTATGTAGGTGTAACTGTAGGCAAATTAGACATTGTATCGTCTCATGCTGAATGGCTGGCTGCGGGGCGCAGGACTGAGGCCCAGTGCCACACAGAGTGCTCTTAGGAGACTGGCCTTCCTGGGGACTGGGAGTGAGAATGGCCAGCCCTATCCCTGCCCCACCTCCAGAGAAGAGCTCCAGGCAAGGACCCTGCCAAATGTGCAGTCTGTGTGTGTGTGTGCCATGTAGGTGGGTGGTAGGTATGAGTGTCGTGTGCATGCGTGTGGATGTGTGCATCGTGTTTATGATGTGAATCTGTGCATGTGTGCTTGTCCAGAGTGGGGTCCCTCCCTCTGCTGTCTCATGTTCTTTAAGGGCAAGAGAAAGACTGATTGCTTGCTGTGGGCCAGGCCAGGATGGCCTGGGAAGCACTGCCCGGCCTGCTGTGACAGTGGTGATAACTGAACCTTTGGAACCAAGGAGCTCAGCACCGCCCTGCTGTGTCTCTCCCTGTGTTTTGGGTTCTGGGGCTCTGAGCATCTCGCTCATCCCTACAGGCTGCTGCTGTTCCATATCCCAGGGTCACACACTGGCCTACCTCCTGTCTCTGTCCAGTAGGCTGGAGAGGGCACCCAGCTTCCCAAGGCTGACACAGGCCAGGAGAGGAGATGAAAGAATGGGTGTCAAGGACGGCAGCTGGTACATCACGGCAAGGATATACGGTGAGCTTTAGTAAATGTGAAATCCCGGCCGCTCTCATCAACTGTATGACCTAAAATAATGGTCAGGGCGGGGGAGTGACACCCTCCCTGCGTCTCTGTTAACTTTCTTCTCAGCCTCCTCTTCTCAACTGGAAACAGGGGTAGGACTCAATGAGCTCATCGAGCTGGAAGCTTCCTGTGAACCTGCCTCAGAGCAAAGAGGAGAGGCGCGAGTGTGTGTGTGGGCGGGGCTAGCGGCTGAGCGCACGGGGCTCCATCTCTTACCTGAACTCTCACACTAACTGTGGAGAGCTGTGTTGCTCATTCTATTCTATTCTCTAGGAAACAGAAGCGAAGAGAGTGAAGCTAACCTCCCCGAGTCCCCCTCAGTGCCTGCTGCCGTAAGGAAAGGCGCTGCCAATTTGGCCAGCAGCCAGAGAGAACATCTGTTTCACTAGAGGGGAGATGTAGATGCTCTGAGAGTCTCCCATTATAACAGGTACGGAGAGCAGCTGCTTCCAGGTGTTCTGCTTCCCTTTCAGCAACCCAGCAGCTCTGTCTCTGTTGACAGCGGCCGCCCTTCACCGTGGCCCACAAGCTGGTTTGGGCAGCAGGAGCCTCCTAGGGGAGCTGTGGGTGGAACTGTGGGGTAAGTGCTGGTCTGTCCACTCCGCAAGTCCAGCAGAGCCGAGGCCGGGCAGAGTGGGGAAGCGGTTTCGGGGGAAGGACCAATGGCCCACCGGGGGCCTCTGATCTTGTTTGGCTTTGCTGGTGGATATTTCTCATTCTGGAATAGTTGACCACTTACTGGTAGGCCATTGCTTCTTTCTGAGCAGTGAAGATGGTGCTTTCTATTGGACCAGCACCTCTGGTGTTGATCCGTGCCAGCCAATCATGGCAGAGTGGAGCAATTGTGGGCGTTGGTGTTTTAATAACTGCACATGCTGAATGACCTTCAGGCAAGTCCTTGACAGCCAACCCAGAGCCTGCTTCCTGTGTATAAAGTGAAGGCACTAATGTCTTGCACACCAGGCTGCTGGGAAGATTAATTGAAATGATGGCTGGAAAGCACCTGATGCAGCATGGATGCGGTTTCTGTTTCCTGGCCCCGAGCCCTCTTCCTTCCTACCCTTCTGCTCTCAGCTTGGATGCCACTTCCTCCAGTCATCTTTTCCTGGCTCCTTGTGATGAGTTTCAGAATAACTCAGGGATGTTTCTGACTGGGAATGATGGAAGAGACGAGAAAGGAGAAAGTTTCAGTTGTGCATTCATTTCTAAAAATCAATATATCATGCAACACAAGCAAGCCACCCACAGAATTTATGGGAAAACATAAATGTGGGGAGAAACATTGCTGTGAATTGTCATAAAAAATAGCAGGTGGCTCAAAACAGTCTGTAGTGCTATACATGTTAAATGGTTAAGATGGTAGCTACCATCTTAATGCCATATTTCACCCAGAGGAAGGCCTGAAGTTTGCTGGGGGAAGCAGTGGTGGGGGGGTAGGGAGGGACCTGGTTGGAGGGATATGGATGCTGTGGGGCAGGAGGAAAAGGGTGCTGCGCATTTCGGATGCCTGTGGTCTCTCAAAGCTCATGTATTGAATCCTGAGTGGTTGTCAGAGAGGGTGGGGCCTGGGGAGGTTTTAGTCACGTGGCATCAGTTCTAATCCAAGAGCTGTCTGTCCACCCTGCTGCCATGTGAGGATACAGCGGGCGCCGTGGACCTGTTGCTCTCTCCAGGAGCCAAATCTGCTGGAGCCGACATCTTAAATTTCCCTAACTGGGAACTCTGGGCAATGATCATCTGGTCTTCACAAGCCACCCAGACTAGCGTGGTATTGTTCTTGTTTCAGCATTCCTGACTGAAGCAGAGAGGGGGTCTGCAGTGAGAGAAAGTTCTAGCAGCACAGGTGGGTGGTTCCTGACACATTGAGAAGGGTGGGAGATGCTGGTGTGTGTGTGTGTGTGTGTGTGTGTGTGTGTGTGTGCGTGCGTGCGTGTGCATGTGTGCACTGTGTATTCCTTGACTTGGATCCACCCTATTCAGTTCTTTGCATTCACCTCATCTTTCATATAGATGAATTCATACCCATGCAACGCCAAAATTTATGTGATTATCAAGTTTTCCTTACTCTCTCCGCCTTATTGAACAAAGGTGGGTGCCAGAAGAAGTGCTCAAGAGCAGCGGGCCTGGCCCAGTGCCCCGGCGTGGCATCTGGCGTGGCTCTGCCCACCCTCCCAGGGAAGAGCTAAGCATCCGGGGTGGGCAGCCGCTCACTGCCACTCACGCATTCCCATCGTCACTGTCCAGCACTACACTTGCAGCTTTAATTTCACCAGTGCTCCAAAATGGATAAGTAGTTGCTTGAAGAGAGAGGAGTGGGGAGAGCGCTCCTGGAAAAAGTCACGGATTGGTGTTTGTACACAAACACGTGAACAGACGGGGAATAGATGGGTGTGTGCGTCCAGGCTCTGGCCCGGCCCAGGGCAGGATTTCCAGCAGCCAACACCGTGGTTAAAAATGTGACAATAAGATTTGGCAAGTCAAGTCTTGCCATAGCATGGACCAATCTCAACATCATGAACACTATTTGAAATATAATCTTTCTTCCAATGTTATGAGCTGTGAGCCACATTCTTGGTGTGCGCTGATGTCTTGGTATGTGAACTACTGAACATTCACACCCAGTGCAGTAAGTCATTCAACACGGAGTCCCCAAATAGGGAACTCAGCTTGGGGACCTGATTCTATCCTATGCGCTGAGAAATTCCAGTAACTCAGTTAGCAAGTCTTTAGCCGTCTCTGATTATTATTTAAGTTTTGTTGTGGTGTTGACCATCAATTAAGGACTGCTACCCCTACAGGCCTTCACTGATTTTTCTGCCTTGATATCAAAAGGTGAAACCATGCCAATTAATAAAATACCCTTTTCTTCTGTAATAAAAAGGGATGAAAAAAAGCATAGGGAAAACTAAAGTGAGTAGAAAATGGTGCCCTTTATCTTCAGGCACTCTTGGAGGAGGAATAAAAATGTAGTTGAAGATTGGAGAGAGCCCACATGCCAGCGGATTCTGAGCTCTTGAGAGAGCGGGGTAGTGTGCAGATGGGCAAGGGCATGGGTGCTGCTCATGTGCGCAAGCCTCCTGGTATTTGCTAAGTTCAGTGTCAATCAACTTCTTTGTGCTTTACTAAACGTACACATTTCTGAGAAGCTCTCTTCTGAGCAGCTGGCTATTTATTTAGTAGAAACCCTTATTGTCTTTGTTACAAGTATTTTAAGGGAAAGGCTGTGCTAGACTGTGGGGTGCTTTCTCTAATTAACACCTTCCTAAGGACGGGATTCGGCCTCCATCACCCACTCCAGCCTAGTGCTGTGTCCTTTAAAGTGTCGCAGTACTTTAGAGACGGGAATGAAGATGAGGTGTTTTTTAGCACACCGATGTTTGCTGTTTATCACATTGTATAATACATAAAAGAGTTGAGGTATGGAAATTATTATATTTTTTCAAGTCTAGAGATACCCGGAGAAGACTGCGGTGAACACTAGCTATCAGCAAATGCTCCCAGCTAGGACTTTAAAGATTAATAAAGTATGAAAAAACCATGCATACATGAATAACAATCGAAAGCATCTAGCTTTGACTTGTATGTAATTTTTAAATAATGAATGAGAAAGTCGCTTTTTTTTTTGAGAGAGGAATGTGTGTTTGGAGAAAGGACAAGTGATGTGGAATTAGGATTTTCTGTCTGGGAATGACGCTACCATGATGTGATTTCATTTTCTTCTTTCTTTTGGTAAGAAAACTTGGCAGAGCTTTATTGAACAGGCAGGCAAGCAGACAGACAGACAGACAGAGGCACTCTCTATACCTCAGCAGCTGTAGTAGAATACACCTGGAATGTGTGCTCAGACAACCACACCTCCATTGTTCTTTGCTAGCCAACTGTTCTATGGAGTAGATTCTGAATGAGAAATAAAGACCAGGCCCTCCACGTGCGGGCTTGCCCGGTGCACAGGGGCCTCAGGCAGGGCCTCAGGAGGAGGTCGGGCTGCTGGTCACCAGGTTTCATTTCCAGAAATCTCTGTGTACATGACTCCAGTGTCTCATCTCCAGTGGTGTTTTCTTTCTACCTACTGTTTACCTTCTCAGAATGAGGAGAAACACTAGGTGGATAAGTGTGTGTGTGTGTGTGTGTGTGTGTGTGTGTGTGTGAGCATCAGGAACCCATCTCACCCTTGTTTGAGGCTCCCCTCCAAATGAGTCGCAGGAAGGAGCCCTGTGCTCTCTGCTCCCGAGCGGGAGGCTGTCCTGTCCCGGTGCAGCCCTGCGCTGGCCTTAGAGTTTCTTGGGGTGTGGAGGCGTCTTGTGCTGGCCCCGAGCTTCTCCTGCAGGCGGTGGCGGTTGGGTCTGAGTGGGGGGGTCTGGGTGTGCAGTACCCCGGGCTGCCTGGCGGGATTCAAATCCGAGGGCTGTCCTCTCCTCGCAGTGGCTGGCCTCGGCTTCCCTGGCCAGTCCGTGTCCTTCCGTGGGCAGCGGTCACCCTCCGCAGAGCGGTGCCGGGTGTCTGCCTGGCCTCGCTGTCTTCAGGGCGTCGTTGGTGAGCGTTTGCCTTTGTGTCATGGAGTGTCTGGAAGCAGCCAGTCTCGTGTGGACGGATGTTTGTGCACAGCGGGAACAGGGCGAGGGCCACCTCTGGGGCTCTCCGGGGTGTGTTCGAATCCCACCCTCACTGCTCAACAGCAGGGTGACTTCTGGTACATTTCTCACCCCCCTTGAGTTTCATTCGTTCGTGCATGGGGAAGAGAGTTCCCAAAGTGCCCGTTTTACCAAGTTACACGAGGACCAGTGAGATCAAGAATCTGCCTTCCCTGGCAGTCTGAGAAGGAGGGCGGACCCCACATCCAGTGGCCAGGGTCACCCCACCCCCCTGCTCTCCTCCAGCTACAACCACAGGTAAAGGTCACCCCCCTCCCGCTCCCGCCCCCCTCCTCCAGCTACAAGTTCTATAAGGCTCCAACAACAGCAGCCTAACGATGGGAGCTGCGCTTGGCCCTGGGCTGGTGTGGCAGAGCTCCAGCAACCCAGGCGGATGGACACCGGCCCGCTGGGCACCACCACCTCGCTCCCACTGAAAGGCCTGCGTGGCGGGTGCCCTATGTTTGCGGGCAGAGTGTCTGAGTGGTTTTCATTTAATGATCTAGTTCTCTGGGAAGAGCTATTTTAGATCATACCTTGTAATATTTCTCACAATGGATGATTTTTTTAGGCCCCCAAATGGCAATTTTACATGACTTGATCTAGTAATTTATAGTAGCACTAAATAACCTTTTCTAAAATAACATCCTGTGAGGTCTTTCAAAGGGTTCTGTAATTAATTGGTTGAGGATTTCTGGTAAAAAACACACCATAAATTGTTCCCCCCAGTATGTTACTTAATGTATTAGAAAAAGAAATAGTTCACATAAGCTAAGTGATTTCTCATGTTGATGGAGTGATTTGGTTCTGGGTTCAAGTATTTGCTGTTAGGCCAACTAATTCATGAATTTCATATATCTATATATATGTATATATATATATACACACACAAACGTATAAAAACACACATACACCCATGTAATTGTAACCCCTCTGTACAGTATGTTCACAAATAAAATAAAATTAAATTTAAAAAACCACACATACACACATATATACACACATATACACATATATGTATACACACATACGTGTGTTAGGGTTTGAACTCTGGACCTTACACATACTAGGCAGGTGCTCTTCCACACTTGCTTTTGCATTTCTTTTCTTTCTTTTTTAGCAGGCTCTCTTGTTTCTGCCTGGGTTGTCCTGGAAGGAGCAGAGATCCTCCTCCTTATATTTCCTGTGTAACTGGAATAACAGACACACATTGCTATGCTTCGCTTCTTCATTGGTCGTGCTGGTCAATTCTCCCTAACATTTTGCCCAGGAGGGCTGCGAACCTCAATCCTCCTGATCACAGCCTTCCAGGTAGTTAGGATTGTAAGTGTGAGGGGACATTTTTAGGCTTATGCCATGCGGTCAAGGAGCGTGTGGGTCTGAAGCAAGGGGAAATCATATAGAGAAACTATCCAGCCCCAGTCACAACCCCTGCAATGCACTGATCTCTCGGGGTGGGGGTGGGGGTGTGGAGAGGGGAGGAGGGAGGGCATCTGAGGAGACAGACCCTGCACAGCCCAGGGCATCAGAGACCTGGGCACGAGCTCACACAGCAGCTGCACCATTTGGTGACTTCCATTTCAGCGATTGTAGGGAAACCACCATTTTCATGGGAATCCATTCTCACAGATGTGCCAATAGAAACTTTCATGTGTTTTGAGCAAGAGTTACTAACCAGGGAAGGTGGCTTTAGATCAGGATCTTTACCTACCTCTGGTTGGCTGCAAATCTGGTAGTATTTCTGCCATTTTGGAGTCAGGGAGACATAACCTCATATGGAAATGCAACTGTTTAGATATTTTAATTAGCATTACACACACACACACAGACCACACGTAATATGTACATGTTATAGATGCTCGAATCATAACCATTTGGGCATACTGTAGTTACTTAAATTAATTAAAAATTAAGTAACTACATCCCCCCCCAAGATGTGATCACCAGTATGGCTTTTGGGGGAGAGGCCCCCCAACACACAAGATTTATTCCTTCATTCTGTGAGTGTCCTGGCCCCCCACACACAGATTTATTCCTTCATTCTGTGAGTGTCCTGGCCTTCACAAGTGTGCTCCCATTTCCTTCTTAAGGTCGCTTTGATTCAGGAGCATTCCTGTCTAGGGGCGGGGCGTTTCCCCACTGACATCTCCGTAGAAGAGCAAGGGGACGGGATTACCAGAGATGGCCACTGGGTGGCAATGTTGCTCCATAGAGAGCTGCCTCTGCGCCCCAGGACAGGGCCAGGTTGGGCACAAAGGTAGGGTTCCAAGGTGTGCACAGGGACGCGTTTCCTGACGAATTTACCTCTTTCTGAGCAGTTCTCTTTTGTGCACACCTCCCCTTGCCCAGGCAGAGTGCTGACTGGCGTCTGGGCTGAGCACCGGACAGGCAGCAGTCCAGAAGGGAGAGAGATGCAGCTCTGCATCCACATCACTTAGAAGATTAAAAATAAATCGAAGCACATGTCGCTTCCAAGGGGGCACAAAGAGGACATCTCCATGATTTGCTGCAGTAATGAGAAAAGGCTGCTGGCCCTTGATTTGAACTATCTGGAAAGAGCTAGGGTTCTAATTCGTGTCAGCTGATGATATTTCCAAATGATTGCTTGATTGATTTGTTTATTTATTTATTATTTAACCAAGGAAGCATTTCTTGCCCAGTTTCTACTCTCTGTTAGAGCCTCAGCGTTGGTTCCCATTGAACTGGACATGGGGCGGGGGCAGGAGGGGAGGGGCCCTGGGGGAACAGGTAGGTAGGAAGGAGGGATGAAGAAGCTGGGGTGGGGGTTCTGGGTTCCCTGAGCCTTGGGGTGGGGGTGGGGCACAGAACCCACTGTCTGATGGAGACCAGGCCAGCTTTAGTCTCCACCAGCCTCTTACGGCAAGCACACCCAGGTTAAACCCATTGTGACGGGTGCTTTTGTTTCCCACAGCCCCTCCTGGGCAGGCCTGGGGTGTATTTCACATCCTCTCCAAGTCAGTGGGCAGCTGATGGGGCCTGAGGCCCATCTTTCTTGTTTATGCCTTGCCAAGACGCAGGCAGAGGGACAGAGAGGGGGGAGGAGAGAGAGAGAGAGAGAGAGAGAGAGAGAGAGAGAGAGCATGAGCAGCTTGGGAGGAGGGAAGTGTGGGCAGATGTCCTCATGAAAAATTAACAAGGGATAATCAGAGGCCCCTTCTCTCCCCCTGCAGCCGGAGCCCCCTAGGCCGGCAGCCGGGCCACTGTGAGCACAGAGCACCATGGGAAGAGCAGCAATCTGGCCTTGGGTGGGCTAATGCAGGGTGTTTGATGCACTTGGTGGTCCTCCTGGGACTGGGTTGCAAATGCAGTTCAGGCAAAATTGATGAAGTATCAGTTAATCTAAAGCTGGCAGTTTAGAGAGGTCACAGCTGTGGGGGCTGCAGGGGTCTCCTGGAGACAGGACGGAGAAGACTTAAAGGGAGAGCGTGCCCAGGGAGAGGCAAGTATTTGTCTTCTCCTGACGAGCATTTCTCACACGTGTGTGTGTTACCGGCACGTCTGACCCTCACCTCACCCCCGTGTGGGTAGTCCGAGGCCGGAGCAGGCTCCTTGGCATTCTGATTCCAGCTTGTATGTAATTACACCTCTCCTCGACAAGAAGACAATCCAACCCCACAGCCCTGATCATCATAGGAAGGAAGGGGGAGAAAGCTGCTGCTCCTAATTGAAACAGGCAGTTAGATCTGGTGATGCAAATTTCTCCTTTCCTTTTTTTTTTTTTTAATTGGCTCTCTGAGTCATGTCTGTACCTTCCTCCGCTTCCTGCCCCACCCTGGGAAGGTCGTCTAGGTAAGTGGCCTTCTGCAGATGCTGGCTAGGAACCCATCTCAAGAAATTGTCTGTGAGTGCTATAAACCCTCGGAAAACATCAAGAAGGGAGGAGAAGGTCTGCCCAGGTGCTGTGATTCTAGGTGGGAATCCTACTGCAGAGAGACAGCCGTGGTGGGGCCTGGTGTTCGAGTGGCTTCTCTGTTAGCCTCACCAGTAAGCTCTGCGCTTGGGTCTGGCTTCCCCAAGCTTTGAGACAGAGACAGCACCAGCTGCTTGTGCATATACAAGGCAGGTGGGGTGTCCGGGCCCGTGGTGAAGGAAGGGCTGCGCCTCAGGCTGGCATTCTAGCTCCACCTCTCACTTCCCACCAGCCCCTTCTTTAATCACAAGAGTAGACATGGCCGGGCTATGACTCGGTGGTAGAGCAAGCACTCCCAGACCAGGCCCGGAGCCCCCTGGCTTTCATCCCCAGAACCACCAATTAAAAAGGATGGAAAGAAAACAAACAATAGTGGGGACTGACAATGACACTGGAGGTGGCTGGTGCTCCGCAGCTGTGTGCCGACTCCCCCACGCACGAGCTCACACCTGGACACTGCCATTGGCATCGCTGTCTGCAAGCTGTTCACAAGAAAGGGAAAGTGAGGCTTGGAAGGAAATTTGGAGCTCTTGCCCCGTGTCCTAGGAGGCCGGGTGGCTGGTGCCTCTTCGTGTTCTGGAAGTGTGTGTGCGTATGTCCATGTGTGGGAGGCCTTCAATGAAAATGCATCTGAACAAACCCATGGTGACACAGCCAGACGGAGGCTACTGTGGTCAGTCGCAGAAAGTAAAGGCCCTGACCAGCGGAGCACACAAGCCTCCACTTTGGTTCTCCGGGGACTGCGTGGTCCTGCCAGTGAGTGAAAAGCCAAGTCTGTGTTCTCCTCACTGGCTACTGGTCCCATGCAGCAGGACACAGGGTCCAGCTGCCCGGCCCCCCAGCACAGCTGGGAGGAGACGGGCCTGCAGACACCAGACCCACAGCAGAGTGCTGGCCTTAAAAGATCCCGTGCAGTCAAGATGGTTTGGATTATCTTCCTTCGACACTGGTAAATAAAATCTAAGCCATTCCACCCGAGCCCTCCTGGACCATTTTGTTAATTATTTCGCATTGCTCTCCAAATGGTGAACTGTTATTACAGTCACTCCCACATAAAATGCCCTATAAAGTGAGCACAGAACTCCAGAGTTCTCATTTTCTCATATTATCGCCTGATAAAATATATACACACATGAGTCAGAGAACCAAATTCTAGATCCACAGATATCTCCATTTGTTTTTATTTGCTCTGGGAGCTCAGACAAGAGCTGAGTCTCCAAGCAGCCCTGGCCTGGTATTGACATGTAAATGAGCCCACGGTGAAGCTGGTTGGCTCCGTGCCTGATCTCCGTGTCAATACCTGACTGTCCTCTAATTTATGGACGTGGAGGAGTCAGAGAATAGGCACCATTCTTATCACCGCTGAACACATGTTCAAAATCTACTCCTTGAAATGGGTACGCTCCAGTACAATCGAGTAATACAGGCTACTGTGCCTCCCAAGATGATTCAGAGGCACACTATACTCTGACGCTATTTATCTTCTTTGAAAGGAAATCACTGCCTTAAAAGGTATTTCTGGAGCCAGGGGCCATGTGTGTGTGTGTGTGTGTGTGTGTGTGTGTGTGTGTGTGTGTGTGTGTGTCCCAACTCCAGAACAGAAGCAGAGGAAAGAGCAGCACAGGACAGGGTTCCCTTCCTTCTGTTTGCTTAGAAAGTAGTCTTTTCTTTTTCCTTCCTCCCTCCCTCCCTCCCTCCCTCCCTCCTTCTCTCCCTCATTTCTCCCTCCCTATTTGCCCCCTCCTATCATTTTGTTTTGTGGTGCCTGTACGGTGGCTTGAACTTAGGACCTCATTCTGTCTCTTACCTTTTCTGTTCAAAGGTGGTGCTCCACCACTTGAACCACACTTCTACTTCTGATGTTTTTGTTCCTTGATCCCAGCTTCCTGAGTAGCTGGGATTATATGTGTGAGTCACCAGCACTTGGCTAGAAGCATTTCTTTGCTTTTATTCTTTTCTTTTTGGTCAGTTGTGGGGCTTGAATTCTGGGCTTGGGCGCTGTCCCTCAGCTCTGCAGCTCAAGGCTAGCACTCTACTACTTGAACCACAGCACCACTTCCGGTGTTCTGGTGGTTAATTGGAAATAAGAGTCTCACAGACTTTCCTGCCCGGGCTGGCTTTGAACCACCATCCTCAGATCTCAGCCTCCTGAGTAGCGAGGATTACAGGTGTGAACCACCAGCGCCCGGCTACTAGAAGCATGTCTTTAGGCAGAACGCTAAGCACTGGGGCACTGGGTGTTGTCATGTGCTTCTATTGGGCCATCTCCGTTTCATTTCTGCTTGTCCAGTCCACATTTCCACTTATGTCTGATGGAATGTGTTCACAACACATTTCCTATGCCCACACGCCGTGCTTTAGAATTCGTTCGTTTCCTGAGCGAATGGTGGGTAGTGTGCCTCTCGCTCCTGACCACGTGGTTGTGGAAGATGCTGTAGCTTTCAGGGAGCCCTGGGACAATGCTGAGGCCCGCGGGGCTCCTGGTGCTGGGCTGCCGATGTGGCCCTCCCCTGCGTCGTGGACCTGGGACAGCTCTTCCTTTCCATGGCGTTATCAGTGCTCATCCCCACGCTAAGTGAAGGAGCTGGGTCCAGGAGTATCCAGACAGTAGCAGGGGGAGACGTTAGACATGCACTTTCGTTTGGTGTCTTCCTTTATCTTGGTGGTGTTGATGATGTCTTCCAGCAGCCTAAGCTTAGGGTAGGCCGTGGAGGGACGGCGTGCGTCACTGGGGTGCTGACACGCTTCCCGTGCTCCCTGGGTGGTGCTGCAGTCACCTGCATGACGTTTGATGGACATTCCTTCTGCCCTGCGCGGTGAGATGTCAGGGGCTGCTCAGAGCCGATGTCCCTGCGGGCAGAGGCCAAGGCCAGGATCGCCGTGCTCACAAGCAGAATCGAGAGGAC
The DNA here is from genome assembly GCF_000151885.1 of Dipodomys ordii. NCBI lineage: Eukaryota > Metazoa > Chordata > Mammalia > Rodentia > Heteromyidae > Dipodomys > Dipodomys ordii. The sequence continues at coordinate 23,666,221 of NW_012267236.1, forward strand.
TCCAGGAACCTCTGGAAAGGTGGGGGAGGTCCTGAGACCAGGGAGAATTGAGAAATGCTCGCAGGGGGAAGGTTCTGACACTGTTCACTTCCTGGTTAGCCAGGCCCACCTCTAAGCAAGGCGTGAGGCTTCAGGGGGTTGAGCCACTGTGGGAGACAGAATCGGGTAATAGAGTCAGCGCAGTCCCACAGGCAGAGGCCGGGCAGTGACCGAAGGCAGCACCAAGAGCCTTGGTGAGAACTAAGAGCCAAACCTTGAACGTAACATCAACACCCAGATCTATGGCCATGTTTTTCTCTGGCTTAGGACTGTTCACTGGAACTCTAAAACTGCTTTCTATGCGAGAGCTTGTTCAGATTCCAGCTTCTCCTCCGCCATCTTGCGCCGTCAACCTCTATGGCCATGTTTTTAATTTACTACTTGGCTTTCTTTTGTTTCTCTCTCTCTCTCTTTTTCTTTTTTTCTTTCTTCCTTCCTTCCTTCCCTTCTCCTTCCCTCCCTCCCTCCCTCTCTCTTTCTTTCTTTCTTTCTTTCTTCCTTCCTTCCCTTCCTCCCTCCCTCCCTCCCTCCTTCTTTCTCTCTCTCTTTCTCTCTCTCTTTCTCTCTTTCTTTCTTTCTTTCTTTCTTTCTTTCTTTCTTTCTTTCTTTCTTTCTTTCTTTCTTTCTTTCTTTCTTTCTTCCTTCCCTCCCTCCCTCCCTCTTTCTTTCTTTCTTTCTTTCTTTCTTTCTTTCTTTCTTTCTTTCTTTCTTTCTTTCTTTCTTTCTTTCTTCCTTCCCTCCCTCCCTCCCTCCATCTCTCTCTCTCTTTCTTTCTTTCTTCCTTCCTTCCCTCCCTCCCTCCTTCTCTCTCTCTCTTTTTTTCTTTCTTTTTTTGTCTGTTGTGGGGTTTGAACTTTGGGTCTGGGCGCTGTCCCAGAGCTCTTCAGCTCAAGGCTAGCACTCTACCACTTGAGCCACGGTGCTACTTCTGGCTTTTTCTGCGTATGTGGTGCTGAGGAATTGAACCCAGGGCCTCATGCATGCAAGGCAAGCGCTCTACCACCGGGCTAACTTCCCAGCCCCCCCTTTATTTCTTTTGTATGTTCTTCCCCCATGGCATACCCCTGTTGTCACTGTATTTGATTTTGGTACCTTACATCTTGTATATACATTTACCTAATTATATACATTTATCTAATTTGGGGATGGGAAGGGAAATAACAAAACCCTGAAACAAGGATACAAGATGACCCATTGCAACAATGCTACCCACAAGACACTAGGTTGGAAATGAACTTTACAAGGGGGGCTAAGGAGGGATGGAGTTGGGGAGGGAAGGGATAGTGGGAGAACAACCAAGGAGGGGTAACAATGCTCAACAAGAAATGTGCTCATTGCCTTACTCATGACACTGTAATCCCTCTGTACAGCATCTTTACGATAAAAAACAACCAAACAGTGGCTGTTGTTGCTGTTTTTTAAATTGGCCCAAACACCTGAGAAACATTGAACTTAATGTGACACAGTAAAGTGAGTTGAACCAACTCCCATGAGAAGTTTCTGGAAAGCAGGGCCCCTCTGCCCTCTGGCTGGAGCTGTGCATACACCTTGTGCTGGTACACGAGCCCTGTGCTTTTCAACACCGAGTCCTGCCTATCCTGCCGTTCCTTCTCATGTCTACGCTGGCCTGCCGGTTCTTCTCCTGCGTTCCCTGACACTTGTGCAGCCACAGGGCTAAGGGGGTGCCTGCGCCTTTCCTCCCCCGAGAGCCAGGCTTCCTCCGCCGCCCTGCCTGCAGTGCTACCCGCCAGTCCCCTCTTTACACCGGCTCCTGCATGTGCAGCCCCGTTCTTACATGTAAGCCTTCTCATAGCTCAGTCCCCCTTGGAGGGCCAGTTTCCCAGGCCCAACTTTATTAGTGATCTCTAATGCTTTCCCCTCCCCTCCTATCTTAAAAGAAGACTAACAAGCCATGAGTGAAATTCACAAACGATGAAACCAACTTCTGTCCGTACCACCATAGCACCCCACAGCCAAGGCCCACACACTGGGTCTCTCCAGCCCCACAGCCCCTGATGCGGGTCCTGGGCAGCAGTCAGTGTCTTCCTTGTTTTCCCTCCTCCTTCCTCTCAGCAAACCACCCCCACCCCGCTAGACACGGGACACTCCCGGGGGATTCCCGGGGGAGGGGCACTTCCTCTTTTACACCGAAGTTCTCTGGGCCTGGAAGCCACCTTGTCCCCTTCCTGCTCCTGCTCCCTCCTGCTTGATTCTCCCTCCCTCCCACCCACTTTATTGGGCTGTAATTTCTTCCTTTCACTTGTTGGTGTAAGGAATTATCCTTCTTGTTGATTTTGTCTTGGTGAATTATGTATTCTGCCACAAGAATACAAAATTTGCAAACATAAAATCCTGTCTAGTTCACCGTTGGGTCAGGGAACTGTGCCTGTTTCAAGGCTGGCTTTCAAATATATGAGGAATGAATGAGTGAATGAATGAGTGACAGAGAGGGTGATGCAGCTATGGAGCACACCCACTACACCTACATCACAAACTATACACTTATCCTTCTACACCTCCCATCAATAAGAGACCTCCCAGCTAAGAAAAGTCCAGGACCAGATGGTTTTACAGCGGAATTTTACAAGGCCTTCAAAGCAGAGCTCACACCAATA
>NW_012267236.1:23671631-23811136 GCF_000151885.1 Dipodomys ordii
ACACACACACACACACACACACACACACACAGCTGCCAGGCCATCCCTAAGAGCGGGAGCTGTGTTTCCGTTTGTGCCACCTTCCTTCCGCGCTGCTGGTGCGGCATAGGTCCCACTCTCAGACAGGAGTTCCTCAGTGGAGCCCAAGTCTGTTGATGGAGCAGAAGAGCTCACGACGAGGTCCCAAAGAGACAGATTTGTCAGTGGAATTCAACATGCTCCATTTGCCCTGCTTGCCAAGATCTCTGCAGAGCTGAGCTGGGGTGTTGCCAGACAGGATTTGCAAGCCCACTGTTGGGACAGAGCCCCGTTATTAGCTGTGTTCGTGGGGCCGGGCTCCGTGGAACCAGCGGGACTGCCCCCCCGGGGACCTCACTGAGACCCTTCCTAAATGGTGGCATGAGACTCGCTCTCGACACCCTCCGCAGGAGGAGAGTTTGCCACCGCCAGCATTTCTCAACTTCTTAAATGAGCTTCATATTCTGAAAGTCTTTGACAGAGAGGAGGAACATTCTGGAAAAGTAACATTTCCTTTTGTATTCACTGTAATTCCTTGCCATTCGTGTGGCTCAGACAGATCTGGCGTCGATGGTGATGAGTTCAGCTGAAATGAAAGGGAACTGAGGATGATGTGTGGGGCATGGTCAGTCTCTCCCATCTCCTGCCTTTTCTGGCCACCAGACTGCCTTTGTTCCTTGGCTCCTGGCCCATTGTCCATCCTCAAAGCTGACAGGGTTGCATGTCTCGGTGCCGGTCTTCGGTAGCCAGCTTTATCTCTGACTCTGCTCTTGCCTTCTCTCACTCTGCAGCCGCCATGGGCCCCCTTGGCTCACACGGGATCTGTTCTAGCGTTTGCTGATTCATGTTGTTGATTCCCTCTGCTGCTTCTTCTGCCCCGTGACACTGCATACTTGTGAGATGCTGGAACTGGAGGTGGAACGGGGCCTTCCGAGACCTTCTGAGCTCTAGGTGCGGGAGCCCTGCTCTCTCGAAGACCCAGGTTTCCTTTAACTCACAGTGACTTCATATTACTGCTGTGTTCTCAGGCCGTGACTCAAGTCATCTTAATGCATCTCACTTACACACTCCCATGAGCATGCACATGTGCATGGACACACACACCCCACACATACCACATGCAAACAAACTCCAAAAGACAAATTATGGTCCAGCTCCCATCAGAGCCGGGGAGTTTCTTTGCAGAGGGATGCATTGCACGTTGCACATGGGATGCATGTTCCTGGTTGGAGAGGGAGTTGCACTCCTTCTGCTAGAGAGGCCATGAAGAGAGCTGACCCCCCGGGAGGCTCAGCGGACCCCTCCTGACTTCTGAGGAGGAGAAGTCTTGGGGCTCAGGCTGCCGAGGAGAACAGGGAAGGAGGCAGGGGAGCAAACACGTAAACATTTTCTTTCTCTCATCTGCAAATCCATTAGGACCAGGGCTTTGGTGGTCCTGGGATGGAGCAGAGTAGACTCCTCCTTTGTTTTTCCCCTCCCATCCCTGCCCTCCCATCTCCACAACTACACTCCCCCCATCCCCGCCTAAATTGTAAAGTTCTTTTTCAACATAGTGCCTTCTACATCTCCTTGTTGCAATGGGTCCATCTGTACCCTTATTTAAACATTTTTTCTTTACCTTCCCCTCCCCAAATTATACCAACATTAAATACAGTGAAAACAGGGGTTATACCATGGGAGAAACATACAAAGCAACAAAAAATCACATGGTACTTTATAAATACGTTAGAAATAATAGCAAGAAAGAGAAAACACTTTGTTCCTATCTTGGGGTTCAATTCACTTAACTTCATCTTATCTGGTTATATGTATATACCTTTTCTACTTGTTCCAGATATATACTAGTTATCGCAAATAAGGAAAGCCATGGGACCTATGTTTCTTTGGGCCTGGCTTACAGTAAATGGTGCTGGCAAAATTGGTTAATCACCTGTAGAAAACTAAAGCTGGATCCTTATATATCACCCTGCACCAGAATCAACTCCAAATGGATCAAAGACCTTGGAGTCAAAGCAGACACCCTGGAATAGGAGAAACCCTAGGTCTCCTCGGCACAGGTGGAAATTTTAATAGAGACCCAGAAACACAACAGCTCAAGGAAAGGTTGGACAAATGGGATTGCATGAAATTGCAGAGCTTCTTCGTGGCAAAGGACAGAGCTAGCAAGAACTATTCCTGAAGATGCAGGAAAAGCCAGAAGCAGGCATGACAAGAAGCACAATTCATGTACACGAAGGTTCATTTTAAAGCTGGGCATGGTGGAGTATACCTATAACACCAGCTTTGCCATAGTCCAGGTAGGAGGATTGAGGTCTTAGGCCAGTAATAGTCTAGAAGTGTGAAACTTTATCTGAAAAATAACCAAAGCCAAAAAGATTGTGAACATGGCTTGCATAGTAGAGAAGAAGAGGTTGAGGAGGAAAAGGACAAGGAGGACAAATAAAGAAAAGAAAAGGGGAAAAAAGAAGAGAAAGACACCTTAGAATAACGGTGTAGCAGTCTATGCTTGGCCCCATTTTGACCGGACAAGGGAACACATGCTGGTGTTGCTCATGTTCCTAATACAGAAAGATGGGGTAGAAACAAGGAAGGAGAGAAAGGAAATTGGTGGTGACCAACTGGCCAGGCACTCACACACGTGTTTTACACTCTGAGCCAGTGTGCTTTCAAGGTAGACTGAGCAGGTCTGGAAAGCAAGCAGAGTCCACTTTTCCTAAAAACAATCCCAGCAGATGAGCTGATGGACAGCGTAGATGATCAGCTCTTTAATTCTGATAGTAAATTGATATTGATTAGGATGATTTGGGGTTGTAAGATTTTAACATTACATGACACAGATTTAAAGCTCTCCACCAACACACATGATAACAAGATTTTATCCTGATTAGAAAATAAAGATGTTTCTTGATAGGAGAACTCTAGACAACTCTCCATAATGTCCTGATTAATTGGACAGGGCCTGCTGTGATTTATCACGTTTGGTTCATGGAATATAAATTCCATCTAGGTAAAACAATGACTTGATTAAAAAAAAATCTTATCCAGGCATTGGTGGCTCGTGCCTGTTATTCTGGCTGCTTGGGAGATCATGAGAACACAGACTGTGGTTTGAGACCATTCCAGGCAGAGCAGTTTGTGAGACCCCTCCCTGCCCCCCTCCCCCCGCTTCTTGACCCAAAGTCCAGGGCAGTAGCACATGTCTGTCTTCCAGGGAAGACAGATACCAGGGAATCTGATATTTAGAGAGAGACACCATCTTGATGGAGGGAAGCTGTAAGCAGGGCAAGTGCTTGCAATCAGTGACTACAGGATGCTATCTTAGACAGGTCCCTGCTCAAACTCCTGCCTGAGGCCAAAGCAAGAACCTGGCTTAAAACTGACCTGTGAAAATCAAGGTAGTATTATACCAATGGAACACACACACACACACACACACACACACACACACACACACTCCTGTACTTCTCTGAGTGTGCGTGTCGAATGCAAAAATCCAACCTTAGGAAAGACAGCATGTAAACCTTTGTGGACTCTTTTTGAGAACATATTCCTCAATTCAAAGGAACTCGAATGTTCCCTGAAACTACAGTGACTTTTCTGCATGGTTCATTTGTTCTGGGGACAGGTTAGGTCAGTGGTGTTTCTCGTGAATGTGTGGAGGGCGGGACCCGTGGTTGTCTCCCAGGCTGTGTTGCTACACGCATCTCCCCCTGGCATTGCAGAAAGCAAGTTCGGCTTTGCCCAACCCCTCCCCCACCCCCCCAGGAGGAACCAATAAAACAATACTGATAAAAGAGACAAGAATTATTGAGAAGTCTTTGTTCAGCTACTGTGGGCAGATGAACATACTAGAGAAGAGATTCCATTCCTTTCAGAGAGCGAATGTACGTATTTCTTTTTAAAAGGTAAAAAGTAGGATTGGTCACCCTCGCCAAAAACACTACCACACCAGGCTATGTGTAAGATCATGAATCTAGTTATTCCAATGAGCATAGAAAATACAGTATCAGGAGCAGTACAGTATCAGACATGTCTGCTCCTTACGTTGGAAAGGGGTGCATGGGATGGTGCCTCGAGCTTGCCCGGTATCCAGATGCATGGCCTCTGTGTCTTTGCCTGAGAAACACATTCAATATATCCCAGAATTCCATAGGGAAGATAACCCAAGTGGCTCCAATTCTAGGATGCAACTCTAGGCTAGGGATGCTTCCTTTCTCAGTGCAGTGCTCTTCATTTTTTGAACTTTTCCCATTACCAGCTGATGATTGGATGTATTTATAGTTCGGTCTGTTTAACTGTGTTCATTTGTACTGATCAGTGACAGATTTATACAGTCCTAGATTCGCACCATCACTCTTTATTATTTATATTTCTATAAATTAAAGTCATTATTATCAAAGATGGCCCCTGACAACAGGATGAGGTAGTTGGAAATAGCATTTAATAGTTTCGTAGCCCTGATGAATTCTCTATGGATTGCATCCTGATGCCGACTAAGAAATCATTGTCTTTGCTGGGGGAAAAAAGGAAGTCTGGAGTAATAATAATAATAAGTCACTAATAAAAAACAAAATTTCAGGACTATTTGTAGACACTGGATTTTAGTCTTTCAAATATAGCCCTGACCATCAATAGAGGTAGGTGATAAGGCCAAACAGACCAACTCCTTCCCTCCCTCCCTCTCTTTTTTCCTTCCCTCCTTCGCTTCCTCCCTCCTTTTCTCCCTCCCTCCTTCTCTCCCTCTAGGATAGATTCAGATAATGCATTTTAAATTTCTTTTATCTCTGTGTTGGGGTACAGTGATGTCTACACAAGCGATTTTTAAGCAAGTGCTTTATGACATATGGGGTACACAAAGCCTTTATCTCCCCAGCACCAATAAAACAATCAAATTTAATTGGTGACTTCAGCATAAAACAGTTTATTTGTGACTCTAGGATACCGCAAATTAATAATCAGGCTTTGAGTCTGAGTCTAGCGAGGATGAAGGTAAAAGGGTTGTCTCAGCCTGCTTTTAAAACTCTCTTAATGGACGCAATCTGTGAAGGCTGGACCGCTGCACGCGGGCATCTGGCTTCCTCCTGTGCTGGCTGACAAAGCTGGTCACGTCACCGAATCTCTGGGAACCCCAACTTACCTGTGCATGTGGGTCGCGTTGGTCACACAATGTCAGGGGCTAAAGCTCGTTCAGTTATCAAGGATTCAATTAAAGTGGTTAACGTGCACACATCTGCCAGATGGTGACTGAACACGTGCACACGAGCGTTTATTCTGTAAGAGGTAAGATGATGGCGAGGTAATTTGACTTGCCAGCAGGAAATCTATCCTGCAGTGGCCGTCCATCACACGCACAATGTATTCTTAACCGAAATCTGTTTCTTGCCCATGGGATTTCTTATTTTCATATTCTGGGTAACTTGCATGAACAACAAGCATTCACAACAGTGTTGTATAAATGCTGAAAACACCTCAACCCCTAAAAATGATGGAACTTCATTTTAAGTATTGAGTAATTCCTTTTTTTTTTTGGTCAGTTGTGGGGCTTGAACTCTGGGCCTGGGCGCTATCCCTCAGCACTTCAGCTCAAGGCACAGCGCCACTTCTGGTTTTCTGGTGGTTTATTGGAGATAAGAGTCTCATGGACTTTCCTGTCCGGGCTGGCTTTGAACCGTGATCCTCAGATCTCAGCGTCCTGAGTAGCTAGGATGACAGGTAGGAGCCACTGGTGACCTGCTTACTTCTCTTTTTTTCTGAGTATTTTTTATTATCTTTAAGTAGTTGTACAAAGGAGTTACCATTCGCCAAAACAGTTTATAAATACAGTCTTGACCAATGCCACCCTTTCAAAATTCTTGCCCACCTTTCCCTTACTATTCTTAACTTTTCGGTAATGTATTGAATTTCCTTTTGCCACTTAACAAAGTCATTGATGTAGACAATGCGTGTTGATCTCTGCAGAATTTATTATCTGAACCCCAGGATTGAGAGGTGTAAGAGGAAGGATGGGGTGAAGGATGATGTCTAAGTGACGGCACCGGTAAACACACGTTGCAAGTATTGAGTAATTCTTAAAGAACCACATACTGCTACGTGGGTTCGAGACACAATGCGAAGCGGGCCCCCTAATGGGTCCCACAGATCATATTTTGAACCATCATAGGAACAAACCACACGGTTTGCCCCAAGTCCTTACTAACTAGATGCATTCCCACATAACTCACAGAATCCAGGGGAACAAGAGCGTTCTTACAACACACATTCAACACCAGCCTTTATAAATAAATTCTCATGCAAAATAAAACACTATGCAAAGAGTCTATGCACAGTGGCACACATCTGTAAGCCCAGCCACTTCTGCAGCAGGTCAGAGAGGTGGGTGTGGCAGCCATGACTGTCTCTACTCACGTGGGCCTCTCTCCAGTCTCCTGCTCCTTCCTGGAGTGAGTCTCCAGCCTCAGGATGGATCCAGACTTCTGCAATAAGCAATCTCCTTCTGACCATCTCTGCGTGAGGACGGCAGCCGCCCTGTTCCCTGGCGTGTGCCATCTGAGCTCAGCATCCTGAGACCGCAGTCTGGAAACACATCCTGGGCAGACAGAGGGCAGGTGCATGGGCAGACTGAAGAAGAAAACCTGAGATCCGGCATATAGCGCCAAGATGAGTTTATGAAGCCAGCATGAACGCCACCCCTGCCCTGCTGTGTGACTGGTGTGGCTCAGTAGTGTTGAGAGGCCTTCCATGCTCACCAGGCCCTCACTCCCTCACAGCAGGCTTCCGGCATGTTCCTGGAGCCATCTGCAGGCGGCACAGCGGAGTCTCCGTCTTGTGTCTGACTCACTCTTCTTCCGCAGCATCTCTGTCTGTCTGCAGCCATGGCTCACGTCGGGCCTCAAACCGGTTTTCTTTCCAGGATTTGAAGCTTGGTGTGACTATCTGCCTATTTGTGCTGCCATAACAAAATACACAAGTCTGGGTAATGAATAAAGAACGAGAATTTAAAGTGTTGAGATGGGTGACATGAATTGAGATGCCTTGAATTCATAAACTGCTCTGTTTACAATGGCAGCTCTTTTGTACAACGACTTAAATTTAATAAAATATAAAAAAAGAAACAAAAGAAAAAAGAATGGGAATTTATATTCGCATCATTCCGGAGGCAGAAATGTCCCAAACCAAGGCCCTGGCAGGTTGGGTGTCCGGTGGAGCTGGTTCTCTGCTTCCAGCATGCACCTTGGACTGCGCTCCCACGTTGAAAGGCAGAAAAGCAGAGAAGGGACAGCTGTGAGGGTCTGCGGCCGTTTCCCAGGAAGAGTTCTCAACTGCACGTTTGGTTAAGCCTCTCCTCTTAGTACCAGCTCACTGTGAAGGGGTGGTCAACACTGAAAGCCTAAGACTGACCACCCAGACCCTGGCTTGTGACACCCCTGGATTTATTAGCACCTGTACTTCCTTGACTCTCTTGTCTCTCAACTCCTTTCCTGGGCCTTCCCTAGCTCCCAAGGAGGATGGACACTGGACCGTACTTGGAGGAACGTAAGCGAAAGCCAATATGCTTTCCACGTCTACCTTTAAGTCGTTGCTGGCGGGCTTTGTGAGAACAGCACTCACAAGCTGAGTCCTCCAGAACTTTCTATCAATGCCCACTTCTGAGGTTTCCACTTCTGTCCCAGGGCTCACATCCCCATGAAGGACTCCGTGGAGAAAGATTGAAAGGGGATAATGCAACTCTGCCCTCATGTTCTCACCTCTGTGTTTATGATCGTTTCCCTCAATTATTCTGCTTCACCCACCCCATTCTACTTTCCATGTCTACGTTGGATAATACAGCTTTTTGAAAGGCAGAAAAGTAAAGAAATGTGACTGTAAGTCATTCATGTGTGCAGTGACACTAATGGGAAGCGTTTACACAGGTTTTGTGTGCATCATTTTGGTATTTAAAAACATTCAGCAGTCTGTTTTCAGCAGAGTGATGAGGCCCATGAAATACAGTAAGAATCTCTCCCTAGGAGATAGACGGGGGCTAGGGAGGCTGGATGCATCCCAGGCCACTGTTGTGATCTTCCTTGACTTTTCAGAGCAAACTGTGAACCTCAAAGTTTTCTACCAATCTGACACTTGGGCTTGTGGACACCAGCCGTGAAAGGCAAAGCTGGCTCATGTCACAGGGGTGGAGGACTCCGATTGTCCCTGGACACCACCCCAAGAACTCCTTCTACACACAAAACCAGCTTTGGTAGAATGTGCAGGCTGAGAGAGTTTCATTTTAGCTGGGAAAAGAAGCAAATTCTTACTTTATGATCAGAAATCATGGTAATACCCTAATGAAAGAGCCCTGAAAACAGACTGGCTGATTCAGGACTTTGAGATAAGATTTAGAAATCGTTGTCATTTTCAAACCCATTCAGACAGGAAGAAAGTATGGTTCAAAAGACAACCTAAGGAGAAGCAGGTGCCTTCCAGCCCCGAGGACCAGCCCTGGGCAGCTGAGCTGAGCTGAGCGCCCTTGTTTATACACCACCCCCTCAGCTTCCCAGGGAACTGGAATTGCTCACTTCATTACAGAGAATGGAGAAAACAGTCTGGCATGCAGGCATTCTTTAACATGTGCTTTTTGTCTTTATCTTATTGACTCAACGCGCAGATATCTCTGCCAGAAATGTCCAATTGCACCTTTGTCTGAAGAAGATTTTATATTGATCTTTATCTAATTAGCTAGCTTGAACTGTGGTTTGTGTCATGATTCCTGTCTTGAACTAATTAGCTACTGTAGTGGAAGCTGTGTGGGTCTGAAATCATAATTATGGGTGTGCACAAGCCCTTCCCGTCAGGTCTGTGTTCAGTGGAGACATTTCTAGACATCGTAAACCACCAACCATTTAAAGATTACCTGCACCATCAGCTCTAAGTTAGATTAGACATGCTGCTGGAGAAATGCTCAGGAGCTCAAAGTGTGGTCTAGGCACCTCTAGCTGTGTCCACAGGTGAGTTCTTTACCTCTGCCAGCACTTTTTCCTTATCTGTAGAGGAGACATTACTCAGGATTGAAAACTCACTGGATTTCTAAATCTTAACTCATGACTTGGAACCAGCCAGTCTGTCTCCAGAGCGTTCTCTTTAGGGTGTTTATCATGATTTTTGATCACAGTGTAAGACTTTGTTTCCATTCCAGCTAGAATGGAGAGGTTGCTGGGACTGGATTTACTCGAGAGGCCACCATTTTGTGGGAGGAGCACGCTCTTGGGTTGGTGTCATCTGACAAGGGACAGTATGAGAGTCCTCTACCCCCTATGATATGAACCAGTCTGGCTGTTGTCCACAAGCCCAAGTGTTCGATTGGTAGTGACTTGAGGTTCACAGGTTGTTTAGATATGTCAAGGAAGACCATGAGAGTGGCCCAGGACCCACGCAGCCTCCAGCCTCTTCCTCAGGGACTCCGGTGATCTCTCTGGAGGACTGCCAAGCTCTGAGTGGGACTCTTAGACAGAGATACAGTGCTGGGCAGCTTTCTAGCTGAGAGCTTTCTCTGTTTGTGTGTTCTTCTGTAAATTCATTCTCATTCTGAGAAAATGAATTTTTCCCCACTTCACAATTTCCTACTCAGACCCAGTGATTTTCCTCTCTGCCTCTGTCTCTTTCCTCCCTCTCTTAATCCCTTCTTATCCACCTCACCCTTCCAAATTCGTCTAGAAATACAAGAAATGTCCCTTTCCTTCATACTTTCTTCCTTCTTTCCTTCATCATGTCTTCTCTTTATCCATGCTTCCTTTCTTCTTTTTCTCCTCCCTTTCTCCTTTTTAATGTTAGCTTTTGATGTCACCAAACACAATCATTGGAATCCTAGCCTGGCCCAGTTCATAGTAATTATTTCAGGAGGATTGAAGTGGGTTATGTACAAATCTGAGCCAAGAGAAAACCAAGCCACGGGATTTGCCCAAGCCTGAGGTTTGAAGAAATATCAGAAACTCAAGGTCAAATATGGCTCATGAACGAGGCTCAGTTGAGGGTGTTTGCTGGAACTTCATGCTGAAGAGAAGCAAGTCAGCAGTGACAGGTGAGGAGACACAGGTGAGGAGAGGCAGCCCAGGAGAGACAGATCAAGAGAGGCAGGTGAGGAGAGACAAGGCAGGTGAGGAGAGGCAGGTGTGGAGAGGCCAGGATATCAGGATGGCTCAGCTCCTTCCGCACAGGGACAGTCTCCCTGGGGAGGGTTGGGGTGATGTAACTGTGCGGTTTGAACAACTGCTCTTCAGCGGTTACTATACACCTTGAACATTTGGCTTGGATTGATATTCTTTGTGCCTATATGTTCTGTCAGCATAGGACCTGATAATGGCAGAAGCTTCTCTTTGATGGAAAGCTTTTGCATCAGCCTTCTAACAGGTTGCCCCCATAGAAACCTAGAAGCATTCTCCTTTTCTCTCTTTCCTCCCTCCCTCCCTTCCTCCCTCCTTTCCTCCCTCCATCCCTGCCTTCTTCTCTCCCTCCCTCCCTTCCTTCCCTTTATCATTATTTGGCTAGGACTAGAACTGGGAGAAAAAAAATCTTCCTCAAATTCAAAAAGCATGCATCGAGGGCCAAGCTGTGCATAGAATTGTGTTAGACAGGATTTAGACAGTTGGCTGGAATAGCATCCGATTTTTAGGTAAGAAATCTTCTTCAGGTGGTAGCCTGGGTTAGATGCTATTCCAGGCTCTTGGTGTCTTAAACAAAGAATTGAGGGAGACACATATGAGGGAGCAAACAGCCCCTGGTGGACAGCTTTGAGTGGCAGGTGGTAGGTTTAGAGTAGCTCACAACAGCACATGTTCGTTCCCATAATTCACTGTTATAATGACATTGATGACATGCAGTGCATAAACATGAAGTCGTAAATAGAGGCTTCTCCTAAAGGCTCGCTGAAGGACAGCTAAGTACACTACTGAGCATGAGCCAGTTAGGGAATTTTTCTGAGCAAACGTGGCTGTTATCAGGATGTGGTGCTCACTTGTCTGCCCTACAGGAGATTATCAGTACTTTTTGATAGTCCTGAGGTGGGAAGTTCAGAGGGGTCTTTCAACTTTCCCAGGCAGGGGGTAGATTGGTGGGTTGGTCTTACAAGTGGCCGCCATAGACACAGTTCTATCTGCTGGCCCCTTTTGGAAGCTGATCCAAGCACCTATACAGAGAATCTACCAATAACAACAGGGAAAGGCATTGGAGAGTAATCTCCACTTTCTTTTATGCTTCCGCAGTTGCACATTTGGGAGTTGGGGGAAGCTGGCTGTAGGGACCATGGACGCATCACAGAGGCTGTATATGTTTCCATTCTCTCACCTGTCTCTGCACCTCTTGGCTAGTATTCTCCCCTGGGACTCACATTGCAGCTTTGAGCTAGAGGCCAGGTAGAGATCACCACAATCTCTTCAGATAAGGACAGTGAAGCGTTGGAAGCAGGTGAGTGATGGAGCTTTCCCAAGGGATGGCTGCTTGCTCCTTCTCTCCATCTGTGCTGCTTCCACATGCTGCCTTTCACTCCAGAGTGGTCCTTACGGTGACCAGGAAAGCAGGGCATCGTGAGAAGCTTTTAAATACTGTGGGAAGTGTATGATGTACTTCTGACAGCATGAGGGAGACAGGAAGGACTTCCCCAAAGCCTCTGAGGAGAATCATCCTGTGTGCAGCCTTGTGAGAGCGGCCATCCAGGAAGCATCTGGTGCTGCTGTTACAGGAGGTGAGCAGAGGAGAGAGCGTGGCCCCTTCCTGGAGGGCTGGGAGCATTAAGAGCTTTAAAGGAAGTGAAGCAGCAGAGTGAGTGTGGTGCTGTGGAGCAAGGGCCTCGGTCTCTGAATGAGAGACTCGGTCTCTCACGGTTTTCGAGCAGTTAGCTGTGGCAATGATGTGTACAAATCTACAAGTAAGGGAATTCACAATACATGTTTGGGGGACTAAGAGAAATATGGTATTGAAGAGGTGTTCATGTTCAGCAGCAAGTTATCAAGATTGTGTTGTAAGTTTTGCTCTTAGTATTTAAGCATTACTTACAAACTTGATTAACTCATAAATTTTGAATTTTTTTCTGATCAATAACTATTGGCAATAGACCAAGACTTTTAAATTTGTTTTATTTCTTGCTCCTCTATAGGTCAAGGAAATGTAGGAAGAGCTTCCTGCCTGTAGAGCAGGAATATAACTTTTGACTAATCACGGTTCAGAGGAGATCCTTCATATCAGTACGATAATGAGGTTTTGCCTAAGCACACACATAATATATAGTTATACATGTATGGGTATATATGCATATATACAAACATACTTATTTTTATGTGCATGTATGTGTATATGCATTATATATATATATGTTTTTATTGTACAAACATTTGTATTATGCCTTGTTTAGTGGTACTAGGGTTTGAACTGAGAGGCACACTTGCTTGGCAGATGCTCTAATTAACGTCACAGCTCCAAGTCTGTTTCAGTGTATTTATTTACTGTTTATCTTGAGATAAGCAATACTTATCTTTCCTACCGTTACCTGGACTGTGATCCTCCTGTTTTTTGTTTCCTACCATATGTAGGATGCCCAGCTTCTTTCATTAAGGTGGAATATTGCAGACTTTCTGCCTGGACCAGACTAGACTGAAAGGACATTGTGGCACCCACAGAGGGGCGTGACAAGTGTGCCTGGTGTTATGATGGATGCACGTCTTCAAGGAATGTAGAAGAATGATGTGGCATTACTTGCTTCAACTCATGACTAGTGAGCATCTGCTGCTTGCCTAGGTACACAGATTTCACTGTTCATAATTATCCTGGATGTTAACCCGCAAGCAGAGTTAGAGAGGAAGAAAGGCCAGGTGGAGCACATGGGCCGAGGGACAAAGCCTGCAAACAGAGACAGGAGGAAAGGAAGTCTGATGATGAAAGTCTCCAAGAGGTGTGCAAATAACTCATCTCAGGTCACTCAGGGTGAAATGTGCCATGTGAGGACAGCGTGCTATTGTGTGTGGTGGTCTTTTGTGCACAGGGAAGAAGGCTGCTTCAGGATTCCAGTCTTTTCATTGTTTTTTTTTTTCTTCAATGTTCCTTTTTCTTTTGCTTAACACACACATATATCGTATATATAAATAACATAAATTATATATAAATATATGTAAATATATGCTATGTGTGTTTACATATTATACTTGCATATAAAAAGATTTATATGCATGTATTAAGTAGGTATGGCCAATGGTATTTTTTAACTACAATGATATCAAACTTTTGGATCAAGAGCAATGTCCAAATACACAAAGCTCTGGCGATGGCCTTCACCATGAGGATGTCTGAGAAGAGCCACGTGTGGCTGGCGTGCACTCCAGCCTCGGTGACCATCAAGTCTTGGCCTTGGTGAGACTCCACACAAGCTTTTCCAGGAGGACCACTCTGGTTAGAGGCCATTCCATTAGCTGGATTTGACTTACAGCTCGGGCAGCTGTGTCATGGCATTTCAAAGAGCGTTAAGTGTATAGTCATTAAAAAATAAAACATGAGGTAGCGTGATGGGGCTGTGTGGCACCTCCCCAAGCCCGCACATGCCAGAAGCTGTCTGTGTCACTGTGCATCTTCCGCACCTCAGGGTGAGCTTGTGGAAGACATCCTCGGGAGAGGGTAGGGCTTGGCAGAGAGGATGGTGATAGAGCTACGGTAGTAGAGCAGCCTGAATTAGGAGCAGTCAGAGAAGAGGCAGGCAAGGGCTCTGTCAGGTCAAGAGGAGCCTGGATGGTGGCTGCCGGCTCACTCTTCCAGAAGTGAAGCTGTGGCTCAAAGTGGTAGAGCACTAGCCTAGAATAAAGAAGCTCAGGGATAGCACCCAGGCCTGGAGTTCAAGCTTAGCTTACTTCTGGGAACTCACTGTCCATGCGCCCTCCTGTCTAACTTACATCTGTTGAGTGTCTGAGATGTGTCTAGCCATGTTGGCCTGGCACTTTGAACTTGTCAGTTTCAATCTCCATGTAGTTTGGGATGAGAGGAACACCCTACCCTGTCCAGCGATGGTTGAGTAGGGGTCTTGTGACCTTCCTGTCCAGGCTGGCATTGATCCATGGTCTTCTTGTTCTTGGTCTCCCGAGTAGCTCCAATCGTAGGCAGGCATGAACCACCTGAGTGCAGCCTATGATACTCTTAAAGAAATCTTCAATAAGAAATTCTTGTTGTTCTTTCAAACTTTGGCCAGTGGATTTTGAGTCCTCGGCATGTGACCATATGGTGGAACTGATCACTAGGTAGCTCTAGCTTGCAAAATTTGCATTTTTCATATGGAAAGAAGGAAAAAACTCTAGTCTCCCAGTGAGCTGCCTCTTACGGAGATATGGTTCACTATATTTATGCACGTTGGACACTGACCAAAAGCAATGTTTGGAAAGCACTTAAAGTTTCGCTTTCATTGTGGAAAAATAAGGGAGAAGGCCAAGTTCTTAGTAACTGCCATTCTTGGGGGAGTTTGGTTTCAATTTTTTATGAGGAAGGTGGGGCATCATAAAGATCGTTTAGTGAAAATATTAACATTGAACCTACATACCATAGGTGAGCACCAGTGACTCATGCCTGTAATCCTAGGTACTTGGACATCTGAGATTGGGAGTGTCATGGTTTGAGGCCACCCCAGACCCATACACAGGATTCCCTCCTCGGCAAGTATCTGAGTGCAGTGTGGATGCATGGCGGAAGGCTGAGAGAGGGTAGGCTCAAGGGCCCAGGAAGAGAAGTCATTGGGACTTTATCTCAATAGGACAAGCTGGCATGGTGGCTGTCATCCTAGCTATCAAAGGAAGGCTTAATAAAATAGGAGAGTCAAGGTTCAGGGGTAACCTTGGTCAGGAAGCTCAAAAACAACCAGCACAAAAGAAGGTGTGGCTCAGGAGTAGAAAGCAAGCCTAGCAAGTACAATATCCTGAATCTAAAACTCGGTACCGCTGAAAATGTAACATGACTAGAATGGTTTATTAAATTAGTATGCAGTAAGAAGTATTTAGTATGATAAAACAATATACACCAAGCCAGAAGAAAGTAAATTCAACAACTCTTAGGTATTTTCTATCAGGGATGGAATGCTTTTCACTTCTTGACGCGTGTTGTTATGTACATCATATGCACACACCCACACTCACTCACAGTTTTGTCCTTTAACAGCAATGGCAAGGACATGAAGGACTGAGTTCCTGCAATTCAGATAGCACCACACTACCTGCTTGGTCTCACTCAGGCCTCTCTCATCGTTGTTAAGCATGGCTTAAGCTAGATCTGGGAACCAAATGCATAATTCTCCTTTTACACAGGAGCCTCTGATGTCACGGGAAATCAGACAGGTAAACAATTCAGCACCAGGACAAGGCTGTCTGAGAAAGACATGTTAAATGGAGAGAGCACTACATGCAGGTGTTTTGAGGAAGGATCTAGTAAGTAGTTCACACAAGGGGAGAGCCAGGAGAGCCACACCAGGGGACAGGTTGTCTGGGACATTAAAATGCATTCTGTTTCGAATACAAGAAAAAAATACATGCAAAGGTATTCTAAACAAAAACTCCCCCATATACAAAATGCGTTTCATTCACGGAAGAGAGGGAGAGCTCCGGCTTTCCGGAGCTTCCTCCTGCATTTGCAGCATTTGCTTTAGAGTCTGGCCATTGCTTGTTTAACACATTTGTTTTGAACATCTTGAAGAATGGGGTTGCTCTATCTTCTCCCTTCCCCAAGAAGCCGGGGCGTGTGACATAGATTAGTTTCTCAGTCAAGCTAGTGAATAAATTAGCACAGCCACACAATGTTCAGACATGGCTCTGTGAACTTGGACATCCCCAGAACATTCCAGAAATCCACTCTCGTCCTCCTACCAATGGCAATGGCAACACATCCGTGCTGCCATTCTGAATATCAAGTTAATTGTTGTCCTGTTCAAGGATATTTTCTAAAGCTCGTTTGTAATCATGGGAGGGTGTTTTTTTTAATGTTTCTCGTTCTCAGCTCCGTTTGGTCTTTGAAAAAGGCTTCCAGAGTAGAATGATTTTCATTTTAAATGAATTTTCAGACAACATGCACGAGAACCTGTCAATAGCAGTGAAGGTCATTCAAAGCCCTTGGAAGTATTAATAATACATTCCTCATGAAGGAGCATTTTCTTAGATGAAGTGGTAAATGGTGTTTGAAAGCAGAAAGATCAAGAAAATGTCAGGACCAACTAGCAATTATGGTGCTCTGCCCTGTCTCTGGAAGGATCCTGAGGTGTGCCAATTCTCTGAAATCTCAGAGTTCTGTTCCTGCATTTTAAATCCTGTGCTCTTTGCAAACAATAAATGTATGAAAAAGAAAAGCAACAATCACAAAGGGTACTGCAAATAGCCAGGAAAGCACATAAAAGCATACCATTCTTATGCCATCATCGACCTGGCGGGCAAGGTAAACAATTTAGGACTCTGGGCTTCTCTGAGAGGTCTCCTGGTAATAAAACCTGCCTGTTTGCACAGAAGCCCCAATGCAAGCCGTTTGGGCCATATGTACACCTTCCAATAATACAAGTAACAGTGCCAGGAAGAGGAATCTGAAAAATGTGTCGGAGTTAAATTCAGTGACAGAGTTCTTAAGTGGGAGAGGAATGTTTGATTTGCTGAATGTTGAAAAATATAGCTTTGAACTAGATAATGAAAGGGTTTTATTTAGAACAGCCCAGAGTTCAGTATCACACATTTGTCAAGGGAAATATGCTGGAAAAAAGATCCCTTATGTTTACCTCCAACTATGTATTACACGAGGAAATAGTCATTGCTAAAAGGTTTTAGATGCCTAGAATCTTCCAATGTGAAATTTCCCGATGTCAAATATATATAATATATAATAATAATTTAGATTTCTAATCAGCATCTCAGACTGTTATTTGGCCAGTCCCAATAGAGAATCCCTGCCCTGCAGAGACTCAGGCTGTGGAGCCGTTGGATGTTGGAAGGAGGCCAGAATGCCAGGGTTAACAGTGAAGCATGGATACTGCGCCGTCTCCTGAGCCTCAGCTCTAGGGTCTCTGACTAGGGGTGAGTTTTGGATCTCGATTGTCATGACAACCTCCTTTCTCATGCATTATCTGGATGAAACTGGGATTCAAACTTAATGGGATGCATAGGTTGAAACCATCACCTCACATTAACCCAGAAATAAGTGGTTAGGTGGGATGGAGAGAGCTTTGGTATTCAATTTGAATGCTTGTGGCGGTCACAGCCCTGTGGTGGTTAGGAGTGTGACCGCTACACCCGCCTCCCTGCAAAGGGGTGTCTGAACAGAAACTCTGCATCTGCCCTGCTGAGCTGCTGGCTACTGCAGTCTACATGGGCTGTGTGCATCTGTGTGCACACCAGACTTACCCGAGGGCTCCAGAAGCACTGTGTCTCTGTCAGTAACACAGCAAGTGCTTTCACCTGATGAAATCTGCCCCAGAACTCAGTCATCTGAACCACACAGGTTCAAAGCCACCCTCTGTTTTTTTGATGACACTACCTCATTTTCACACCAGGTCACTTTCCTGTGTGGACTGCAGCAACAAGATTCCTCCCCTCCTGACACCTTCCCATGGCTTCTTACAAAGTTCTCTGCTCTGAGATTTTCTCTGATTTACAGAAAACTACTAATTATTATTTTTATTTTGGTCAGTCATGGGTCTTGAACTCTGGGCCTGGGTGCTGTCCCTCAGCCCTTCAGCTCAATGCAAGCATTCCACCACTTGAGCCACAGTGCCACTTCTGGTTGTCTGTTGGTTTATTGAAGATAAGAGTTTCACAGATTTTCCTGCCTGGGTTGGCTTTGAACCACCATCCTCAGATCTCAGCCTCCTGAGCAGCTAGGATTACAGGCATGAGCCACGGGCACCTGGCACTACTAAATTTTTAGAATGTGGTGCCTGACCTCCTGCAGTGATTGCATTGGGTTTTGTTCTACACAGAAGCTGTGCTTAACTTCTGCTTGCCTCTTGTACACATTGTTTTAAAGAGGCTTCAGGAAATCTGGTGAGAGGAAAAGGTGTGCTTTTTTGCTATCATGTCTCAAGTATGGCCAAGATCCACGCTCCAATTCCACATAGCAGAGCTGAGGTAGTCTGAAAATGGAGGTAGGAAAACAGAGGTTGGAGGTCAGTCCAGACAGGGCCAAGTTTGTACAAGATTCTATCTGAAAAGTAAGCTAAGAACAAAAATAGCAAAAATGGACTAAGGAGCGTGGCTCAAAAGTGCCCATGTGAGATCCCAAATTCCATCCCTAGTATGCCAAAGTCCTACTCTACAGAAGGTATGAATGTTCATTAGCAACATTAACTCTCCTGACATGCTCTTTCTCTGGGCCTCCCCAGTGGGCAACTTTCTTCTTGGCCAGATGCTCATCGTCATGAGTATCTGGATTTCTCCTGATTGGCTGTTTCTTTGTCTGATAGTTCCTTTACTGCTTCCTGAAGTTCTACTGAGAAAAGAAAGGAAAATCACCTGACATAAAATAAAGTCATTGTACTCAGTGACGTGGTGATCATGTGCTCCGTGAGACCACTGTCCAGCTCTCCTTTCTCATTTTTCAAGGGAAAAAAATCACAGCCATTTATTGTTTCTGGAGGCTGACAGTCCAAAGTTAGGGAGCTTCAGGGTGATGTACTCTATATTCTGTAGTTTCTGAAGGAAGGAGATACGTAATTTGCTTCTCTTTTAGCTCTAGAAGTTGCTAGTTGTCGTTGGCTTACTCTCTGTCTTTCTTTTTCTTCAACTTTCTTCTAGGCAGGGTACATTTACTTAAGATCTTTACATAACCTAGAGGCCATGAAAGAATTTTCTTAAATGAAAGAGCTATACTCCCACTAACACAAATTATGCTGTCTCCCCTCAAACACAGACAGTGGAGTTTAAAAAATAGCTAATATGGTAATGTTCCCACACTTCTATAAAAATATGCATCTACCTATGAAAATTGTGTTAGCGTCTTCCAGGATGAACTTAGAGGAAACCATCCATGGCCTTTGGAAAGGCTTCCATTTTGGATGCATTAACATCCACCATGACTATCAAATAACATGCTGGTTTGATGACTGTAATTCATTTTACCCATAGGTTGCCTGTGGAAGCAAAATCTAAACTAATTTACTCATCAGAAACTTGAAATCCAACAATATTAACTATTGTCTCCAAGGACTCACCTGCTTAGTAATGCGATCTATGCTCTAAGGTCAAGCTATCTTCACTTGTACTTCATTGTAGTTCCTAGTATAAGAACTTCTCAGCTCAGAACAACCCCACGGTCAAATCTGAACACTAAAGGTTGACACATGATAATTTAGAGTACCTTCTGCTTCTCCAGGTGCTATTAAGTAGGCTCCTGAATCTACTAAACCAGTGCAGTGGTCCCCAATACTCCGTTTGAAGGCAAATAGCTTAGATATGTTCAAGTCTGTCTTTTCTACTATGGGGTGTGGGGTTGGGGGCATAGGAGCAGCCTAGAAACACCTGTTCCCAGTAGGAAGTCAAACATCTGAGGGCAGGGAAATTGGTCACGTGTCTCGGACATCAGTTTGAAGATGCCTCAGGATCTACACTGTCCTGTTGTCTATTCTTACCATGAGGATTAAGCTACCCTAAACCCTCCTTCAGATAGTTATTATCTTAGCAAATATGATGCTACCAAAAATACTACAAACTAGCTGGGTGCCAGTGGCTCATGCCTGTAATCCTGGCTACTCAGGAGGTTGAGATCTGAGGATCACAGTTCGAAGCCAACCTGGGCAGGAAAGTCCATGAGACTCTTATCTCTAGTTAACTACCAAAACCTGGGAGTGGATCTATGGCTCAAGCAGTATAACATTAGCTTTGAGTGAAAAAGCTAAAGGATAATGTTCAGTTACACACACACACACACACACACACCACAAAAAATAAAGAACAGTTTTATTTCATCTCAGTTCTGGTGGCTGGAAGTCTAAGAGCAAGCACTGGCAGGTTTGGTATCTTATCTTCCACAGAAGAAGGCAGCAGCCGCCATGTATGGCAGAAGGAACAGATCCAGTTCCTGCCAGCCTGCTCCTGGGCTCCTGATCTCCATCATCACAGAGCTTCTTCACGACTCCACCTCTGCACTGTCCCGCGGGCTGTGAAGTTCCAAGCTGTGGATTTGGATTTGGATCTGGGGAGCACATTCGGCTCACAGCACCCCCTCCCGCACTAACTCACTGCAATGGGGAGCACACTCAGCTCACAGCAAACCCTTCCCCCCCCCAGTAACTCATTGCAATGGACTCCTGATTCTTGCTTTTTGATGAGCATCTTTCAGATCTGCCCTGGCAATGGACAGCTGGTGTTCTGGCATGGCTGTCACTCAAACCCCGCCACAGTGGATTTGATGGATACTCTGAACCATTCTCTGAGTGACTGGACCCAGTTCTCACACTGACCATCTGGCAGGCTGCTTGTGTCTGTGGGTCAGGGCCCTGGCCCTGGGTGTCACTTCAGGCTTCACAGCAGGGTCACATGATGGAGAGATTGGACAGTACCGAGTGTCAGGCCCTTCTGCAGGGGGGTGTCCCAGCCCAGAAGAGAGTAGCTTTTGTCCTGAGGCTGGCAGAGCAAGTGTGGCAAGAGCAAGGGCAGGGCAGGGAGAGAGGAGCTGTATGCTTGGTGGGTTGGACGCAGGACTGTCAGGTGAAGCACTTCACAAGTTTCCACAAGCTGTGTGGGGCTGCGTTCACCCAGTGTAATGGTGTCCAGTAGGACCAAACAGAGCTGGGCCCTGAAAAGGGAGAGTCCTGCCAATTATTTTTTACTTGTTCAGCGTAAGTCTGAGTCAGTTTTTATGAGACAGAAGAGAAGACCTTGGGCTGTAAGCACCTGGCCTTGTTGGCATCTCTGTGCATGCCTGCCCTGGTGCCAAATCCAGGTTCTAGCATGGCGACTTGTGAATGTGGAAGGGCGGATGACACACATTTGGGTGCACAGGAATCCCGTGACTTGGAACACACTTTCCTTGGGTCCGGAGCCTTGCCAATGATGACCATTTGCTCAAATAACCATCACGCATCCCCCAGCTACAGATTCCTGTACATTTTGGAGCACGTCAAGGCCTGGGGAAGCAATCTCACCACTGGAATCCAGTTTCTAATTCCTTACAATTGTTTCTGAAGGAAGGAGAACACAGTGGTTCTTTCTATGGAAACATAAAGAATGGACTTGGGGACAAAAAGCACAGCGAGAACAAGACTTTAATGGTGGTCTTGCAAGATTAGGTGTCGACTCGGCAAGCACACTCAGAGTGGTTGCTGCAAGCAACTTGCTCCCTAACATGCGAATCTCTCTCTCCCGTCATGTCTCATTGGCTGAGTACCATAGGTGCACAGTCTTCCTGGACGTTATCTAAGTTTTTAAAATTTTTTTATTGGGTAACTTTAGGACACGCACCTCTTGGGATTGGTTGAAAATTTGAGGTTCATCTTCAGCGGATAGAATGTAAGGGCAAAAGGGGATGAGAACATATGATCAGTTCTATTCACAGGTGTGTTCTCTTGGTTACTATTGCTGTCCTTTTACTGGGAGGGGTTCTGGAGTGGATGTTTGTGATTATTGATATGAAGAGAGCAGCATGGCCAGGTTAAGCAAATTATTGACACTGGACAGGTAGCCCAGTCCTTCCAGGATTCCAAGAGGGCTCCAAGTTACTGGCAGGAGAGAATGGTTCTGGGCAAAGGACACAGATACAAAGGAATGCCTGTTTTTTTATCTGGCTTTTCATTAATTTATGGGCCCGAAGGGCACTATTTGTGATTCCTTGTGGTGAAATCCAATCTTTTGTGCGTTTTCCTGCTTGAGCATTATGTAGAAAACAGTCTCTGCCTCTCAGTTTAGATCACCAGCTTTTGGAGAGTGGAGGAAACTTCTGCCTGTGGTTCTTCCAATCACATTCTACGTGCTGGGGGCCAGAATCTGCTCAAGGAGTGCTCAGTCGGGGAAAACCACCCTATATCAAAAACTGTGCTTCAAACGGTGTGACCATCAGCACATCATCCATACTAGCCAAGTAGCCTGACTTCACACTGAGAAATGTGTAGGTCAGGGCTCCTGATTCATATTTTTCTTAGTTATGAAAATGAAGAGTTATCATACTTTATACAAAATATCCCAAGTAATTAAAAGCTTCCATCTGATGCTGAATTTGTTTTTCTGAAATTTTGGCCATGAAGCAGCAATACATTGGACAGATCCATGACAAGCCAGCCAGTAGAAATTTTAGGTCTCTGTTGTAGTAATAATATCACTATGAAGCACAGATCCTTTCAATCCAGTCTTCTTGAGGCCTACCTCTTCTTAAAACACTATCGCTGATGAGGAATCTCTTCTACTTCTAAGTTTCTGATCTTGCCTCTCTGAGGAGCTGTGAAGAGAAATTTTCAGAGTGAAATGTAGGAGATCACACACCATCTGAACATTGGACTGACACTGGCAGGGGAAAAATCTGAGCTTGTCTGGCCACCCATTCTTCTTAAAGATGTGCACTATAACCTGGCAATATGCTGCATGCAGGGCTACTGGGACAATCAAGAAAAAAATAGACTTTTCTAACAGTAATTGCATAAGGGCAGCTCTTGGCTGTCCCTTAATTGTGTTAAAAAATTGAACAGTCATTGCCTGAGCACCAATTGCCTAAGGCTTAGTTTTCCCTTGGCAGTGAAAATGTGGCCTTTTTTTAAATGTCTCTATAGTCAGTGCCTGAGGACCCACAGTGGCTGTGTTCCAGGAGCTGTTAAGGCAGGGACTAAGCCTCTGTGGCTGCTACAATCAATGTGACCAGCCTGCCTGGGGAACTCACTGCATCCTCTGTCATCCTCTAAATTTGATAAGACATTTTTAATTGAACCCATTCCTAGCTTTGCAATACTCTCCTGAGTTCAATGCTAGTTGCCTTCAAGTCTCAGTTATGTCAGTGGGCATTTGCATGCTAGTGGCTTCTCATTATAACTCACAAAAAAAAACATCTGGTCAGACCCAGGCATTTCTAGCTTGTTTCCAATATAGAGCTAGACCTCTAAATAAGGAGCCTCCCTACACTGAGAACTTGTTTGAGGGTCGGTACCATCGGTAGCTTGGGAGTCCTTTTGGAGTCTACTGCTCATGTCACTCATCACTTTGCGAAAGATGATTGTTGCGGACAGACTTACTCACGCCAGTATCACTTGCCGAGATCAGTCATCAGAGGCTGTCACAGTTTTTGAAGGATAATTAAATTAGAGCTGCTGAAAAATGATTATTGTCTTTTGAGTACACTGATAGTGAAAGACAATGCAGTAAGCCTTATTTATCTAAGTAATTCACTGGCAGACTTACCTGTTTAAGGCTAGGAAGATGCTTAAAACAAACTAGATGGCCTTGTGGGCATAGGAAGTCTCTGAATGTGTGCATTAACAATTGTGTGATTTGCCTGCTTAAACATCCATTTGGCTGGTACTTTACCACATATGAACCCAGCTGCTTGTTAGCTTTCTCAGTTTACCCATCCTCAGAAACTACAGATGTGTGTGTGGGGTGCTGATGGACATTGATGAACACAAGTCTGTCCTAGCAAAGCAAGAATCAAGTTTATGACATAATGCTAAGAGAGGAGATTCAACCCCTTTAAAGCAAAAGACAAGAGACGGGAACTCTCAGTCCACTGAAGAAGGAGATGGTTGTACAACTTTTTGTAAGCTTTGGGAGAACCCTGTATGGTAAAATGGCTCAATATGCAGGCTCATGTGAGGTCACAAACTCAAAGCACGGCAGGGACACTGATGGTAACCCAAAGCAGCGTGGTAGTGAAGTGTCAGCAGGGATGGGTGTGGCTTGTGGTTAAGCGCCCAGTCCTGCAGTGTTGTGGCCAACCCTGATACTACGCTAGGCTAGACTGGCCCTGGTGTAGATCAGTCCACACAAAACAACCCATGGTGCTTCTGGCCTGAGGATCCCTTTGCTATCTCCTCTCTTACTCCAAACCCTGAAGCTGAGGAAAGTGAGAACCAACAGAATGACCCAGCGGACTGACCTCAGAATTCACGCACATGTCTTGCTCTATACTTTGCATTTCCTCCATTCTACTTAGCAATGGATTCAGGTCTTGCAGGATTTAATTATCACCTACTAGACATGAGGCCTTCATTAAATCCGGAGGGAGTTGCAAAGATGAGTCACCAACGAAGGCAGAAGAATGAAAATAGCTCCTGCCCTCAAGTTTAGCTGTGTATAGAGCCATCCTCAGAGCTAGGTGGAGTCACGCAGCACACTGTAGCACCAGTGGGTGTGGAAGGGAGTTTGTGCAGTGCAGAAGTACACGTTGGGGCAGTAACTGTAGTAAGTGGCTGTAGGCCACGTGAGCTGGAGAGGCCTCAGAGAAGAATTCCACCGACAGTCAGAGCTGCAAAGTCTGTCACATCACAAATCCCACGTGCTTCTCTGGCCTCTTCTCCAGCGGCTCATTTTAGTCTTCAGTCCTTTTCATCTGTAGTGACCAGCCCCAGCTCCACCCACAACGAAGCCTTCGCACACCCATCGTGGCTTTAGGCCTGCAGGGGCCTGAGCAGGGCACAAACGATTCCTCTGATTTCAATTGAGGGCAGTGAGGCCCAGACTTCTCTCAGCATGACGCAGCCAGGTGGATGTGAACCGTCTCTTACCTCTCTCCGGCTTTTGTATCCTAAAACTCAGTAAGCGCACAAGTCCTTGCTCACGGTGCCTCTGGGTCAAGTTAGTCCCGTCACAGTTTGTGATCTTGCTCTCCAAGTTGACGGTCAGCTCTGGCAGATGGAGGTCATAGTTGTGGCTTGCTTTGGCTGCATTTTTTTTTTTTGGCTGAAAACTGATCATCTACTGAGCAGTGTCTCCCAAGGCACTGTTGGACCCTGGGGGCACTTTGGAGTCTTCAGTGCTCTGAGAGCAGTAATCCAAGGAAAGGCAATCTCTGGATCCATCTGTGTGCATGAGATCATTACTTCATTTCTAATTTCCTACCTGTAAATTAGCATATAGATAATAATGGTTACTAGAGAGTCAGTGAAGCCATCTAACTCATCCTTTCATACAGTGAAGGAAGAATCCACGCAGGATATAAAAACATTGGGAACACATAGGAAAGTCTATTAGGAAAATGGATAAGCCAGGTTCAGGCACTTGCTCCTTGATACCAAAGAGACATCATGGAGCAAAAAGCTGTCTGTCCATTTATTCTAAGGCATGAAGCCATGGAAAGATGGCACTTCAGTTCATCTTCAGCCAGCTCTGAAACATAGTCATGAGAGCTGGTTTACATACTAGAAGAATAATTAGAGGCCATGTGGGGGGGGGAAGAACCCATGAAGTTGCAGATGTGACCTGGTTATCATTGTCTCTATTCTTGTACCCCTAGTTCCAAAGGAGTTATCCTCATCATCACCTGAGGAGAAGAACAGAGTCCCTTGCTCTAGAATAACTGGAATTATCTCCCTTGCTCTAGAGCACAACCTCATTACCACAGGAGATTTTCCTCACTAAGAGTGATCTGTCCTGCAAGCCTCTGTTGTGCCCAAGGGCTAGCTTCAGTCCCTATCATAAGGGTGTGGTCCAGCCATCCGGTTCTTCCTGGAACCCGAGCTGATTACAGAGGGATGGTAGAGAGAATGGCTGGGTGCAAAGACAGATACAAATTCAAGATGGCAGGCTTTTCTTCCGTCTTTAGTTAATTTGTGGCAGCCCAAAGCGTTTGATTGAGTTCCCGTTGTGAGTGCTCTTCCAGAAGGCAGAAGGTGGGAAGCCTTTAGGTGTTGGCTATTATCCAACAGATAATAATAATGAAAAAAAATCTTTAAGCACTGAAGTCGTCCTTCTTGGAATTAGTCATCTTCTCATGATCATTTCAGAGGAAAAAAGGTAGTACAGAGATACATGCTAACCAGTGACCACGGACACTGTGCCCTCTTACCTCCTTACCTGTGTCAGAAGAATGTGAAGCCACCCACTGAACCCTCTTTGTGGAGCTAAACACATCATAGGACCTTGGATGTGACAGGATTGAGGACTCAATAAAACCCTATCATCAGCCAGTTCAGTCTTACAGCCATCCTCCTTTTTGATTTAGGAAAGACGGGTATATAAAGGAACTATGTACCGCCTTATTTCCTCTCTCCAAATGGAAAACAAAACCCCATCGCTAATGGCCAGAGAGCTTCAAGATGTGTACCTATAAACATTGCCTCATTCTTACCGTAAGAATATGAAAGGACAATTCATCCCTGGAGAAATGAAAGAAGAGCCCGTGTCTCTCATCACAGAGAGTGGCGCTGAGCTCAGCAATGGCTGGCTTGTCCCTCACAGGCAACTGGTCCAAGCTGTCACTAGTAAAGACAGGGACAGGTCTACTCTGGCCCAGAGGAGATGCAGGGGCTGATGAGTGAGGGTGACAGGTGCCAGCCATCTGTTCGCCCAGGGGATGGCCACATGGGTGACTGTGAATGGGAGGCACCAGGCTTGAAGTCTTAGTCTTACTGGCTCCCCAGAATGGGGGAGCTAACCTTCTTTTTAAATATAAATACCTTTATTACCAGACAAAAGTAGCTCTTGGTTTCCAAGGCCCTGTGTGGTTATGGATGCAGACTCACTTCCCCCGTACCCCATGCTGTGGTAACTGCTCTGGGGTGAGAATTTGGAATTTGGTGTTTTTACAGATTCCCTCAGCTGATACCACCAGGCAGCCCAAAGCCGGGAAATGATGCCTTAAACCTTCTTGAAATTTCCTACCCATGCAAATGGCCGAGGATTTACTGTAGTGCAGACTTGGATCCAGTAAGCTAGGCTAGGTCTGCGATTTTGCCAAGTTGAGCACAGGAGTGCTGGTCTGAGCTGTGCACTTGGAGCCTCTCGGATCCAAGGTCTACCCTTGAAGTACTTACAGCTCGAGCAGCGGACAGCACATACAGGCTGTTCTTCCCCAGGATAAACACACTTCTCAGTAACATACATCCAGTTTCATCCTTTCATTTAACCATTAGGAAAGCATTAACTGTCCCTAGAGTCATTATTTTGAATGTATTTAAATAGCTTCTACAGCTTAAGTTCACCTCTACAAAGGGAACAGAAACACCTTTCCCAAGGTGGTAGCTGGAAGAAGAAAAGTGCTAAAATTTACCCTCAAAGCTCATTCTGCTGTCCAGATTGGTTCAAATTTTACTGCTTTGAATTGATTGTAGTGGGATATGTAATTCTAGAGGTCTATAGATGCGTATAAAAAGACAATAGAGGCCGGGCTCACACCTGTAATTCTAGCTACTCAGGAGGCTGAGATCTGAGGATCTCCGTTCAAAGCCAGCCCGGGGAAGGAAAGTCCGTGAAACCCTTAGCTCTAATAAACCACCAGAAAAACCGGAAGTGGCACTGTAGCTCAAGTGGTAGAGTGCGTGCCTTGAGCTGAAGAGCTGAAGGACAGCGCCCAGGCCCAGAGTTCAAGCTCCATGACCGACAAAAAAAAAGACAATAGAGAAGACAAAACCATTATCTAATTTTACGTATATGCTAAAATACAGGAATGTGAAACTTAGATGCTAAAACCTATAGGCATACTATTTGGCATAAATAAATTGTAAGAGAAATCTAATGAGGACGTAGAAAGTACAAACACATCTGCAGTCAAATCCTGTCATGAAAAGTGGCTCAAACTTCTGATTTATAGCCCACAAAGAGGTGAGCTGTCAGAAAAACAATCATCCTTCCCACTAGTCTTCCTTGGTCAGTCTCCAAGTTTCTTTACCTTGTTCAGAAGAAGATTCTGGCATTATGATGTCACAAGGACTGGGCACTATCTTGTATAGGAAGTAAGTCTCCTTCTAGCTGCTCAATCAATCCACAACAGTAACTGCACAAAATTAAATGTTTGAGGTTGGTCAGGGAGATGAAACCACAGAGACAATTCATTTATTATCTGGAAAGCTATGCTTTGTCTCTCCCCTGTTTTAATGTCATTGGTCAACTCTCACAATTCCTGACCTCTCTTTCTTCCTTTTTAGTGAAGCCATCAGAGAAAATCCTTGTCACAGCCGGTATACTGGATCCTGATTTGGTCCTATTGCTTACTAAATGTGGGAATTAATTGGCCAAGATATTTAATTCCTTTAATGTCTCTGCCATTGATTCTATAGATGGATTTGAAACTTGGAAATTGGAGGTTATTATCATTTTTTCCTTTACTAAGGATATATTGTCCTTACTTGAATCTTGCTTTGCCATGGACATGTGTAGTGGCTCTCTCCTTTAAATATCCTTCACCATTTCCATCTACAATGACTATGGAATCAGAAGTAGCCTGAAGATTCATTTCCTTAAGACCTGACTCTTGCTCTCCCTAATAATTTCCTCCACTCCTCATCTCAGATGAGATTTTCTTTGCTCCTATTTCTAACAAACAAGCAAAAGTTATTATGCCATGACTTTTTTGCACGATTTATTTATCCACAAATATAGGAGCCAGATATTAGAAATAAGGTCTAGTCATTTTTCCATAATCCCTAGTACATCGTGCATGCACTGTTCAGACCCAGTCATTTGGACACATGTTCCACCTCTGTCAAGAGAGCTTGCTCTTTTTGAGTTTGCAGTAAGCCAGAGAAGACTTCATTTAAACTCTCATTGACAAAGATAGGGCACGAAAGCTTCTCTTCAACGTGGCAAATCACCTTAATCTTTGTGGAAGAGACGCATAAAATTTAAATGACAAAGAATATGGATAAATTGTAAAATTACAAGCCCACTTGTGGAAACCTCAAGACTTATTACATTTTGAATGTGTTATTTTCCATTCTATGCTGATCTCAAATATGAATACAAACTCTGTATAAAAACTAATAATTGAATTCAACAATGCTCTTTGGGGGCTTAGTGGAATCTTACCTTCACTAGCTTTTATCTTAGTCCCTGAAGAATGAAATTGCATACTCAAGGAGAAAGCATGTTAAAGTATTCTTCTGAGGTTCAAGGAGCTATTCTTTGGTCTAATTTTTCAAAGAATAAAGTTTAAGTTTCAAGAGAGTGTGTTAATATATTGCAAGAATCTCAGAGGGGAGTTTTGAAGATCTGTTTGTGTTTAAAATGCAGACTTCAGACAAATATTTTCACTTAGTTTTCTACTTAATAAGAAGTGTTTTTGAAGCAATAATTTGATTGTTCCTTATTATTGTTTGGTTGACTTTGCCTCTGTGGTGTGCATTGTTTTAGGTAGTTTTCTAATGGGATATAGGGTGAAGTTGCCCAACTGTGGTTAAGTCTGTAACATCACAGAGGTTTGTCCAGAATCTGACTTAAAGTAAATGTGCTGTCAATTCAGTCCAGAAAGGTATCTAATAGTGGGAATGTTAGGGTCTTAAGTTTGAAATTTAGGACCAAAATAAATACTGTTTTAAATTTGGACCACAATGGCTTAATGAGATTATATATGAATGGATGAACTCACCTAATAGAATTACATTCATATACATACATAATATCAATATATTATTAATATATTAAATATATTATAATATTCATTACAATTGATATAAACATGTATGTGTTTGTGTGCACATACACACATACACACATGTATCTACTACTGTAAGTAAAGGAAGTTGGAAGCCATTAAACAGAAATTTAGTAAGCCTTAAAAAATAAGGAATAACTAACAAAAAAGCCATCTTTAAATTTGACCTCATCAAGTATCTGCAGCCAAATTAATGTAAGTGGAGCAAGAAGCTCATTGTGGGGATATTTTTATCTGGACCAAGCTACACTTATTCCTGGACTTTTTCAGTTATAATATAGAATCACTAGGTGGTGAGTGTGGCTGAGATAATGTGCAGGATGCTTCAATACCAGTTCTTTCAGTCTTGGTGGAAGGTCTCAATTGCCTGTTTGTCTGGAAGTAGGTGTAGCTATGACTGAGCTCTGGTCAGAGGTGTGTGGAAAGGCACAGTAGTCTCTTCTGTTCTTATAACTGACAATCTTCCTATCATGCTTTCTAATTTCTTCGTGTGACAGATGGATATAAATGATCCATTGGAAGATTGGAGGGCTTATAGAATGACATTGATAGCAAACAGAAGATCCTTGGAACTACACCATATCAAAGGCTGCCTGCTAATCCATGCATGTCAGGCTGGGTTTGAGAAGTGAATAATGTGTTAAGCAACAGAATATACAGACCTAGTTTCTTACTGTCATTTCAGAGTAAGTTACCAGTCAGCTTTTAATTTTCTGTTGTTTTCAATCACAATATATAGGCAATTATTCTCTTTTCCCTCTGCTCTTAAGCAGCTGACACATGAAGAGAGAAACCAAGACCATAGGCCCACACTGCCATATGTGAAACTTGCACAGATCTCAATGTGATTTGTGTCCTCTAACAAATTCGGCAATTGTTTGCTTGAGGTGATTTCTTTCTTTATTCCTCTTCTTTTATTACCTTTTTTATTTTTCTCACAGATCTTGCTGGTAATCTATTCCTTCTCCCCCTTCCCTTATTCAGTCCTCCTGAGAATGTAACTGTATACATGTACTGAGCATATTCCATTCCCCATCTCACTCTTCCTCAGTTCATATCACTTCCTTCAATGCCTGGCCCCTGATATCTTAGTTCTAATCCCTACATTACTATAAGAATTTGAGTTTCCAGTACATATAGCAAGACTAGATATGTAGATGAAGATATCAAGACTATCTTACTGCATGTTAAGATTTTACTGTAATTTTTATTTGGAGAAGGTATTAGCACTTAGTTTTCTATCTACATTTCCCACACCAGTGGTGAGAAATGCCTCATTAAACAACTGAACACCTCGTCCACTGAGAATGCCAAGAATAACATATAGGCTAGTCTTTAATCTTGTAAAAGCCAATACCAACAAAGGTTGTCAAATGACTAAAGCTTTACAAAGAAATACAAGAAATATGAAGCCTCCAGAAAACAGCCATCACAGGACAGTGACAGAGAAACAGAAGAAATCTCATATACTAAATTCAAAGAACCATTGATAAAAATGTCTGAGGATATGACAAAGCAGCCTTTGCAATCAGTTTTGTGACTACAATGTGTGCATAAGGAAGAAAAACAAGAGCTCAATAAGGACATAGACACCAAAGTTCAATGAAAGAAAACAAAGCTTTAAATGTGTTCAAAGAGACTGATGAGGACACAGATAAATTAATGAAGTAAAAGGTCAATGAAACCCATGAAAAATTACCTGAATAAAGAGATAGCTATCCTGAAAAAATGATCAGACTGAAGGCTGAAAGTTAGAAAATAACCTAGAAAGCTTTGTCAGCAGAATAGATGATATGGAAGACAGAATTTGTGGGTTTAAAAGGACAAAGGGGGAACCAATGCAACAGCGATACTCAAAAGACAATATGTTGGAAATGATCTGTAAAACATGGAGGGGTTGGAGGGAGGGAAAGAGGGAGAAAAATGAGGGAAGGGGTAACAAGTTAGACAAGAAATGTATTTATGACCTTACTTATGTAACTGTACTGTAACCCCTCTGTACATCACTTTGACAATAAAATTTAAATTAAAAAAAAGAGTAGATACAGTAGGGATAAAGGAAGCAGACATACAAAAACTCCAAATTTATGTCTGATAGGCATTGAGGAAGGAGAAGAGCAGATAGACACAGTACACATAATAGAACACACACACACACACACACACACACACACAAATAATAGCAGAAAACCTCCCAAATCTTGAAAAGGAGAAGCCCAGAAGATCAGATCTGAAAAGAATCATTCTGTGAAGCATTATATAGTTAAAATATCAAGCACAGAAATGAAGACATACTGCTTAAAGCAGTATATGAGAAAATACAGATTACTTACATGGGAAAGACCCATCAGAATAAGAGCTCATTTCTCAACAGAATCCATAAAAGTAAGGATGGATTAGAATGATGTATTTCAATCACTGAATGTAAATAACTGCCAACCCAGAATAGCCTAGCCAGACAAGCTTTTATTTGTGATTCAAGGGCAACTAAAATCACTCTAGGATAAATAAAAGCTAAAGTAATTTATCACCACTAAATCAGCACTACTAAATATACTGAAGATCTGCACACAGATCACCATGAACATGAAAATAAAATGAAGAAAACAGCTTACAAGATGAGTAGATAAACATCAGAGGATCAGCAAGAGATAGAAACCTAAAATTGTGATAAAGATGGCAGGTATTTACTGTGTGCTTCTGATTTCAATATTAATTGACACAATTTTCAAATGAAAAGACATAGAATGGCAAGTTGGATCAAATGTCAAGATATTACTATCTACTGTCTACAAGACTCACATCTAGTTCAGAAAAATCAACACTTCCTTATGGTGAAAAGTTGAGAAAACAGATTCCAGTCAAATGAATTCTGTTAACAGATAGGAGTAGCTATAGTATATAAAGAAGGTCACTTTATATTAATAAAGGGGGCTCTCTATCAAGAAGTCATAATAATTTTTTACCATCTATGCACCAAAAGTGAAAGCATCCAACATTGTACTGGACTTAAAAATACACATAGATCCCAACACAATGATAGCTGGAGACTTCAGCTATTACCAATGGATAGATCATCTTTGTAAAACCTCATTAAATAAATCTCACATTCCAATGATGAAAAAGGTTAATTGTACCTAAGATACATCTATAGAATTATTCATCCAGTAGCTGGACAGCACACAGTCTCCTCAGTAGCCCATGGAGTCTTCTCCACAGTAGACCATATTCAAGTCTAAGTAAATTTAAGGACATTGAAATAACCCCTGTATCCTGTCAGATTCTAATGGAATATAATTAGAGTTTAACGGAATATTCCAACTCATGGAGGCTGAACATCACATTGCTGAATGATCAGTAGGTCATCAAAGAGCTAAGAGGGGAAATGTACAAGTTTGTAGAATCTAATAAAAATGAAAACACAACATACAAAAGCTCTAAGATGCCACAAAAGCAGTTCTCAGAGGAATGTTTATATCTAAGAGCATATTTAAAAAATATATTGATATTTCAGAAAGTTACCAGCTATGCTTCAGACAAAGGCCTCATAAAAATATAGTTAGAACACAAAAAAATAATTCCCTCCCCCAAATAAATGCCCAAAGAAATGAACAATTAATAAATGGGTTAAAGACTTAAAGAGAAACTTCTTAGAAGAAGAAATAAAAATGGCATAGACTCATGAAAAAATGTTCATCATCTCTTGTCATAAAATAAAATGCAAATCTAAACAACATTGAGATTTTACCTCAACACCTCTAGAATACCCATTACAAAGAAAACTAACAATAACAGATGCTGGTGTGGATATGGCCAAAAAGGAATGCAATTACATTGTTGGTGGGAATGTAAACTTTGCCAACCACTTTGGAAAGCAGTATGGGGTCCCTCAAAAAACTAAGTGTAAAGCTTCTCTCTGACCCAGCAATTCCACTCCTAGGCATTTATCCAATAGAACACACCCAAGGCCACACTAAAGCTACTAGTACAACCATGTTCACTGCAGTATTGTTTACTATAACCAAGATATGGAATGAAGGCAGATGCCCCTCCCCCCAAGTGGATGAATGGATTAAAAAATACACTATATATGGACAATGGAATTCTACTCATTTATCATAAGGAAATTGAAAGACTTGGAAAAATTATATGAAGTGAAACAAGCCAGACACAGAGAAATATAGGTTGCGTGTTTTACCTCTTTTACCATAGTTAGAATGTGCCTATAAATCTACACGAGAACACACTGAAGAGATAAAGCAAAAAATACAATAGGACATGATAAATTATACAGGTCTCTAGAGTGAGACCAGAGAAAGATAGTCTTAGAGGAACTCAAAAGCACAATACCTATGTGCATCTGATCATATGAAGTAACATTTATTGAAATAAACTCCAGGAAATGGATCAAGAGGGTTTTTCCTTTGTTGCTGTTTTTGTTTTCTTTTCTTTTTGTCTTGTTTGTTTGTTTATCTGTCTTTGGCACGGCAAGGAAATGCACAGAAATGGTGGAACAAAGAGTGAACAAATGAAGCATTGATATTCACTGGATACTTTATTGAAAAAGAGCTATACAACTTATGGGTGTGACGGGAGGGGAAAATGGGGAATCAGCAAGGGAAGGGGTGACACTGTTAAAAAAGAAATGTGATAAAAAGAAAAGAAAGAAATGTACTTTTTATCTGACATATAACTGTAACTCCTTTGTATATTACCTTTACAATAACAACAAAAATGTAATAAAACAATAGTGTGCTTCAATTAATACCAAATGATGTCCTCCAAGCTCTTTGAAAAACAGACTACCAAATCCATAATCAGTAGATGGAAAGAAATAATAGAGACATTAATGAGCTGGCTACAAAAAGAAATGGATAAAGGATTTTAAAAAATCCCCCAAAGTTGGTACAAAATTGATAAGTCCTTAGCTAATCTGGTCAAAAGAAAAGAAATCACCCAACTAAATAAAAGTAGGGATAATAAAGAGATAATCACAAGTACAAGTGAAATCTATAACTTTATAAGGGGATACTTTGCAAACCTTTATGCCAACAAACTGCAATGTGTATTATGTTAATTGGTTTTGGGGTGCTAAGCCAACCTGACTTTTCAGATCTCACTTGTTCATGTAGTGAGTTATTGATATATGTCTAGATTTGGGTGTTTGAGGATATTTGTACTCATCTTCATAACAGACACTGGTCTGCCTGTTTTTTTTCTAATAGTTTAGTTTTGTTATCAGCAGAAAATTCTCATCTCATAGAGTGAGTTGGAAACTTTCCTTCCTCTTCTGCTTTTTAGTGACTTTGTAAAGAACTGGTTTTTATTCTTTAAGCATTTGGTAGAATTAAGCATAAAGCCAGCTGGGCTTGGGTTTTCTTTGTAGCTAATTTTTGGATTAATAATTTAATCTTTTCGCTGATTATAGGGCTGTCCAGATGGCCTATTCTTTTCCTGCCAGTTTTGGTAGTTTGTATCTTTCTAGTGATTTGTTCATTTGATCTAGTTACCTTATTTGTTTCCATACAGGAGTTAGTACTGTTCCTTTTCAATTATTTTTATTTCAAAAATACCCCTCCATTCATTTATTATCATATTATATGTAGTACATTTGCATATGCAAATGCTCATAAACAAAAGTGATATTACAGTTTATGAATACATTGTAAAATAAATCAAATAAGACAGTGCTTGAACTCAAATTCTACAGTGTTACTCAGCATTTTTTAAGTTTAAATATGCTATCAATAACTATATTCACTATACTGGGCAATAGAGTTTTATAACATTCTTACCATTTAACTGTGATTTTGTCCTGCTTGACTGCTATGTCCCCATTTTTTCTTACATCTTGTTCATTGGAATTTTATCACTCTCAACTGATTTCTGTTTTACCTTCGTTACCATCTTCCTACTAGTTGCTTACATTCTCCTTTGGTGCTCTTACTTGTCTTGCCACTTAAGGCTACCAGTTATACAAACGAAGTATATTTAATTCCTACACTGATGGACTCATTGGATCTGGTCTGACCTCTGAAGAGGGAGGGCACTGGGAGACTCTTCTCTGGGTCATGGACTAGAAATGTTGTAAGTCTCGCAGCAGCTGTGGCTTCTTGTCCTCCAATTTCCTGGTTTGGTGTGAAGGTCAGGCTTGTTTATACTCTGTCCATACCCCATCCAGTTACCAGAAAGCAGAAGGAGATGGATGTGCCTTCTTATCTGAGAGCTGTTCTGAGTTGAAATCAGGGTGAATGAGGTGGAAAAATGATTAATAGGGCTTCAACTGTACCTATCCCGATTTATTTCCCAGTGAAACTGCTTTGATACTTTCAAATATTTGCAGATAGATTATTTTCCAGCAGTTTTGCTGATTTTAGGAGGGGTAAAGACAGTAGGGCTTGGTTTTTGCCTTCAGTTACCAATCTAAACAGGAAATGCACACACTCCATTGGGTTGTAGGTGGAAATGAATGAAATGAAGATTAGGAGGCAGAGGAAAGGCCAGAGATTGTGTTCAGGAAACTGAATCTCAGAGGCGGCTTTTGTAACCCATTCTCCACTCAGGAAGAAGCAATTCTGGGGCAGTGGGGAGGGAGGGAGGGGTTAGGAGAACTCAGACTGAAGGAGGTTGTAGAAGACCCGTGGGGAACCTCATGGCTGATACTCCTCTAGAAGTGTCTGTGCACCGAGGGACACGTGTTCTCTGTATGTCCTCGATAAACCAGGGGAAGGCAGAGTAAATGCAATCACAAACTAAAAACATCTACTTCTGCTTTATCACAAATTAGGTGATGGCTGCCTTTCCCTGTTGCTAAAACTTGAAGAAGATACTAAAGCAGATGATGCCCAAGTCTTTTCCATTAAAAAAAAATAAAGTCCCATAAGAATTCTGCTGTTGTTTTGGCTGTTCTAATTCTCTCTCTGCTGTGATGTAATCTCTCTCTTCATTGTATCACTCATGTAAAACATATTCATCCCAGCTGTTAGATTTTTAAAAGGCGGGATTTAGTGATACCGCCAAACATGTTTTCTTGTGTCTAAGAGTTATTTGATATACTCAGAATGCTGGCATTACATGGTAAATATTTAAATGTGATCCTTCCCGCCCCTCCCCCCCCAAAGTTGTTCTGTCACACGTTAGCCATTATCATAATTCAGTAGGCTCCATGGAGGGGAGAGATATGACAGTAGTAAGACAATGTTAGGACTCACAATCTGTTGGAATTGCAGATTAGAGCAGATCAGGAAATGGAAATGAGGATCTGTGTTCCCCACACATGGCATCCAGGACGGTGATGATGAGTGGGGAGGGGCTTATCAGAGGCAGCCAGCTCCGCTGACCCACGAGGACTCCACAGACAAAATAGATTTTCAAGGAAAAAACTGGGAACCATGAAGAAGCCAGATATGCTATTGCAACCAGAGATTTCTTTGTGAGCTTGATAAAATGCATGGTGACCTTAATTATTGCAAGATGGATAGCTCAGGAAGGTCACTTAATAAGCCCCATCTAAATGTAATTATGAAGGTGAACTTGATGAATATCCCGTACCTTCTAAAAATCAAGTTATTAGTATTTTGATACCCTAAGTGAACCTATGTTTTAGACTTTCATTTCCAAGGTCATTCTCACAATATTTCTAACCTAATCGATTCTTGCCCATGCTCTGGTTTTCTGTTTCAGCCATGTGGCAGTAGTGTTAGGTTAGAGATTGTGGCACATGGAGTGAATAAATTGGATAAAAGCGCTGCTGGTTAAAAGCCGTGGATAATGGCCTTTAGATAATCAAGTAAGTTAGAACCCGAATGTGAAGTTGAAAGCACATGTTTAAAAACAACCAGTGCATTCTACTATAAGGAAGGAGGTGAGGAGTGATGTGGGTGTCTCTAAGTGATAACATCACACGCTCAAGGCACATGCATTTTGCATTCATAAAAAATCAATTTATACAGAA
Organism: Dipodomys ordii; assembly: GCF_000151885.1. Lineage (NCBI taxonomy): Eukaryota > Metazoa > Chordata > Mammalia > Rodentia > Heteromyidae > Dipodomys > Dipodomys ordii. The sequence goes on from NW_012267236.1 coordinate 23,709,127, forward strand.
ATTATTCAGCCTGAGTGTGTAGATAAAAGTCTACCCACTACAGGCGCCTCGAGTATTCAAGGCTTATCGATTTATTGTCTGATCTCAGTTCTTCTAAGATTAAAGATATTAGCAACATCCATCCAACAGCAGACCTTTTAAAGCACAGACAAGTATGGGTTCCACTTCCCTGTGTCTTTCCATGTATTACCTTTTAAAATGAAAACTAGACATTTTAGGAAATGTAATTTAATGGTGCTGAAATGGATTTTTGCACCCATTCTTCCCTCCAAGGTTTATTGTTTTGGTTAGCTTTTTATTTTGTCAAACAGAAAACCTTAACAGACTATTTTAGTGAACTCTAGTTCCCAAAGAATCAGAAGCCTTTGATGTTGATTTTCCAGGAGACTTAAACTTGGGCCTGTGTGTGAACATGCTGAGATTCTGTGTCTTTCCCTGACTGCTGCTTTCCCTGGCCTCTGGTAGCTGTCAATCTTATTTGGTATCCCATCCAACTATCAGAGCCCCCCAGACCACTACACTTCAAGTGATGATTGTTTTCTACAATGTCCTAGGGCAAAACTTGATTTGAACTCTAATAGAATTAAATCTAGTCTCTTAGCAGGGCCATTTTAAAGCCAATATTGAGGTTTTCTCTGGCATCAGGAGGTTGCCAGGTTCTCTGTTAAATTATCTGGTTTGGGGCTTCATGTTTTGTTCTCATAGGATTACCGACCTCATATCTAAAATATACTTAGAGCTCAATAAATTAAACCTCCCAAAAACAAACCCTAAAAGAAACAACAATCCCATCACTAAGTGGGCTGAAGACTTAGAGAGACTTCTTCAAAGAAGAAATAAGAATGGCAATAGACACATGGAGAAATGTTAGATATCTCTGGCCATAAAAGAAATGCAGATCAAAACAGCATTGAGATTCCACCTCACCCCAGTTAGAATGGCCATTATCAAGAAAACAAATAACACCAGATGCTTCTGGGGATGTAGCCAAAAGGGAATGCTACTACATAGTTGGTGGGAATGTAAACTTGTTCAACCACTCTAGAAAACAGCAATCCCACACCTGGCATTTGCCTAAATGACCACAAACAGGGCCACAATAAAGCTACCATCACAACCATATTCATTGCATCATTATTTACCATAGCTAAGTTATGTAATCAACCCAGATGCCTTTCAGTAGATGAATGGGTCAAAAAATATGGTGTGTGTATACACAATGGAATTCTATGCTTCTATCAGAAAGAATGACATTACTCATTTGTAAGGAAATGGAAAATCTTGGAAAAAATTATATTAAGTGAAATGCCAGCCTTTTCCTAGTAACCTGCTACCTAAATTTTGTTTTATTTATTTATTTTAATGAATGCAAAATATGTGTCTTGAATGTGTGATGTTGTCACTTACAGAGACACCCAGGCTTGGATCTCACAAGATTTTGTCTTGAATTAAGGCCATTCTTTTGGATAAACTTTCTGAAATCTCTGAACCCCTGTTTTGTAGTTCCACATCTCTTTTTCAGGACCTCTCAGCCACTGAGGCTGGTGGTAGGGACAGTGGCCTGTTTTTCTTGGAAAGGCACCTCAGCTTTGAGAGTAGGTTTTGGAAGTCTATCTTCTCTTCTTGTACTCTTCCTCTTCTTTGATATCTTCTTTCAGCAAAGATTACTTTTAATATAAAGGGGTTAAGGTGGGGAGAAATAGAAAAAGAGCAGCATTGCCTATTCCCCATGCTGGAAATGGTAGTTAAATACTGCATCTCTGGGCTTCTTGACTTGCCTCCTTACGCTTTGATGTGCTGGAGCCATGGAGTTTGGGGCCAGTGTGTTCTCCGCATGATGGGTCTAGAACACAGCTTTTTCATCTGTGAACAGGGGTGCTGGAAGAAGTGAGCTCTGAACCTCTTGTCCTCCATCCTTACAAAGACACTGAGTAGGATCTGAGGGTTCATCTTCTTGACTACACTCAGCCAACATGGAGCTTCCTTCATGACCTGGAGAAAGTGGAGGAATCAGGTCTTGTGGTTTTTGAGTGTAATTTTTCATTACAAATCAGGAATGTAAACATTTTCCTGTAATTAGAATATTGCACGAAGGATCCCTGAGTGAGATAGCTCCAGTCGCAAGTCTTCAATCTTGTGATGGGATTATGACATATCCCATTGTAAACTGGAGGACATTGAATGTATATAACATGATTTCCTGACATGACAGGAGTTTTATTGGAACATTGAATGCATTTTCAACATACAATGTTTTCATGGCTTGTAATGAGTTAATCAAGATATAATATTGTAACAGAAATGATTGACTTTAAATCTGACATTTCAATTTACTTTCTACTTGCCTCATTTATATTTTATTTTGTTTTGAATTTATCCAGGTTAAAAATTATTAATCAAAGGGGTAACAATGCTCGATAGGAAATGTACTCATTACCTTCCTCTTGTAGCTGTAACCTCTCTCTACAGTATCTTTACAAATAAAAACATTAAAAAATTATTAATCAACTTTTTTCTTTATTAGCTTTGTTGTAACAACAAAGAATTCTTTACTGATAGTTTTTAAATGACAAAATGACCTAGTTTTTATAATATTGGTACTTTTCTCCTTTATAGAAAATACTGGAATTTCTCAATAACTTATGTCTGTTTTCCTCCTTCTGATATTTTCTTCTTGCTATTCTTATCAAAGTTTTACTTTTACAAGTTATATATTTGGCAAAATGTTATTATTGTTTCAAAGATTGATAATATTTTAAATTTAGTCATTTATTTTCTCTTGCATTATTTTTTTGCATCTTGTGTTTCCATGTCTCCACTTAGATATTTTTTTGTCAGCCATGGGATTTGCACTTAGGGCCTGGGTGCTGTCCCTGAGCTTTCTTTTTAAAAATTATTTAAATTTTATTGTCAAGGTGATGTATGGAGGGGTTACAATTACATAAGTAAGGTAGTGAGCATATTTCTCATCAAATTTGCTACTCCTCCCTCAATCTCCCTTCCCAAGTTGTACGGATCATTTCCAACATATTGTCTTGTGAGTATCGCTGTTGCATTGTTTCCCCCTTTGTCCTTTGTCTCACCATTTTGTTGTTCCCCTTCCCTTCCCTAATTCAGATAAACGTATATACAATACCCAGGGTACCAAAATCAAATACAGTGACAACAGGGGTTAAAACAAAATATAAAAGCACCCATGTAGTACATTAAAAACAACAATATCAAAGAGAAACCTTTGGGCTTTTGTGCTTAAGGCTAGCATTCTACCTTTTTGAGCCACAGCTCCACTTCCAATTTTCTGATAGATAATTGGAGATAAGAGTCTCACGGACTTTCCTGCCAGGCTGGCTTTGAACTGTGATCCTCAGATCTCAGCCTCCTGAGTAGGTAGGATGACAGGTGTGAGCCACTGGTGCCAGCTATAAATAGGGATTTTTATCTGCAGATATTTGATGATGTCCTCAAATATTGCTTTTATCCCATTTATTTCCTTTCTTGCTCTAGAGCTTTAATCATTCTGATAATCTCATACACTTTTTATGATTCATTGCTTTCCCATTGTCTCACTCTCGCTCCTGCCCCTGATTCTCAGTCCTGTTATTTTCTATTGACTTATATTTAATTCTACAGATACATTCCCTCCATCTCAGATGAGTCTCAGATGCTTCATCTCACAATTCTAGAATGTCTAATGAGTTCTTTTTATTTTCCTGTTCTTTGCTATATATTCCATCATTTAACCTTTTAGTCTACTTTTCCCTGTTTTATTAGTATACTTTGATTAATAATATTATATTTTGATTATTAGTCACTTTGATCCATTTCTTCATAGTCAATTTATAATTATAGGTTACATATTATGCATGACATGTTGTGGAATTTCTGAACTACGCTACCATCTTCTAAAGTTGTTAAATTTTTGTCAGTTAATCAGAATACTTTGATCTTGCCATCTAGGCATTTTAGGCTTTCTTGGAGTTGACAAATCTCAGTGAAGCTCTATGTGCTGAAGTATAGCTCTTACTCTTGGAATGTCATTGGTACTTCTTTGTTGTTGGCATTGTTTAGTCCCTACTAAATGCTTAGGTTATTTGCTAAGATTAGTCTTTGAATGGATCCAGAGCTCCATATCTCCCCAGAGGGGTGTGATCATGTAGCTTCTGTTAGACACTCGAGGGAAGCTCATATCCAAGAGTCCTTTTGGACTCATACTCTTTGTCTGTTGGTTGTAGTAATTATTCAAGACCAGGATTGAACTTCATGCAGGTATTTTTTAGGATCTTCCTCTGTGTCCTATGCTTATCTTTTAATAAATATCAAACATCTCACATGTAGTCTCTACCCACAAGGTTTGAAATCTGATTCTGTAAATAAATCTCTGTTTTCTCTGTCTGTCTGTCTCTTTCTCTCCTTCCTTCCTTCCTTCCTTCCTTCCTTCCTTCCTTCCTTCCTTCCTTCCTTCCCTCCTTCCTTCCTTCCTTTCTTCTTTCTTTCCTTCCTTCCTTCCTTCCTTCCTTCCTTCTTTCCTCCCTCCCTCCCTCCCTGCCTGCCTTCTTTCTTTCTTTCTTTCTTTCTTTCTTTCTTTCTTTCTTTCTTTCTTTCTTTCTTTCTTTCTTTCTTTCTTTCTCTCTCTCTTTCTTTCTTTTTCTCTTTCTCTCTTTCTCTTTCTCCTAGAAGAAGAGAGAAGTTAATACACAGATTTAAGAAGTGTATTTCAATATTATTTGTTGTCTAATTTTTACAAACCATTCTTTTCCATATCTTGTTAGAATGAAATTTATAGTAGAAGGGTTAACCTGGTCCCAGAAACTATGTAATAACTACTTCAAATAATGAGAGTGTATTCTCAATAGAATTGGTTTAAATAAAGGGTAGAATAATATTTCTGATCAAGCCTTTAGGTTTGCCATTGTAAGGAGTTTGTGGATAAGAGAAAGATTCATCCAAGGAAACTGAGGAGGAGTGACCAGAGGGATAAAAGGAAAACAGAGTAAGATATTCTGAGAGGAAAGGGAAAACTATCTAGGGGAAGATGTGATCTTCAATTTCAGAGGATGCAACTGGATCTCTAACATAGGAGAGCAGAGAACTAACCATCTGATTTAGCTACCCATGCCATTAAAAGTGAACCTTTGGCTTCCAGTTTGCAAGCAGTAGACTGCATTCTTTTTTCAACAAAGAACTTTTCCTCTTTGACTTTGAGGGTAAAAATGCCCTTGGATAATTAAACTGTTTGACATTCAAAGTTACTGGAATATTTGGAAAATTCAGATATAAATTGGAAATTGTTGTGCACAACAATTTTCTGCATTTATATTCCTTCATTTTCTCCAGAACGCCTTTGCTTCAGATTTGCAAAGCAGAGCAGTGATGAGCAAGTGTGACTGAGGGGAGCATGCTGGCGTTTCTGACAGGCAGGTCCACGAGGCCTCTTCTTGTTTATCTTGTTTGGTTTCCTATGGTAGCTCCAGCTCCTGAAACAATGCCTGGTCCATAGCAGCCAACAACCGGAAGCTGAAAGGTGCTAGTGGACACTCATTGTGTTTATTGTGAGGCGCTTCTCCAGGGAGCCGATCTGGTTTCACTGCAGAATCCAACACATGATTTAATCATGATCTGTCTTTGTTCTTTCCCCAAGACTAGCAAGTGTTACATTAGCAAGGACTCTATTTTGAGACTGCAGGTTAGTCAAAATGGAAGAAGAAATGGTTCTTGTTTTGTCTAAGATGGCAAGCCCTTTTCATTCTTCTCTTTGAAGAATTAAATCATTGTCTGTACAAGACAATTCCTTCTTGCTAACTACCTGTCAAACAGGTGAACAAAAATATAAGCCCTAATTATGCTTGTAGCTTTAGCACTGGCACTCAAGCTAATATAAGAAGTGCTCATGTTCCTAAGATATTATGTAAGCAAGACTAGGTTCAGCCAGAACTCACTGTCAGGGTTTTTCTATATAAGTTTCAGCAAAGAGTGCTACTTGACATCTGTGAACATGTGGCTTTGCCCTGTGCCTGCAAGAGCGAGGCTTTAAACAGCTGGCGTTTGTCAAATGATGCTGTTATCAGACAATGCTATTCTTAGACCTCCCATTCATAATTCCACAGTTAAGTTTTTGGATGCTGTCATGAATATTATCCCTTGTGTCTCAATGGGGAAGAGTTTAAGGATCATTTCTCCAGACTGAGAAAATCATCCTGTCCTACAGAGAGAAACTACATGGGCAAAATTGGCAAGAGCAAACATTTAACCTTTATTTGTTGAGGCTTCACTACATCAAGGATCATGGACCTGTGCAGGGCTTTGTGGTGAGCAGAGTCTAGATGCTGCAGGTACCTGGTGGAGGGTTCAGTCTAATCATCAGCTACCGTTCAACAGTTGAGAAATGGTTTAAAGCTTCCCAGGAGATGTGGCACAAATAACTTCTGTAATAGCATAAGATAATTTCACATTACTGCTCTGTGTCATTAGATTTAAATTATAAAATTATAGATAAGCTATCTACAAAGGAACCTGACGCTTCAGTTGGTGAGCAGTATGGTATCCACCTCTTTCCTTTGCTACTGGAAAAAATGCAAATCCAATGTAAATCCACTGCAAAGCACTGTGGATCACTTTACCCCAATAGTCTTTTCTAAAATTCGGGATCATGTTCAACTTTTAAGCCTAGACTCCTTTAAGTTTGTTTCGAGCAGATCCCTACAGAACTTGTAAGTCATAGACTGAAAATATCTATAACCCAGACTGTCTCATTTTACCTTTCAAAAATGTATTTTATTTTTATTGCCTTACTTATTCTTGCAGTGCGGGTGATGTAAGCTAGGGTTGGAAATATGTTGTGCAAGCACTCTGCCGCTCATTACATCCCTAACATCATTATTTGTTTGTTTGCTTGTTTGATTGTAACTGTGGTGCTGGCCATGGAACCCAGGGTCTTGCATACGATAGGCATGTGCTCTACCAATGCGTAACTCCTTCTGCAACACTGCTTCATTTCTATAGAATGGAGACACAGACCTTTTCTACTCTATCAGTGGTACCCACACTACGATCTAACTTTGTGTGTGTGTGTGGCAGTTCTGGGGCTTGACCACAAGCCATCTTTGCATTGCTGTGCTAGTTTTTCTCATGGCTGCAGCAGCAACAGTCTCACAGAATACCTTCAAAACCTCCAGGAGCAGGTGAGTGCTGAGAGTGGTAGGTGGCCAGATAGAAGGCGGCAGGATGGAGAGATCTAAAAATGTGAGGCAATGCGGAGTCCTCCAGAATTCCTCGGGGAGACAGAGATCCTCAAACACGCTATAGTGTATGATCAAATTTACCTATGTTAAGTAATCCATAATCATGGCTAGCATAATCATAGCCATCACGATCAACATATCCCCATCAGCCGAGAGTTACTCTCTTTCACCTTCAAATCCTTCCTACTCTACCCATACCAATCATCAACCTGTTTCTTGTCACTACATGATAATTTTAGTTTCCTTAGAATTTCAGAGGGGGGAATCATATAGTTTAGGGCTATTTTGTACCTTTTCTCCTTTATATTCCCTCCTTCCTTCCTTCCTTTCTTCCTTCCCTCCTCCTCCTCTCTCTCTTTCTTTCTCTCTCTTTCTCTCTTTCTCTCTTTTTTCTTTCTTTCTTTCTTTCTTTCTTTCTTTCTTTCTCTCTCTCTCCCTTCCTTCCTTCCTTCCTTCTTTTCTTTCTTTCTTTCTTTCTTTCTCTTCTTTCTCTTCTTTCCCTCCTCCTCTCTTCTCCCTCCATCCCTCCCTCCCTCCCTTCCTTCTTCCTTCCTTCCTTCCTTCCTTCCTTCCTTCCTTCCTCCCTCCCTCCCTCCTTCCCTCCTTCCTTCCTTCCTCCCTCCCTCCCTCCCTCCTTCCCTCCCTCCCTCCTTCCCTCCCTCCCTCCCTCCCTCTCTCTCTCTTTCTTTCTTTTTTTATTTCCTTGTCCTCTTTCTTCTTTCCCTCCTCCTTTCCTTCCCTTTCTTCCTTCCTTCCTTCCTCCCTCCTTCATTACATTCTTCCTCCATTCTTCATTCTGTCCTTTCTTCCTTTCTATGCCAATACTGGTGCTTGAACTCAGAGCTTGGGCGCTGTCCCTTAGCTCAAGGCTGGTGCCCTACCACTTTATCCACATCTCCACTCTGTTTTTTTTGCTGGTTAATTGGAGACAAGAGTTCACAAACTTCTTGCACAGGCTGGCATCAAACTGCAATCCTTAGACCTCAGCCTCCTGAGTAGCTAGGATATGCTGGGATTGCAGGTGGGAGTTAATGATGCATGGCCATTCTTTTTTTTGCCACAGTGTAATGTAATGTGTATGATTTTTATTCATGTTGTTGTAGGCATTAGGGATTCACTTTTTTTTCATGCCTTAGTAAGATTCTGGTGCATTAACCTATTCAAATGTTGAGGAATGATTATTTCCAAACTTTTGTTGTTATGATTAAAACTGGCAGAATGGATCAAGAAAATGTGGTGTGTGTGTGTGTGTGTGTGTGTGTGTGTGTGTATACACACACACACACACACACACACACACACACACACTATGGAATTCAATGCCTCCATCAGAAAGAATGACATTGCCCCATTTTTTAGGAAATGAAAAGACTTGTGAAAAATTATATTAAGTGAAGTAAGCCAGGCCCAAAGAAACATAGGTCCTATGGTTTCCTTTATTTGCAATAACTAGTATATGTCTGGGACAACTAGAAAAGGTCAAGAGCTATGTACATATGACCAGATAAGATGAAGTTAAGCGAAATGAACCCCAAGATAGTGACACAAGTGATTTTTTCTTTCTTGCTATTGTTTCTAATGTATTTATTTATAAGGTTCCATGTGATTTTTTTGTTACCTTGTATGTTCCTCCTCCATGGTATAATCCCTGTTTTCACTGTATTTGATATTGGTATAAATTTGGGAAGGGGAAGGGAAAGAAAAAAATGTTTAAATAGGGATACAGGTTGATCCATTGTAACAATGAGATTTACAAGACACTGTTGAAAAATGAACTTTACAATTTATGTAGGGGAGGGAGGGGTGGTATCATTGTGGACGTGGGAGGGAAGGGATGGTAGGGGAAAAACAAAAGAGGAGGCAACAATGCTTGATAAGAAATGTACTCATGGGGGTGCGAAGGTGGCTCAGTGGTAGAGTGCTTGCCTTACATGCATGAGGCCCTGGGTTCGATTCCTCAGCACCACATAAGCAGAAAATAAAAAAGCCAGAAGTGGTGCTATGGCTCAAGTTGTAGAGCGCTAGCCTTGAGCTGAAGAGCTGAGGGACAGTGCCCAGGCCCAGAGTTAAGGCCCCATGACTGGACCCCCCCCCAAAAAATGTACTCATTACCTTGCTCATGTAACTGTAACCCCTCTATTCAGTATTTTCACAAAAAAACTGGTAGAAACACTCATGTGCAGTTCTTATGTGGATACAGGAGTGAGAGTCCTAGGTTTTTTTTTAAAGTACACATTAAAATCCTTTATTTAAAAATCTCCAACTGTTTCCCAGAGTCACTGTCCACCTTGCAATTCTACTAGCAGTGCAGAACATTCCAGTTGTTTTGCATCTCCTTTTCAACATTTAGTTATCCTGGTGGATCTACATTGAGGCTGATTAAATTAGTATTTTGGGGGCAAATTTTAGCCTAATGGTCAAGCTATTGATAACTGCAGGTCACAGCAATTACAGAATAAAGATGGGGCTGCCACCCTCTTTTATAATCATAGGATGAGGAAAAGAGGACACCTTGGTGTATACAAGACTACATTTTTTTTCTTAAAAGTCAATATCAAGAGAAAGTTCATGTGGAACAGGGTTTAATTGTTTATTCTTTTCCCATCTTGACTCCTTTCCTCTCCACATAGAGTTTAGGAACAAAAGAATACAGAGCCACTTTTTATCAAGAAACAATAATTGTGCACATTGTAAGGCTGACTTCACTCTTCCTAGTGATGAGATTTTGGCACGGCAGTCAGGGAAATTGCTAGTCCTTTGGGCTGTCCTTGTCCTTGTAGAGTAATTCTGTGGCATTTCTTTTGACTGTGGTTTCCAGGGTGCTGAAATGACAGAGAGCAAGGTCTATTATAGGTGCAGTGCTCATTAAACAATAATGTAGTAGCACAGGGAGGGCTGAGTAGATTTCCAGCTCCTTCATCGGCGTATGCCTTCTCAGGAGTACTTGAGGCTTCAGGAGAGGGTACCTCAGAGAATTATTAAGCATTGCTCTCAAAGTGCTGGGACACATTATTGTTATTTTGTAGGATTTAATTTAAATGGAAACCAGATTCTGTCACCTCACTGTGGATATGGTTGGAAGAAATCTGCACACACTCAGGGCTCATCAACTCAATAAATCTTTTTAATTTTTTTTTGTCCAAGACTGGTGGGAATGAAACTCGAAGAAAATCATATTTGGAATAGCAAGTCTGACTTGGTTTCAGCGCCGTGTAAGGAAGAAAACACTGAACAAGAATCTTCCTGTTAAGATTACTTGGTGGGGTTTTCCAAGCCAGTTTAGATAGAACTTGGATTATGCTGTACTTTGTTCTCCTAATCTATATTCATGGGATCCAAGCTCACCCCTCAATAGGTTTAGAGAATCACCAGCTGTGGGGTATTGAGAGATGGTTCCAAGTGAAGGGCGTTGCTGGCTGTCAGCCTTGTCCCTATCCTAATGAAATCTCACAGCTGAGAAATGAGCTGGCTGTCTCTGAAATAGGAGCCCTGTCCCCCTACACATGGTCACGTGTCCACAGGCTTTGGTCATGGCTGGAAACCTGAGGCCCTGGGGGAACAATAGGCAGAGATTAGAGCAAACAGGGAGTGTTTATGGAAAGACTCTGCAAATGTAACAGAGACATGAAAAAGCCCCCAGATTTCCCATTGTGTGGTGAATAATTCCATTGGCCTAAAGAGTTGGAAGTTCAGAAGTAGGGATGGTGGTAGAAACAGGTACCAGGAAAAAACAACAAGAAGATAAATTTATAAGAAAGGGTCAATAAATCAAAGAGCCAATGGGGAAATGTCCTCTGCATTCTCTCTGTCCCCTTCCAATCCACGAGGTCCGTCTCTTGCAGTCCGTGCTCTTTGGGAGAACAGATGGGATCCAGCACCCCGGAGGCCAGCTCCAGTCCATCCTTTGTGAACTCTCTGATCGAAAGCCTCTGAACACTGCTGTCTTTACCAAGAAGCAGAACTTATCGTTACAGTTGTGAGGACGATTAAATAAAAGTGACTATACATGTGCTTCTTAAAGGAACACTTAATAGTTATTGCAGAAAAACATTGAACATGGTACTATTAATTTACAAATGAAAAAATTGAGATTCTCCACCCACAGTCCTCCCTCCATAATACTAACTTCCCCCAACATGCCTTTCGGTTCACCCCTTCCTATTCCAGCTCCTCTTTGTAACCCAATTTCTATAATTCAATGATATGTCTCCACTCATGATTTCAGGGCTGCTAGTGTAATGGCAATCCCAGACTCTAGCACAGCACTGTCTACTCTTAGAGAAAGAAAAGGTTTCCATTACAGTCACAGTAATTTTAATGGAAAAAGATGTCCCTCTAATAGCAATGACTTAGAATAACTCTGGGATCCTTAGGGTCCAAAAAAAAAACATTCTGTGGGATCTGACAGAATGACTTTCCTTGGAAAAGGATCTTTCCATTATTTTGATTTTAATATCTAGGACAGTTTACTTTGGAATATAAAATAAGAAAAATAACTTTAATTATCATTTATTATCTCATGCTAGGATCCAGACTTCTCTTTTCTAGAACATCAGTTATAGATTATGACGTTTCCCTTCCGAACACCACCTCTTTTAAGGGTTAGAAATCCCTGTGTAAACTGAAAAGCACCCTGGAAATGTTTGCTGTGGCAATGGGCAATCAGTTGTTGCAGTCGTGGGCCTTCGCACCAACGTAAACATCTTCCTGTACTGCAGGGGTAATATGTTAGAGTCATCAAGCATGTTACGTAAACAGTGTCAACTGACAGGGTTTTCTTTAAGTCTAATTCAGCCACACTTGAAGCCTTCATGATATTATGGTGATGGAAATGTGAACCTAGGAATGACCAAGCCTCCTTTTCCATAGTACAAATTTCCTGGAGCCTGTACAAGGAAGAATATTCTAGAAGGTCCCCCTGGACCCAATCCTACAGGTATCATAGGATATGCTTGGCCCTAGGTCCTAGAGTCGCCACCTGTAACTCTGGCAGCACTAATACGTTTGAGTCATTAAGGACACTCAGCAGTATCTTCACTGAGCCTAGCAGTCCCTTGGCCTGGGCTTGGCCCATTTGTCTTCCCTCAGTAGCCATGTTCCTTGGAGGTCCAGCCAGGTGTTCAGGAAGGGGTGAGGAAGGTGCCTTTCATTGAATGCTGCAGGGGAAAGACACATTGCACTTCTTTCTTATTGCAGCTCAGTTTTGCTCTTTTGCATTTCCTAGATAGCAACCAAATTCTCTTCAGTAAATTTACATAGGGAGAGATTGAACCATTGAAATTCAAAGTGATCAACTTACTACATTTGCTTTAATCATATTTTAGTCTTTCTCTGGGCCTCCAGTATGGCTAGTTGAATCTTATGCATTATTAAGGCTATTCTTCCTGTGTTGTACAAGAATGAAACGAGATCATGTGCAATGTTGGGCATCTATTCTGTTGTCTGTAATGTTGCCACACACATCTTCACGGTCCTAAACTTGCTAGTTTGTAAGAGGAGCTCAGCCAAGTGGTGCTTGGTTGGGATCTGGAAATGTTTTTGAGGATTAGAATCTTGGAATGGATCCAGCTAGCTTTGGATACCTTCATCCATGTTTTCATTAGATGGATGCTCTAGGAATCCTCCATGCCCTGCAGACAGCGCTGGACCCCAAACTCCTGGGACTCTCCAGATGTCTATGGACCTCACTGCTGGCTCTGGGTCCTGTCAACTTCTCTCACCTCTTCTCCTCCTTCTCAGTATGAATTGAGGTGAAGGAGCACAGAGCCTAGTTATCATCTGCATGGAATAGTGTGGGAAGTAGAGTGAAAAGAAACAGCAGTGGATATTTAGATGGATTCTCCCACCAGGCGATTCCCAATAGAGTGCCAGGAAGAATAGAGGTTTGTTTTTCTTTACGGAGTACGAGGATGAGGGTTGAACACAGATGATCACGTCTACAAATTGTTCAATGTGCAATCCTATGTTCATGAAGTCCTTCACTAAACAAAAATGCACGGAATACCTACTGAATGGGAGGAACTGGGGTGGAGTGTGGTAAGCAGCATAAAGCAACGAGATGCAGAGAGAGAGGTCATGGAGCCATGTGTCACATGGTCAATGCTGGAGGAAGAACATGTTTGCTGGGGTGAGTAGGATCTGGGTTAAGACTCCATTTCAATGACATGCTGTGTGTGTGTGTGTGTGTGTGAGAGAGAGAGAGAGAGAGAGAGAGAGAGAGAGAGAGAGAGAGAGAGAGAGAGAGAGACACCATTGGTTAGAGTTGAGGACATTGGACCCTGTCACAGAGCAGACGGTGACACATGCTCAGCTTTGGGGGAAGTCTCAGCCACTGTGTGTCCTCCCATCTGTTCCTGGATGAGATTCGGATGACATCTCTGATTTTGTGAGACCTTTTCTCCCTTTTAGAAAAGGGAGTTACATAATAAGGTAATAAGTACATTTTTGAACAGTGTTATCCCCTCCCTCATTTTCTCCCATTTTTCTCTCCTCACTCCCCTCCCCACCAAGTTGTAAATTTCATTTCCAACATGGTGTCTAGTGAGTATCACTGTTGCATTGGCTCACCCTTTGTCCCATTGTTTCTGTATTTCCCTTCCCTTCCCCAAATCAGATAAACTTTTATACAAGACAAAGGGTACAGGAATCAAAAACAGTGACAACAGGGAATAAACCAAGGAAAAAAGGAAAAAAAGGAAAAGAAATAAGTACAAACAGTAAACTAAAAAAATGCATCAGACAAGGGCCTCATCTCTAAAATATACCTAGAGCTCAAAAAATTAAAGCCCCCCCAAAATAAATTCTCAAAGAAACAAAACCCCATCAATAAGTGGGATAAAGACTTAAAGAGAGACTTCTCCAAAGAAGAAATAAGAATAGACAATAGACACATGAAGAAATGTTAGACATCTCTGGCCATAAAAGAAATGTAGATCAAAACAGCATTGAGATTCCACTTCATCTCAGTTAGAATGGCTATTATCAAGAAAACAAATAATACCAGATGCTCGTGGGTATGTGACCAAAAGGAAACATTACTACACTGTTGGTGGGAATGTAAACTTGTTTAATCACTCTGGAAAGCAGTATGGAGGTTCCTCAAAAGGCTAAACATAGAACTTCTCTATGACCCAGCAATCCTGCTCCTGGGCATTTACCCAAATGATCACAAACAAGGCCACACTAAGGCTTCCATAACAACATGTTCATTGCATCATTATTTACCATAGCTAAGCTCAGGAATCAACCCAGATGTCCCTCAGCAGAGGAATGGATCAAGAAAATATGGTATATATACACAATGGAATTCTATGCTTCCATCAGAAAGAATGGCATTTTCACATTCACAAGGAAATGGAAAAAGTTGGAAAAATTATATTAAGTGAAGCAAGCCAGACTCAAAGAAACATAGGCTGCATAGTCTCCTTCATTTGTGATAACTAGAATATGTCTAGAATAGTCTTAGCAGAGGATCACAATAGCTCAATAGCTATGTGCACATGACTGTATAACCTGATCCTTATGGAAATGAACTCCAAGGGTCTGACATTTTACACATTACACATTTTACACATTGCCCAGGCCAATAGGGAACCAGCCGGGAAGGGGCCAAGGCTCCAGTGTCCATAGTAGAATTCCATTAGGAACCTAGCTTCCACATTCTTTACCATTTCTCTACCACTATTGTATAAGAATGGGAAAGGAAGACATCCCAAACTGAAACTCACCTTAGGGAAAGTTGAGAGCATCCGAGGAATGACTTAGAACTTCGAAGCTCATCATGGACTTGTTTATTACATATTTCTATAATTAGGAACTTGAAAAGGAAGTTCCCAGGGCACAGGGGCAGGTGATGGAAGAAGAACAAGTTGAGGTGAGAGGTCTTTCTTGCCCTGTCCATGGTCCCTTTGCTTATCTGTGCATGCTAGCCTGTGCATCCATTCTGCTGTGAGCTGGTTAAATAAGGTCTGTTGTTTTACTCATCATAACATCTAATACTTTGCCTACCCCCCATATTAGAGGTGGGAAAGATGTTTGCTGATATTAAAAACTGTTGTTTCTAATGGAAATAACTTAGTGTTAAGTGTTTATTTAGAGCATGTTGGTTATCACTTTATAGACCTCCTTTAGCCAAATCTATTAAAAGCTGTTCTGTTCTCCTACAGATTCAGATTTTGGGTAATTTTCTGCTTCATCTATTTCATGTAATCCCCTTTGAGCAAGTCCTGACAAAGCATTCACTGTGAAAAATGTCTTAAAATATGCTTAAGTCACAATGAGGAATTCCAGTTGCCTGCTGTAATATTTCATTCCTTTATCCACTAGGTATCTTACTCCCAACCATATCTTTTGGCACCATTAGAAGAGTTGAGGCTGAGACTTCAACTTGGATCTGCTATTCAAGGCTCTGTGGTTCATGTTACTGATCAAGTAGCAGATCAATGTGTGGACTCTTCTGTCCCAGAGTCATCCCTTCTGAAAATCTTCCTGCCTCTAACTCCTGCCTCTGCAATTTATGTTCTAGCAATACCCATCTTCTTGCACCTTATTGCGCTCAATATTGAATCATTCCTCAGGGTTATAAGGTTTGATTCACAATTGACCATAATGACAGATCCTCTGCTATTTCTTAGCTCAGTGTTACCTCTCTGCTTGTTGCATGCTATACCTCAGTTTTCTTGCAGCTCCATTATTATGCTTCTCCCCCAAACTATGGGCATGGGCTTCCCTAACTAGCATTGTCCAGTATCTTCTTTTCCTTTTATTTTCCTTTTTTGTACACAAAGGCTGCCTAATAAATGGTTATGAAAGAATGAAAGAAAGAATATCCTTTGGATCCCTGTGGGAATGGATGAGTGCCAGAAGCAGGCACCGAATTCCAGCTTTACCTCCAATGAGGAATCTTGGGGCTCATAGACTTCACAATTTACAAAAACATGCATGGGAAATTGGGGACAACTTTTAGTTAACAAATGACCATTAGTAAGACTCGACTCTCAGGAACTCCCTGTAGCCATCTCTTGGCAAGAATTTGCTTTGCTCGGTTTTCCTCTCTGATCTTAGCAAGATATCTTTGATTTTACTACTTGTCCAATTATTGCATTCTTCTAATCAGAATTCATGTCTTTTGCTTTTCTTGCATCCTTTGTGCCTAGTAAGCATTTACTATATATGCATAAATAGAAGATGTATGTAATAGATGAACAGAATCTCTAATGTCTGTTTAATTTCTGTCCATTATGCTGATCATCATTAAAGGGGTAGCTAATGCTACAAGCTTCTATTTGTTAATTATATTTTACATTTTTCATGAGTACACAGAGCTCATTTTTCAAGCAGTTTTCATATTCCTAAGATATTTTCAAGATGTGTTTCTATGGACGAATTTTTTTTATCATAAGCTCTACAGAAAATGAAAGACAAGGTAGAGAAAAGGAAGAATGTATAAAGGAGGAAGAGGAGAATGAGGAGGATGAAAAGAGGAAGGAGGAGGAGAAAGAAGACGGGGAGGAGAGATGCAAGGTTAAATAGTTATTGGATCAAGAATGCTATTATTATTATTATTGTTGTTGGTTGTGGGGCTTGAACTCTGGGACTGGGTGCTGTCCCTCAGCTCTTCAGCTCAAGGGTAGCCCTCTACCACTTAAGCTATAGTGCCACTTTTAGCTTTTTCTGCTTATGTAGTACTGAGGAATCCAACCCAGGGCCTCATGCATATGAGGCAAGCACTCTACCACTGAGCTACCTTCCCAGCCCCAAGAATGTTATTATTTTCTGAGAACTATCTAGAGTTAGTTGTAAAACACTGTCTATATTGGCCATTCTACTACATAAAAATCTTTCTCATATGGGTGGTTTTCCTGAGGAATTCTCGAAAAGAATAATTTTTGATATGGAAATTTTGGATATGCATAAAATCCTTAGTTGGTAGCTTTCTTTGACCACGAGTAGATTCTCTTCACAATGATAAGCCCAGAAACCCAGTGATTAGATGTTTCAATGTATCAACATTTTGTTGTGAGTCAGTTCCTTCCAACACTGCTTTAGAGAGGCAAAGGTAAGATGCTACAAGGTATGTTTTTAATCTTGTAGTGGAACTAATGGCTTTTTCAAAGATATTCTTTAAGATATATTCAAATCCTGTAAGAATAATAAATGAGGGAATAATGAGGAACATTTATTTCTCAGTGAGTAACTGTAATGGTGCCTCTCTATGTTCACGAT
The DNA here is from genome assembly GCF_000151885.1 of Dipodomys ordii. Lineage (NCBI taxonomy): Eukaryota > Metazoa > Chordata > Mammalia > Rodentia > Heteromyidae > Dipodomys > Dipodomys ordii. The sequence continues at coordinate 23,726,589 of NW_012267236.1, forward strand.
TTATGACGAGTAAGGATTTTTTTTGGTGAGTGGAATGCATTACGTTAGAAAAAAATTAATGGCCATCTGTAAATGCAGGGATGGCTGGCAAATCTGTTATGCATGTTGTAATAAAAATGGTTTATTGGGCTATCGAAATCAGACACAGGAGCCCAAAGCTGCAGACTCCACTGGGTGACATGCATGGATCAGGAACTGTGCTCATATGCTGAAGTCTCCTGGAACCACTGTTCTTCAGGCACATTCTTTAGGGTTCTTTCTTACAATGAAATGGTTTCATATTGAGTTGCTAGTTTTTGGAGAAGTGTTTTCTGCTTTCTAGCCTGAACTTTTTCACCTTACACTGATAGTTTGCTCCACATGCATGTAACCTTGGGGGAATCTTTTTTTCCCCCTAACATCAAAAAAATTAAAGAAACAATCAAAACTACTTTCTCATGAATAAAATTGCAAATAAACCTAGTTTGATTGAATCCAACTCTATTTCCATGCTGAGTAAACAGAAAAGGGATTACATTCCCATCTTTCAGAACTTCTTGTGCCAGAAAGAATGGAAGCGCTTAGGGAACAGGGAGACATACCACAATGTACAGGGGTCAGCTGCAAGAAGAGGCAGCTGTCAAAGCAGAGGCAACGCAAGGATCAAAACCATAGCTGGCCTCTGGTGGCTCACACCTGCACTCCTAGCTACTCAGGAGGCTGAGATCTGAGCATAGCTGGCCTCTGGTGGCTCACACCTGCACTCCTAGCTACTCAGGAGGCTGAGATCTGAGCATAGCTGGCCTCTGGTGGCTCACACCTGTACTCCTCGCTACTCAGGAGGCTGAGATCTGAGCATTGCAGTTTGAAGCCAGCTTCGGCAGGAGATTCTGTCAGACTCGTATCTCCAATTAAATCACAGAAAAAGCCAGAAGTGAAGCAATGGATCAGGTGGTAGAGTTCTAGCTTTGAGTAAAAAGAGTTCAGAAACAGCATCAAGGCCTAGAGTTCAAGCCTCAGGACCAGCAAAACAGCAATAACAAAAAAAAAACAGCCAACATTTGCAGTGATAGCTGTTAGAAGCAGGTGCATGAAGTGGCAGTTCATTTTCCCAGCCTGGTAACTCACTGGCATCATTCGGTTAAGGTGGCATCTGCCCTGCTTTTCACCACAAAGTTAGTAGGATTTTTCCTTTGTGATGTTTTATGATATTATGAGATACTTTGAACATATGTTAATGTTGTTTTCTGCGAACACTTCACTCCTAGCATCTGCCAATTGTCCTTTTCTGCATCAGTTGCTGTGAAGAGAGCTGCCATGTGTTGACTCTCTCATTCAATTTCCTCTACATTTATCAGGCTTCTCTGCTCAGGCAGAACTACCCGAAGCCCCCCCCCCCAATATTATTTTATTTTTGTGTGTGCTTATAAGTATGAACCCATAGATGCTTGGTGATGATTGTACAGAGATTCATTATATTATTGTCACTAGTTTCCTCTATATGTGGGATTATTTTAAAATAAAATGTGAAGCTGGGTGCCAGTGGCTCACGCCTGAAATCTTAGCTACTTAGGAGGCTGAGCTTTGAGGATCGAGACAAAGCCAGCCCAGGCAGGAAAGTCCATGAAACTTATCTCCAATAAACCACAGAAAACAAGAAGTGGTGCTGTGGCTCAAGTGTTAGAGTGCTAGCCTTGAACTGAAGAGCTGAGGGACAGCGCCCAGGTACAGAGTTCAAGCCTCACAACTGACAAAATAATAATAAATAAACAAATAAATAAATAAAGTGCGTATGACATGCATTCACTGATGCAATAGCAAACTTTGGTGTCAGACAACCAATCCCATTCTGTCTGTGCTTTTGCAACTGCATGTAACTTCTCCTCAGACACACAGTCTAAGAACACAAACTGGTGCCATCACAGGAACAGAGCCACACTCCTCTGCCACAGCCATCAACTCCAGTTGGAAAGCAGATTTCCAGCACAGACAATGACACAGGTCAGGAACATGACATCATAGCCCCCAGAGGCAGAAAACTCTCACAATGCTGCTGGTGAGCCCAGAACCAACACTATGAACCAGCTCAAACCAGTCCTGCTTGCTAGGATGCTGTGCCCAGCTCCTCTAGATATGGATGCCCGCCCACAACTCGGGTAGAATAAGCTGCTGCCACACTATGATTAGCAGGAATCTGCCTCCCCCAGACACAAAAAGGGTCAAGATACTAGACTGATGACTACCATGTAACAGGAACACACCGCTGGGCTTAAACCTAAGCCAGAGCACCAGACCACCTTGCACACCACAGAGCCCCCCCCCCAAATCGACCAGGACACATTACACTATCTGCCCCAAAGCTGCACTGAAGGTTGCCAAATGCCAAGCCTAACAGGAATCCATTCTGCGAATCACACACCATCACAACCTGAACTACCTCAGCAATCCCTGAGCCTAAATGTGTAAATCACAATGAAAGAGTTACAAAACTCACAAACAAGGTGACAAACCCAATCCAAAAATCCAACCACAATCCAGGAAGGACCCTAGTGAAAATGGAGAAGAGATGGAGGACGAAAGCACCATCAAAGAAATGATGAAAGAAATGGCCAATGAAATAAAAGGGGATATAGAAAAATAAATGGGGGATGCAAGGAAGAAATGATAGTAACATACAGGTTGCCCAAAATGTTATGAAGAGAAAAGTAGAAACGCTTCATAGCTCATTGAAAGAAGAAATTAATACCATGAGAACTGACCTGAACAAAGAACTTGGAAGCCTAAAAGGTTCAATTTCCCTATTGCAAACCATAGTTGATGCCTGGGTCACAAGACAAGTGAAATGGAAAACAGCATCAGGACTTCCAGGATAAAACAGAGGAATTAGGAAAAACCCATTCTGAACACACAAAAGGGAAATCCAGCCTTCCCTGGGCACATGCCTGTGTGTCACTGTGAATCCGGCCTTCCCAGAGTCTGTGTCTATATGTCTGTCCTTCCCCGAGTCTGTGTCTGTGAATCCAGCTTTCCCTAGGCACATGTCTATGTGTCACTATGAATCCAGCCTTCCCCGAGTCTGTGTCTGTGTCTGTGAATCCGGCCTTCCCTAGGCACGTGTCTGTGTGTCACTGTGAATCCGGCCTTCCCAGAGTCTGTGTCTGTATGTCTGTCCTTCCCCGAGTCTGTGTCTGTGAATCCAGCTTTCCCTAGGCACGTGTCTGTGTGTCACTGTGAATCCGGCCTTCCTCGAGTCTGTGTCTGTGTCTGTGAATTCGGCCTTCCCTAGGTACGTGTCTGTGTGTCACGGTGAATTTGCTTTCAGGGACATCCAAAGGATGTGACTGTATCTCAGGAAGTGATGCTTTTGGTGCTGTCAATCTTCTCTCTCTGGTAAATGAGAGCAAGGGATAGAAGACAGGATCCACTCCTTCCTTCCCTCCTTCTGGGTTCTGTGACTCCCAGGGTCACGCTGCCTTCTGCACAATGAATAGGGCCCAGTCCACACCCAACTCTGTCTGGAGGGCTGGGAAGGTGGCTCAGTGGTAGAGCGCTTGCCTTGCATGCATGAGGCCCTGGATTCGATTCCTCAGCACCACATAAGCAAAATGAAAAAAGCCGGAAGTGGTGCAGTGGCTCAAGTGGTAGAGTGCTAGCCTTGAGCTGAAGAGCTGAGGGACAGCACCCAGGCCCAGAGTTCAGGCCCCACGACCGGTCCCCCCCCATAAAAACCCAACTCTGTGTGGACAGCACATGTATATGGCATTCACTTGCTTCTCAGGCTCCCTCTTTAAGAGCGTTTGGTAGATTTGCTCATTCTGTTGCTTACGAGAAACTCTGCTCAGACACTCAATTACAGAAGTCTTTGATGAGCAGATCAACATGGTTCACTGGCCAGTCCTGGCACAGGAATCAGTCCTCCAGGGTGACACTCTGTTGACTGCCCTCCCACCTCTACCCACAGAAAAGAATCGGCATTTAGGAATGGGAGAGAACTTCTGCTGCAAGAACAGAATCCACAACTGCTACCAAATTGTGTGGTAAAGATGAGGATGAGAACTGGGTTTTGAAGCCACCTGCTGGCCCTCTGAGCCGGGTGAAGGACACAAGACCTCTGTGCCTATCAAATAATAATAGTATGTATTGCGGGTGAGGAGAGTGCTACCTGACATGGGAAGCACTCAGCCTAGCACCTGGTGCATAGTAAGCACCCAGTAAAGGTGAAGAATCAACGTCACTCATTAAGTCAGGCACAGGAGCCTTTGCTCTCTGTGTGCTTGTACTAACATCGGAGCAAATAAGTATTTGGAGCTGATTTCAGGACAGGATTTGCTCTCACTACTCTTTGACCTTTGAACTCATTCTGATTTTCAGGAAAATTGGATGAAAGGAAACACATTAGTTCTCTTTCATAGAAATTTCATAGCTGAGTCTGGACAGGAATACCATGTTTATCAGACTAGGAAGTGTGAGACTGAGGCCAGAGGCCAGATCACACTGCAAATTATGGACTGGCAGCTTATTCCATTGCTCAGGCCCCTGGGCTTAGGACAGGGATGTTCTTGGCTGTTCTTCCACAAGCTGGGGTGCTGGAGACAAGAGGAGGAAGGAGAAAGCTACCTTCGCAGTCTTCTGCATCAGAATCTTGTAATTCTGGATCGCATCCTACCATGTATTTAAAGCACCCCAATCAGATAATGCATTACATAGATGTGCCTGGCCTGAGCAGGTGGGACCTGAGATGCGTCTTCCTCTGCTTCCCAGTGTCTCTTTTAGACATGACCATTTCTTGTCCTCTTCCTACTTGTGTTCCTCTTCTTTAAAATCAGATTCATGTTTGTTCTGACCACTAACTCCTTAGGGCAGTGTACTTGATAAGGATGCAGAATGTTTAAGCAGTGTGTCACTCCAAGTCTGTTGGTGACTTCGCTGTGACTTCTCAGAATATGTAATCTTGGCTCTACTTGGGTCCTCATAGTCAGAGTCCGCAGCTTTACACAATTCTCCAGTGATTCATGTAGACACTGAAGGCAGAGAAACGTTAGGTGAGAAACACTATGGGCTCTGGCATCTGAAAGAGGTCAACACCTAGATCTTCCATTTATCACTGGTATGCCTTAGAAAAATTGTATAACCTTTCTAAAATTATGTTTAAGTGATTGCAAGATTGTTGTGAGAATTGATGGCAACAGAGTTAACTACATTTATTTCTCTATACTGGTACTCTATGTGAGTGGTTTAACACCTATATTGTTCCTCATTTCAGGTTCCCAACAAATCAATTAAGTGGATGCTAAATATATCTAAGCAAATAAGGAAACTGGGTTTGAGAAGCACCATGCTCAGGATTGCACGTTAGTGAGTAGAAGCCTCAGCACCTTTTAGAACTGTAGTTCTTCAAAGAGTAGAGAGGACTAGTATTACAATTACTCTCTCTATAAGGGAGAATCACCAGGTATTCACTGTATTATTTCTACAGTTACTGTAAGTCCTGCCCACACCACTGAAATTATCTCATGTTCCTTATTTCACTCAGCTAATATCATGCGTGCCAGAAGTGTCATTACTTAAAAATGGATGAAGAAAACTCCATTCTCATGTGTGAAGGATATCTCCCCAAGACCCTCTGAGGAGAAAGCTGGGCTTCTGAGAATGTGGAGGGTTCCCTGACAAGACCCTCTTCCCTTCTCCGTGCCAACAGAGTGATTCTCCTTGCCTCTTAGAGATCTGATCCCTCCAGCCCCTGCCTGAGACTAAAGCCCCGCCTCTTCCTCTTTCCAGGCACAATCAGAACCAGGGAAGTTACCTTCTCCTTTGCCATGTTCCAGCTCACAATGCCTGATTCCCAGCCCCCGTCCCCCCCACCCCCAGGGCCTGGGTGAAAAGTACGTGAGAAAGCATCTGCCCATGTTATCAGCAGCCTCCCAGAGGGGCCTGAGGTGTTACCCTGGTTTTGCTAGCAATTTTTCTGGAAGCAGTGCTGCCCATATGCCGAAGCTGGGCCACTCAAAGAACTTTTCCAACTGAGCAGGCTACAGTCTTTGGCAGCAATAGAGAATGCTGTCTTACAACTCCTTTCTCAGGAATAAAAATGACGCAGTCACATTTTCTGCTAAGGCTGTGCTGAACATGTTTGGAGCGTGCAAAATCTGTGGTCTATTTGGATGAGTAGTCGATCTGAGTTTTTCCCAGACAGGCTCCTTAGCCACAGGAGCAGAATCAGGAATCCCTAGTCTCCCACATGAGGATGTCAGACAGATCTCACACTTCATTCCTACTTACCTCCCCCAAGTCCTTCTCCCCGCCTCTGTGAATTTGGCCAGATGATGCCAGAGAGGTGAGCATGTCTAGCTTGTTTGCAAGGGAGCCTTGCAGAGGAAGGCCAGGGTTGGGGAGATGGCTGGTGACATTGAAGTGGGGACACAATCTGCTCCCAGACATCAGAGTGATGTCTGAGTGGTTTCTGGGGCATCGTGTGTGTGTGTGTGTGTGTGTGTGTGTGTGTGTGTGTGACCCTAAGATTCCCCCCACCTACACAGAACATTTTGCTTTAATTTGTGCATATTTGTCTGCCCCTGCACACTGTTCTGTGCTTCAGGTTTAATGTAACCCTAAACACTAGGGTAGGAAAGAGTCACCCTTGGAAGATGGGAAAATCTGTCAGGTGATCATTTACTTGGAATCCTCAACAAAGACCCCCTTCTCTGAAATGACAGAGAGGTCTCAGGAAGTGTCACTCTGGGGAGCAAGTGCAGCCTTTGGAGCTCTGGTCTCAGCCTTGCTTTCCCTGGGCTTCTAGAATGCCACTGCCTAGCAAGCTGGGATTGATTTACCTTCCCACCAAAGTACTTGCTACATCAGTAGGAGACGGGGAAGGCTTTTCTCTTTCTCGTAATGATGAGAACTTTGGCATTTCACATCAGTTTCATACATAACCTTGAAAATGTCTGGTTTGATATTTCTGATGATTTTAGCATGTACCATTGCCAGAAAGGGTCTCTCACTATGATGTTTGAATATGTTGTTTAATCATCCTTACCGCCCCCTCACCCCTCCACCCACAGATTAGAAGGGAAACTCAGTTCAGAGATTCCAAATCCTTGACCTGGTAGAGCCCATGATGCCAGATTATGCCAGGGGTAGGAAGAGCCAAGATGGCTCACACTGGATGTGGGCCATCTACTGAACTGTCACCTCCCTTTAGCTAATTATAACAGCGGTAGGCCTGGTCCAAATGAACTCACCTTCTGAGATACTGAGAGATGTGAGCATGTGAATATGATATCAACATGAGCATTTGGCAGGGAAGTTTTTAATCCATAAGAAACCCTGGCAATAGGCTCACCTATCCAGACCTTAAAAGAGGAAGAGGCTGAAGCCTTGAAGGGCTTGGCATGGCCAAGGTCACTGGGTTGTTTAGGATGGCTCCAGAACACCTCCTCCGCCTAGTCTTGCTTCTTCTGAACAGTGCTTTCTCTGAGTCCTCTTTGGGAGTCTGTAGGAAACAAGCTCAAGTGGTTATATTCTAATGGTCCCTTCCGACCACCATCTCCTCACTGCGTCATCTCTAATCTACAGATAACTGGCTTATTAGCTGCTTTCTCTCCATACAGACAGCTAAACTTAAGAACAGAAATAGCTGATTCTAAGGGCTTTTTCATTTTCTGACAGATTAAATTCAGGTAAAATCTCTTCTGCATTTTCTTAACGGGGTGGTAAGGAGTCTGCTTAGATGCTTTCTGTGGGCTGCATTTATAAATGAAAGCAGCTGGGTGTTTTGATTAAATGCATATTGAAATCCACTTATAACTAGTGAACCAAAACAATGAAAGGGCTTCCATGCACCATTAAGATTGCTTGCTGAAGTTGTCCAAGTTAAACAATTCAATGGGATACTGCTGTTCTCTGCTGTCTCCTAGAGATGAGGATTCTTCCCTGTGACTAGAGACACTTGGGCCAGTGGAAGACAGCCCTGCCCAACGTGGGAGGCCTGGGCCAGCATCCCTGCCTCCTGTAGGGCAGGAAGTCTGCTGGAGCTGACGTCAGTCTGTGCTGACAGATGCATTTCAGGTACTGAGTGAATTATACACAGAATGAGCAGCATGGCTTTGTACCACTCAAAGCAGGTCTGAAGCCAAAGCTGAGGCTTCTCAACTACTCAGCTGCAGATGCAAGGTTGTTACACCCTCAAACACTCTTATTCCTGGAAATTCTAAGATTTGTCACTGTTGTGAACTCTCGAGGGCCACCACATGCTGGTGTCACTGAATTGGGTACTTGGGGTATAGTCACCAAAGGTCTATTGATCACATCATTCTGTCCAGAGAGAAGATGGATGTCACCCAGTTTGGTCCTGAGAGAAGTAGGTCAGGGTACCAATAGAGCCAGTGAAACAATTTTTCCAGCGAGGATATATGGAGAAGGCCAAAGAGGGGAGACCAGCAAAGGCAGCCCTGGACCAAGTTACAAAGGACAGGCAGGATAAGGGAGGCACAATGGCCAGAGGCCTGTGGCAGAAAGAAGAGATCAAGACAGGCTGGAAAATGAGCCTAGATGCTGTGCTCAGGATTGTCACAGGCTCCATCTACATTGGAGGGGAGGTTCATTACAGGAGATGGCAAACAGCAAGGTTTACAAACTCGCTACAGCCCTGAGAGAAAATGAAGCAAGAGATCTTCAAGTGCAGTGGCTCATTATTTACCTATCAGCCATAATAAAACCTCACCACTTCTTGGGGACTGACCAGAACAGTTGGGCACTGTGCCTGCAGATAAATGACAGTTTGTGCCAAAACGATCTTTGGGCCTTTCCATCTTCTCCCCCAGTGCCTCCTTTGTGTTGTTCATATGTGCCATATGCAGGAAGATTGAAAGAATGAGTTTCTGGGCTTGAATTATGTTCCATAATTTTAGAATTCAAAGTGACCTTGAGCTCCATCTGGTCAACCAATCTATGCAACATATTAATGACAGAGTCATTTTTACCTTTTGTCTGTCCCAAACCAATTAATTGAATGTCGTTACTGTTTGTTGTGTGAAGGAGCTTCTGAGCTGTCTATCTGTTGGTTCAAATCTTTCGCTTAATTTTTCTGATACTACCTGAAACAATTCAGTCTTCCATTAAAAAAATAAAAAACAAAAAGCCTCTGATTTTATGTTTGCTATGACCTTGTCTTTTTCATCCTGGTGTAGTAGAAGGGATCTACATTATATAGTTAAGAAAAGAGTTAAAATGATCACTGTCAAATTATTAATTATTTGGTGCAGAAATTTACATATTTACTAAATATTTTCAGTTTCTGGTTCATGATTACATCTAGATTAAGCTAGCTATTCTGTAAGGCAGATCTATTCCTAAATGTACCTTACAACAAGCTTTGTTATACCTTCCAGCATTTGCTTTCTCCTCATCCACTTTGGCCAAACGAGACAATAACTTCATGGAAATCATCTGTCTCATGAAGGCAGCTGAGATATGCACACCATACCCACACCTGCCTGGGACCTGAACCAACAACCTAATCAAATGCTCCCAATCAGTTGAGGTTTCCTCTTCAGACTTCTAGACTCTGTTTTATAAAAAGCAGAAAAAAAGAATGACAACTTTTATTTTAAAAACAAAACAGAACAAAAGCCAAACACATGTACCAGGATCTCCGTGTGCAGTTTCTATTTTATTTGATTTAATCTTCCCAGGAAAATAGCTTAGAGTTAAGGCCTCTGCTCTAGAATTGTACTTGCTGGCTGGGATCCTTGCTCTGGGAATTGGATGGCATCATTCCTCAGATTAGAGTGCAGAAGAGTTTTCTCAGGTTGAGACCACACCTGCTTTCTAAAAGCCATGGCTGCTCCCATTTAGGAAGTGACAGAACTGACTCCTCCCAGTAAGTTGGCACAGGTGTGACAGAGCCGGGTCGGCCTCAAGCATCTCAAGATGAGGTGCTTTCCATTCCCATCACTGAGCAACATCTTGTCATTTTTCTTCAGCATCTTCTTGGACAATGTTCTCTGGGGAGGGGGTTTGTTTCCTTCCAGTGTCATCAGGAGTCCTGAGACAAGAGGCCCTACCTTACTCTCTCTGGACAATGTTGATGTCTTAGGACCCTGGAGCCTAATTTGCAGAATCAGTTGCTCATGGGCTTGGAATATTACTATGGCAGTGATCACTTGTTTCTCCATCCACAAATCTGAGGTTCTAGACATGTTCATGGGTCCCTTTCGGGGCCAATCACAGCACAGCAATGACTCCTTTAAGAGCAATCGGACTGGCTTTGGTATGGTACAGGGATGCTATTTCCAAGGTTTCCATGTGGCAATCTCAATAAGTCACTGGCTTCTCAAGAGCAATGGGACTGACCACAGCCCTTCACAGGGATCCTCTGTTCAGGTCTCTGATGTGGAAGAAGGGCACATTCTTCTTCCATAAGAGCTGCTCAGCTACCACTCCACTTTGGGATGCATTCTGGAAGCTTCCACATTAACAACAAACATCAATGTTTGGACTCACTGAGCATGATAGGAAACAGAATTCATAAGGAGAGGACCATGCCTTGTGAAGGCATGTGAATTTTGATTGTCAGGATTAAACATTTGAATTTACCCCTTTAATTTAAAGTTTCCAAAAGCGTATTCTTTGCAACAGTTGGTCATGAAACAGTCATGGAAAAGGTATGAATAGTTATAAGGTCAGTTGGAACACTTGAGGCTGACTAGTCTAATTGTTTACAGCATGTTTGAGCATCTACCTATGATTTTGCTGCATGTGTTATGGTGTCTGACTCATGGAAATACATTTTGCAATCTAAAAATATTGATCTTTTATTTATTTATCTTTGGAGACAGGGTCTTGATGTGTAATTCTGGATTACAACAAAACTTGTGATCCTCCTGTTTCAAATAGCCAGATTACTGTTTTTTTCCCTCTCCAGAGACCATATGCTAGAATTAACAGATGGAACCACCATTATTTAATTTAAAGACATTCAAGAACTTTGAGCAGGAATGTTTCAAATTAAGCCCAGGTCTGGATTCCTGGGAATAAAAGCACAGCTCGCTTTGGTTTTATGTAGCCACCAAAGTTTGATCTCTTTCTGTTCTACCAGAAAGCCCTTCGGATACATAAAGATAGATGTGTTTTTCCTCCTCTACTTTTCTTTTTTTTCTATTTTTTTAAATTTTATTGTAAAGGTTGTACAGAGGGGTTCCAGTTACATACGTCAGGTAATAAGTACATTTCCTTTTTAACAAGTGTCAGTCCCTCCCTGCTGGTTTCCCTCCCTGTCCCCAAATTATCCTGCTAACATCTCAGGATCTATAAACTGTCATGCTATTCTGTTTAAACTTCTCCCGCATCTGGTGATCAGAAGTGAGGTCAGATTCTAGGTTCATTTTAGACTGGACTAGGAAGAATAAATAATGTGGACAGGATGGGTAGATTGCTTTCTTTTTCTCTGAAGTCTTAATTATATAACTGAATTATGGAAAATTTAGTTGCTTTCTGAACATTGCTATGAAATCTGAATTTTCTTCCCTTAGGAAAAAAAATATACTGATTTCCTTTCTTAAGAGCTCAACAGTCTGAAATACTTCAGGCACAAGTACATGGAGCCAGGACATGAATTTTGTGCAGTATACCAAAACCAGGCTCTTTCTAGTTTTACTAATGGAACGTGATTAGAGAACATTTTAACGTCAGAAAGGTTTGAAAGCCATTGTGTTTCTCAGCAGATCTTAAAGCTCTCTAACTTAATGACTAGAGCCTTGGAAAAGTGCTGTCTCTTTCTCTCTCTCATCCATGATCACCTCTCACACACACACACTTCTAAAGCTAAGAGCAAAATGTTGGTTCTTCCATTCTGAGTCATGCCACATTCTTCCTATCTTGCTGTGAGCTTGCTGTGAGCTTGCTATGCATCCTTTAACCAGACATGTGGACATAAACTACAAAGATGATCCAATTATGCTTTCTGCAACTGCATCTCATTCTGTGAACACATACAAACTAAGGGCATCTGTTACTGCCTCTGGGAGACCACGCAGAGAGCATCTCCCAGCTCATGAATTTCACAGTGACTGCCACAGAAGTGGAGGATCTAATCCAGTGGTGAAGAGTTGGAACAGCTCACAGTCTATGTCTAGTTGGTATGAAAATCTATCAAGGAATGCAAACTTCAGTGGCTTTGGGAACCACAGGTTATCAGGAGCAGAAGTGTAATTTCGCCAAATCAGAGGTGTTCACATACATAAAGCACATAAAGAGGAGCTAATATATGTATGCCTTCACTGCTGTCAATCAGCATTATTTTTCCTTAGTCAAAACATCTTGCTTTTGTTTTTAAATGTTTGAAACCTATATACCTGGTCAGTTGCTCCCATGGGATCTGTTTGAACTGGCAGCCTCCAGACTATATGCACTCTGATTGTGAAGAACGAGTCAGAAAGAGCACAGCTCCTGTGTTTCTTCCCAGGGAGCTTTGCACCCAAGTCACTATTGGACTTCTCAGCTCCTGTGTGGCTTCATTGTTCCAGTAGCTGACTGGAACTTATTCACTGATCTTGGAAACATCATTTCTGTCATCCTTTCTTCTTTGGGCTAACATCCAAAGATCTGCCCCTCCTTATGCAACCACTCAGTGTTCAGGGCTTTCTTTCATAATTTGCAGCCCATCAGAAGTTCTCTGGATACAACAAGGAGAGACCAAAGTTTGCTTTTCTCTTCAGAGTTCCCAGAATTCTCTTTCACTTTGACCTGTGGGCATTCCCCTTTCAATTCGCGATTCATGCCATAAGCTCAAACGGACTACAGAGCCATTTAGAATCAGTCATCTGGTTAGTTTAAATTTTAAACTATTTTACCAGCCGGTTATTTATTTATTATTTTTTATTAAATCTATTCCTCTTATCTTTATGCAATTGCATTTCTGAATGCAAGTTCACGGTGTTGCTTTCTGCATGTGTTTCAAGCCTGCCCAGGTATCTTCATGAACTAATAATGGCTCTCAAAGGTGCTTTACGCCGGATGTGACAAGCTCACATCAGGGTCTGTCACTACAATGTCTAGAAACACATAGGCTTCCACTGAGTAGAGAGTGATACAAGTGTGTGTGTGACTGCTGACCACCTCTCCATGTGTTCACATGGGCACAAGCTGTGTTGCCACCAAAGACAATGGAGATGAGAACCAGAAGTCAAAATGCTCTAGGCACCAGACCATCTTGTCCTAAGTATTCCCTAACTGTGCCAGAGCAGTCTAAGAGAGTAAGTGGTTGTTTGAGGCTTCCAGGTTTGAGATTGGCCTGTTTGTAATTGTGTTTAACTAACACAGAGATGCAGGCAGTCTTTCTTCTTTGCACAGTGGCCCTGGCTAGCTGTGGACAGGATGCCTAGTCTCTGGATCTTGGGCATCTCTTATGAAAATTGTATTAAATGAAGACGGCTATGACAAGACATGAACCAGGAGTCCTCTCTCCTCCGTTCTCTGCACCATGTGTCGTGGATCTATGATCAGAACAGCCTGCCCCATGCACTCTGCTGGGGCCTCAGATTTCTATTCAATACATTTCAGGGAGGGAAGTACCAGTGCCAATGATTTGGAGTTGGTGTTTGGTATTGAATATGTCACCCTTTGGCTAGATGCTATCAAAGACCCTTTCCAATTCTGAGATTTCCTGTTTTGATTTATCTTTTGGCACAGTGTGGGTGCCAGAAGAAACCAATTACACCTGTAGCTCTCCAACTCTTTAATCATGAAGTTACAGCCTTTTTCCAACTCCAGATCTGCTCTCTTAATGCTTTCACACTGTGTTATTTGCTTTGTGGGGATGGCAGGAAAAATCAAGTTTTGTGTCCTTGCTAATGTTCACCAGGTTCTGCCAGTCAGCCTGGAGAAAACTCAAATTTTATGATTATTGGTGCTCAGATCAGGACAGGGATGGAGAAACATAAGCATCAAGCAGCACAGATGCACCGGCCTGCGGCACCTCCAGGATCTGGAAACACCTGTTATATTTTCTACTTACAAGAGCACAAGGCATAGTTTTCTTTATTGTTATATTATTTTCATTGCAGCTCAGCTAAAAGCAGATCATGCTGGAGTCAGCTCTTGCTAAGCTTTGTTCTTTTCATACTGGCTGGAGAGATTAGATGAAAGTCATGGGTTTTAATTGAATCTTTCCTAACAGCTTCCCTTGGACAGAAATGGGACTGATGCACCCCTTGGTGAGGCCATCATACCGCACAGGATATGGACCATTCTTCATGTTATAAGCGGGCTTTCCCAGCCAGGACTTGTTTCCTCAAGCCAGGATTTTCCCTTTCGGGGGTGGTCACACTTACCAGTGTCTTTCTTGATGAGAAAGGACTGTCTTTCCCCTTCCCACACAACTTCTCTGACTGGTGATTTTAGAGAACTCTTCTTCTGCAAATCAAAGTCTGTGTTAAAAGTTTATTGGCGTCAATTAGCGCTATAAGGAGTTTTCATCCTGACACATCCACGTGTGCACGTAACAGACTTTGATCAGACTTGCCCTTGCTGTCATTCTCCTTATCTGTCCTCCCCTCTTTCCCAATCCAAGCTTAGCACACTCCATTTTCATATATCCATAAAGTATTTCAACCATTTTCACCCTCCCTCCCCCTCTCTGTACTTGCTCCCCTCTCCTCCTGCCCCTGCTCTATCCTGGACCTGTCGGCATTTTTCTTGCCGTGATAGTGTGGCAATGGAGGGCTAGATGGATGGTGGAACCAGTGAGCACACTGGCAGGCGGGCCATTTGGCCTTCCTCTGCCATCTTCCATTCTTCATCAGCCATGACCTGACCACACTCTTTAAATATGGACCCCAGCCTTCCATGGTGAGCCATTTCCTAACCACCTTCATCTCCTGTCGAGCTGTTGTCCCTGCCTCTCTCCCGACACCCAGTCGGTATCTTTTCTTTATTATCTTACTATTTTAAATGTTTATTGAAAAGGTGGACAGGGGTTACAGTTACATAGGTAAGGTCATGAGTACATCTCATTTTGAACACTGTTACCCCTCCCTTATTTTTTCCCACTTTCTCTTCCCCACTCCCCTCCCCCACCAAGTTGTAAAGTTCATTTCCAACATAGTATCTGGTGAGTATCATTGCTGCGTTAATTCATCCTTTGTGCTGCTGTGTCTGTGATTCCCTTTCCCTTTCACTGATCAGCTAAACTTATGTACAAGACAAAGGGTACAGAAAAGTAAAACAACAACAAAAAAAGAAACAACTACACACAGAACATAATAAGAACCTCTTGTTTCCAAGAACCTCTTGTATGCTTCATTATAATGAAGCGAATCAAAATGAACTCCTGGTCCGTGTGTTAAGCTTTGTAGCTCATCCCTGGCTTCTCTCCCCGGGGAGAGCTGGGCACAGGGGTTGCTTCTGCGTTAGCTTTGGGTAGGCATAATGATTTGCCAGCCTCCTCGCAGCCCCTGTGGCTCAGGAGACCATCCTGAGTGGCTGTAAGTACTTGTTAAGGACGATGGTGGAGGCTGAGACACACGGCAGGAGTGAGGGAGGAGAAAGCCACCTGTTCTGGAATTTCACGTGCCCCACACCCATCTCTTTTCCTCTCCAGGAATTTTTAAGAGGACATTTAGGCTTCATGATTTGTAAAGGATGCATGATTCTGTTCTGGGGGTGGTCTTAGAAACAGGATGTTGGGGTTAGAGTCCACAAACAGCCCCCTCCCCCAAAGAGTGGGGTCTTCATCCTGATAGGTTTCCTGAGAGAGAGACTTTCAGTGTGCACATGCAGTGGAGTGCATGCCCATCTGTGTCCTTCCTTTCATCACACTTTTATGTCAGACCTGCAGGTGCATATGTGCATTGACACATGCTTTTGTCACACTTGCATATACATGTGTGCATGTACATATATTTTTGTCACACTGGCCTATGCATGTGTGCATGGACACACACACACACACACACATCCCCAAGACCGGAAGATAGGACAGGGTGCAGGCCACGTTTCCTCACTGGCTCTGAGCTTTCAGTGCTGGCTGCACAGTAGTGAAGCCACGCCCTTGTCCTGGCTGAGGTTTGTCTTCCTTTCCTGTGGCCAACATGACATGATGCTGGAAAGATATGGACGATATTGCATGACAAAGATGTGCAGAGAGCCAGCCTAATGTTACTCCACAAGGAGGCAACACCAAAAACAAACAAGTCACTGCCAGATCACAGACCGGGTTCCAGGCCCAGGCCAGGTGCTGACTGGAGCAAGGTGGTTCAGCCAGCAGTCCAGAGCTGCAGCCCTGCCTCCGTGTGGCCCGGCTGGTGCTTCCCAGATCTGCTCAGAGAGAGGCCTGATGTGGCTCTGCGGGGGCCCAGCCTTCCTCTCCTATGCGTGAGACAGAGCTGTGCGTTTATTTCTTCCTCGCAAGCGTTTCCAGGCCCCGCCTTTTATGAGATGTTCTTGCTCTGGCAGTCTGCGGTGAATTTATGGGACTGGCAGAGGCGCATCGTTGGTCATTTTCCCAGTGTGGTCATTATGAGGTGCACGGGGCCAGCCAACAATGGGGTTTTATGATCAATTACCACCAGGATGAATTGCTAATAGACATCTCATTAGAAACAGAGGGAGAGATTTCACAGTCACTGACTCTCCTCTTCTTTGTCCCCATTTTTGAACTTCATAGGGGCCACCTGAGAGCTGATTTTGGCTGCAGGCCGAGAAGGCTGTGGGACCAGAGGGTTATGGAGTCGTTTCTGGGGGGCTGCCTGCCCCCCCCACCCGAGGGTCAGAGGCAGCTGGTGCCTGCCGCCGCCCTGCAGGGGGAGCGCGGCCTCCAGGACAGATTCATTAAATTCAGATTCTGTGCATTTTGTGATCCAAGACCTGTTTCTTATTCTTCCAAAGTCTCCGTATTCCCATCCGTACGATGGAAACACACCACTCATCTCAGAAGTTGTTTTGAGGTTAAACTAGGCGGTGTGTGCTATGAACAGCATGAGGTAGTGAAGTGCAGCTTCAAGAAGCGGTGAAAATTGCCAGAGCACCATACCTCCGGGCAGCAAGCAGAGACAGGATGATAGGAGCCGGGGAAGTGAACCTGTCAACCCAAGGTACTCAGAAGCCCTCCGGGGAAGCAGCATCCAACCATCAACGCCATTCAGAATAAGGGTCCTGTTGAAATGAGGGGCTCAGACATGGCGTAGGCTCGAGACGCCCAGCCTAGCAGCACACTGCACCCCTGAGAACCCTAAGCCCTTAGCAGCACCAGGCTGCTCCTGCTGGCCTTGCAGATGGACAATAGCAGTGAAGGCTGCTGGCCAGTGCACACTTAGGCTAGCCAGGTGCCTGGCTCATTACTGTTTTCCCGACTCAAGTGTCCAGGGCAAAGTCCGTGTCATTGCTTCCGATGCCTGAACGACTTGATTGGACACTCCTGGCAAAGCCTCACCCCATGCACTAACCCCTCCCCCCCAGGAGTCCTGAGGCTGTCTGGGAAGGTATCTTCAACCCAGCAGAGGTTGGTTGGCACAGTCATGCTCTCCTTGACAACCCAGCCTGGTAATTTCTATGTCCTTCTATCCTTCATTCTACAATGGCACCGTCTAGGGAAACCATTACCTCCTTGGGGCAGGAGCCAGGCCATTCTGTCCCGTGAGGGCCTCCCTTCAATGTGATGCTCTTCTCTCTATTCCTTGCATTCTGTTGGATGAAAATTCTCTTGTTTTTAAAAATAAACCCATTACCTTTTTTAGGATAACTTTAGTTTCACAGAAGAGTTAAGTGGAAAATATAATTAAATCCCACTTGTCCTCAGCCACAATGGTACATTTGTTACCATCAGTGAACCTGCACTCACATAAAACTACCATCACAAACCATGTTTACATTAGTTATTTTGGCTTAATTTTATGATAGGTGTTCTTTGCAAATATTTTCTCCTGATCTGTGGCCTGTCTCGCCCTTTCAAAGAGCAGACATTTTGAAATCAAATGCTGTCCAGCTCATCCATGATGTCTGTCATGCATCACACATTTACTATTGTATCTCAGGGTCATGTATAGACTTAGAGCACATATGTGTTCTAGTTGAACGACTAGGATTTTTGTAGTTTTGTGTTTATATGAGGTTTTATGGGTCATTTATAGATAGTGTTTCTGGAAAGCCTAAAGTCATCTTTCAGCATGTGGATGTCTAGTTATCCTGACATTGTTTGTTGAAAAATACCTTTGCATCATTGTACCACCCTTGCTTCTTTTCCAAAGATAAATTGATTGTGACCACATAGGTCTGTTTGTGGGCTCTGTATTACTCAGTTGACCCACATGTCTGATTTTTTTTCCCCACAAGTGCTGCACAGGTCTGAGTTGGGTAATGTCCAGACTCTGGTTTTGGAGTTCTCTTGCAATAATGAGTCAGCTATTCTGGATCTTTCTCCTCTCCCTACAAAATTTAAAAGCATTTGGTTGATAATCCACAAAGTACATCTAGAATTTTGAACGGAATGACACTGAGTCTAGAGATAAAGTAGGGGGAAGATGAGATAATAATGATTGACTAATGAGTTCTGATCCCTCAACAATGGAATTTGTGTCTTTATAAATATACTCAAAATTTTTTCTCACCATTTTTGCCACATGAGGTTATGGTAAGATGTGAGCCTGTCACTTTGTGTATGTCGGACTTAACAGTCTTTGACATTATGAGAAATAAACCACTTTTTTTTTTGTTGGTTGTGAGGCTTGAACTCTGAGCCTGGGCGCTGTCCCTCAGCTCTTCAGCTCAAGGCAAGCCCTCTACCGCTTGAGCCACAGTGCCACTTCTGGTTTTCTGGTGGTTTATTGGAGAAAAGAGTCTCACAGACTTTCCTGTCCAGAATGGCTCTGAACCGTGATCCTCAGATCTTAGCCTCCTGAGTAGCTAGGATTACAGGCATGAACCACCAATGCCCAGCTCCACATTGTTTTTTTTTGGTGGGGGCGGGGAGTGTACTGGTATTTGAACTTAGAGTCTCAAACTTGTTAGGTAGGCACTATATCACTTGAATTACCACTTGAACTCCAAGCTCTATGGAATTTATTTATTATAATGAGATATAAATCATATAGATATTTAAATATATAGTTATATTTATACCTAAGCATTTCCTTTTGCTCACTGAAGCATTGTAGGCTTTTGTATATTACCCTTGTATCTTGCACCCCTCCTACTATTGCTTATCAATTCCAGGAGTAGTTTGTTGGTACAGATTTCTGAATAGACAGCCATGCCATCACAAGCAGTTTTATTTCTCCCCTCCCTGTTAGCACACCGGTATTTCCTTCTCTGGTCTAATTAAGTTAGCTAGGGCTTCCAATATTGTTAAGGATCAGTGGAGTGAAGAGACATCCTTGTCTCCTGATCTCACTGAGGAACTTCTAGTTTTTCACCCTTATGTGTGATGTTAGCAGCAGGAAATCCAGTTTTTACTTTCTCAGTGCCTCTCCCTTGTCCCTTTCCAGAAACATGTGTTAGTACTTATTCTTGCTTTCTGAACCCCTTCCTGTAGCACCTGATCAGCCTCTTGAGCCTGGCTCATTTAATGAACCTAGAGTACTCACCAAATGGCTGTTCTTCAAGTAGACTTCAGTGGCTTGGTTGCCTCTTAGTTGACAGCCTTGGGTTCAGTCCTGAACCACACTGCACCAGGTAGGGCTGTGTACCATCAAGCCCATTCCAGGTGGATTTGTGTTGCATTTTTTCAAATGGGAATCCATTGTGCACAAATGGAGTAGCAGTACTTTCTGGAATATTTAATAAATCCAACAACCCTATTTACCAGACTACGGAAGTTTAAATGAAGGAGTTCTTGCCATTAAACCCAGAGCTTTAGAAACGCATGTATCTGTTCTAACAGCAGAGTGCCTGGGAAGAGCACTTGAATTTTGGGAACAGTGCTTATTTCATCCAGTACTGGTTACCTACCCACCTGCTACCCCCCCCCAAATATCATAAACAGAAATCCATGGGAGGGAAAATGAGTGATCAAATGTGTGGTCCTCTCTTCTTTGGCATGTTTGTTTCACAGGAAAAGAATATGGTGCTTAGGATTTTTCAAGTGTATCTGGACTATTAGAGCACAAAAATAATTTAAGAACACTCATGTCAGCTTTCTCATAGAGGAAGCTAAAATTGAATGGACTGCACCTGCTGACATGAATTCATTAGCTACAATCAGTTCACTTTATGATTCTTGAAATTATTTAGAGGTGTGGAAAAGCCCTAAGCCTGAATTCCTGGATCTCAGTTCCTGAGCTCTTCTCTCCTGGCTTTGGTTTCTTAACAGTTTCTTTTTTTCTTGTTTTAATTAATAATGTGGAATGAGGTTGTTTGAATGAGTGTCTTCTTTCTTTGCTGAGCTTTACAGGAGATTGGCTTGCTGATCTTGGGCATGACTTAGGAAATCATTGTGAACTCCTCATCTCCCCATACCAGTATTTTTATACCATTTCATCTCCTTCCCTCCTTCCCTCCCTTCCTTTTTCCTCTCCTTCTGTACCCTCTATCCTCTATCCTCTGTATTTGACTCTCTTCCCTCCCTTTTCCCATTCACCAACCCGTAACCCATACAGCAAACACACACACTCTTGGGCCTATGTAAAACTATAGTCTTAATCAAATGGGTGCATTGTCCTGATATGATGAACAAAATTAAGCATCGTTTACTTTTTAGCCACCCAAAAGCCTACACAGCTCTGAGGGCTGTGGTTCTAAAAGTGGTTTGGTTAATAGCTCAGCAATTTTCTTGAATAGCTCACATGAAAAAAGCTTTGGAAAAGGTCAAATTTTTTTTTCCAATTAACACTTCAAAAACCCAATTAATTGACTCAAAGTGCCTTAGGGAGGATAATCTTTGTCCTACTTATAACAAGCTCTGTTTTGAATAGAAAATGAATAGAAATTTAAATTCTTGCTTTTATAAGAGCTTGAAGGTGAGGGAGTATGTGTTCTCTCTCTCTCTCTCTCTCTCTCTCTCTCACACACACACTTTCTCCCTCTCTCGCTCTCATTGCTCTTGCTCTTTCTCTCTCCCTCTCTGGTCCTAGTTGTTTTCACAGGGCAGAAAAACCGAGTCCAATGAACTTCCAGTGCACAGATGAGGTTCAGTGCTGGAAATGAACCCAGAAGCCAGTGAGAGCTAGCAGGCTGGGGGAGGGGCAGCGGCCATCTGCCATCCAGCCCACCACAGCACCTTGCACAAGAGGCAGACTGATGACGGTGGCATATGGGTCTGAGACCCTTTGAAAGACACGAGGGAAAGGGAGGGGAGAATGGCTCCCGCATGCCTTTGTGCGCCGTCCTGCTGGCGAGAGTGACCCTGCAACTCATTGGTGGCTTTGTCTGATCCTGTACACTCTACACATACCGTTCCACCCCAGGTACCAACCAGGGTGACGGATCTGTATCTAATAAGGCCAGCTACTTTTGGGAGAGAGAGAAACCTAGCAGTAAGCATTTCCTTATTTATTTATTTTCAAAAAGGAAAATTTGCTTTCTCTTCTCATTTTGATGTTGGAAAGCAGGGAAAATCCACATGGCAGGCAACTCCCCCTTCCATTCTGGGCTTTCGTGCCCAGGGATTGGCTGGGGATAAACCTGCTAGCAGATAATCGCAGTTGCCTGAGTGGGGAGGGGAGCTGCAGCCTGGTGGTTAACACCATGAGTGCCGGAGAGCCCAGGGCTTCATTCAGCACAAGCCATGGACGGAGTTCCAAGGCTTAGGATGCAGCTTCAGAGAGAGCGAGTCCTGGGGAGCCCACAGATTCAGGTCACAATACTTTTAAAAAATAAAATTAAATGGAATTCTTATTCTTGAAAGCAATATTTATTGTTAAAAATTCAAGGAAAAGAAGAAACAAAAGAAAGTAGGAAAATAAAACATCAATTTCCAGCATCCATTCATAATTGTTAAGTGGAGTATAATTATCAACAATTATCTTTAAAACTCTATGTATATGTACATACACATAGAAGAGTAAGCTCTGGTCTAAGTATGGGTTTTATGTTGTATCTCCTACAACTGACACAGGCAATTAGTTTCTCTGTTTAACCCTTAAACAAAGGTTGTGTTCATTTTTCTAACTTCCTTTGTGACTATTTCCATGCTTAGGTTTATCATATACATATAGCACGCACACATGCATATGTAGACACACAGACACACAGACATACACATACACACACTTCTTCCATATGACAATGAGAGAAACCTTGTTCTCTGACACCACATTTTTAAATGACTACATAACACAACTATATCATGACAAATGTAACCATTTCTCTGACGGTTGATATTTGCGCATGTGCAAAGATTTTCTTTTGTCAATAAGATCGGATTTTGGATATCTTTTATGCACAGAGTTAATTATTCCCTTAGGCTAGGCTGCCATCCACTTCCCAGTTGCTGAGTATTGTGAGGCTCTTGATACATATGCCAAATAATAATGAAGGAAAATCAGAGCAGTTTGCTTCGGCCGGCTGTGTGTGCAAGACAGACAGCCCAGGCACTTTCCCAGCCTTTCTAAGGTGATAGCTGCATGTTCAGACACATTCTATATTCTTTCCCCCAACTGACCAAGGGTGCATAAAACACCCTAGGTGAAATCAAAAAGCACCAATGGTTAATTAATTGTTATTTCCTAGCAGGAGGTCTGGACCAAGCTGTGTATATTGTTTCTATAATAGTGCTTTTTTTTTTTTGTCCATTGTGGGACTTGAACTCCGGACTTGGGTGCTGTCTCTGAGCTTGTTTTAAAGATGATCTTTTTTTGTTGTTGTTATTTTTGGTTGGTCTTGGGGCTTGGACTCTGGGCCTGGGCGCTGTCCCTCAGCTCTTCAGCATAAGGCGAGCACTCTACCACTTGAGCCACAGAGCCACTTCCGGTTTTCTGGTGGTTCATTGAGATAAGAGTCTCACGGACTTTCCTGCCCGGGCTGGCTTTGAACCACGATCCTCAGATCTCAGCCTCCTGAGTAGCTAGGATGACAGGCATGAGCCACTGGCTCCCAGCTTAACAGTGCATTTTTTAGGCCTTACAAATGTCTTAAAAGTCTTATGCTGTTTAAGGAGAGAGCTGATGTCTTTCTGATTCCCCCAGGATGCAGAAGTGTAGGCATGCTCTCTTTGCCACGAGAGCTGCATTCTGGCCCAATGGATGCTTAAAATTATGGATGGTACCAAAGCCTAGATAGGATCTGATTTTTTTTTCTAGACACACTAAATCATATTAACATTTACTTTGTAGACAAGGTATGGTAAGAGACTCATGGCCAAAGTTTCTAATAAGGGCATTTAAGGGCCCAAGGTGGTAGTGATATATGCTTGTATGTCTAACTACTTGGTAGATGGATGTAGGAGGATGGCAGTTGGAGGTTGGTGGGAACAAATGCCAGAAAAATGAACTGTAAACCAAAGTACCTGGGGGCTTGGCCCTCAAGGCAGAGCACCTGCCACACAGTGGAAAGCCTTGAGTTCAAATCCCAGTTCCACCATAAAAAGAATACTGATAACAATACACCACAACACCGGGTATGCCAATGAGAAGATGCGCTCTTCCCTTACTACCTTGCTGTCCTGCTCTCTTCCATCTTGTGACGACAGGAAACAGCAGGTGAGTTGCTGAAGTCCTGTAAGGGGCAGGAACAGAGGTGAACTTTAGACTTCTGCTCACTCCTGGCTCTTGTTGTGAAGGAGGACCTGGGTTGAGGACAGGCTCTGCCAACATGGCAGAGGAGGAGGCCATGTGTTGGGGATATTTTTCTCAAGCACTCTCTCATTCTTAATGGTTAAGAGATTATTCTCACCCACAAACCTCTCTGTGACCTCACTGTGCACTGTTATCCTGGATGGTCTTTTTTTTTTTTTAATTGTCTGAGAGGAAGGGATCTGGTTACTGGCTCACTTTAGAAAAATAATAATAGCTAAGTTCAGTAGGCCTGGGGTGATTTGGAGACCAGTGCATGCTGTTGTGTGCTGGAGAAGCTTCTGGAAGTGAAATGGATCCTGCTAAGACCAGAGGGTTGTCTCTTCCTATAGACACAGCTTCTAAGCTGATTCATTGATTTGGTTTTTCTTTTTTGTGACTATGTTCTCAGAAGGCAAATGAAGGAAGAGAAAGGACAACACACCAGTGCCCTGTCTCTGACGATCTTTCCAGGTTGGTTTGTTGATCTTCTCTTCTAGGACAGCCAGGTTCTTCTTCTCTTTTCTGGGAGCTGTTCTGGTAAGCCCAGCATTCTTCAGCTCCAACTCTAAATAAGCTGCCTCCACCACAATCCCCCTTTTTGGAATCTGTTTTGAATATTCTAGATTGCTCTCTGGCAATAATAGCTCTAGTTCTGACTATTTCATTTCCTCTGAAATTAGTTTAGATGCAGCAGGACTTGCTTGGGAATCTGTGGACAGGGCTCCACTTGGTCAGTTTTCTTTGGGCTTCTGTTTCCTACGCTGGGTCAGTCACATGAGGTGCATGTTCCTGGTGCAGTAAGTTCACCAGGTTCCTTTTTCAGGAAAATGTGATTCATCATTCCTGGGAGAGACTCAAGTACAGTGGTCTAGTAGAGGATTTGTGCCTTGAAGAAATAGAGGCCCAGTTCTACAGCTGCTCAATGGTGTCATCCAGGATGCAGTGTATCAGGTCTAGGGAACAAGAACCTGCTTCTCCAGAGTCCCAGCATGTTTGCCGGGCATGGGGCCTGAGGAGCTCAGTGTTACAAGAGCGCGATGGTGTTCTGTAACTCAGCACCAGCTCTGCTGCAGATTGCGCCCCGCTGTGCTTCCCCTCATCCGCTGATGAGAAAGATTTCTGCCATAGATGCAGCAGACATCTTGTGCAGCGAATTTCCTCTATCTCTGCACAGGGCTTCCCATGTTGAGGGGATGTTGGGACTCAGGGGGTTAAATGCAAAACACATTACCGTAGGACAGCTGCCAAGGCATCGCATTCTGAAATCTGATAAATGAAAAATGGGCATGGTATCAAATTTAATCACATTTGTATTCAGATGTTGTTGAGAGCAGACACTGATTTATGAACTAGCCACAGACACCAGATTTCCTGCCTGTGTTATATACATATGAATGGGTGGATGGATTGAGAGATAAACAGACAGTGAAATTATGTTGCAAATTACATGGCAACAGACCTGTTTATAACCTAGATCTCATCAAACTGATATTAAAAAATAGTACAAATATAATTTTTTTTCCTGGGCAGTGGCTGGTTTACTTTTATCCTAAAAAAAATCCAGACTTCTTTGAAAGGATTCTCTTGTTTAATTTGTGCGGTATTGAGAATGCTTCTGCTTTGTCGCATGGAGAGGACTCTCTGTACACCATGCAAAGGAAGGCGGGGATGAGCAAACCGCTCTGCGGCCTCTCCCTCCTCCTTCATCGCTCCAGTGTCAGCAGTGCACAGGGCTGCTGTGTGCAGCTCAGACCTGCCCAAGCCCAGGTGTTCAGGTGAGCTTTGAGGTATCAAGTTGGAGAGGAGAGCAGTCAGCATAGATTGGCAGGGCAGACAATGAACAACTTCATGGATAGTCTGCAAAAGTAGAGAGGGCTAGGTTTGCTGTTTTGGTATCATTTGTATTTAATTTTGCTTTTCTATTTTCCACTTCTTTCTCCGTCTCTTCCCCCCCCCCTCCCGCTCCACGTTCCTTCCTTTCTTTTTCTTTAATCTCCTCCTTCACTTTTTCTTCTACTCACCTACCTCTTTCTTCTTCTTAAGACAGTCTCATTATATTGCCTGGGCTGGTCTTGAACTTGTGAGCTCTCGTAATCCTCTTGCCCCCACCTCCTGTGTAGCTGGGACTAAAGGCGCCATCTGAAGGCGCATCACTTGCATGGATGAGTTTCCTCCTTTCAGCACAGGCTTTGTTAGATTGCCAGTGACGTTTAGCAATCTTTCCAGTATGACTTCTTTGCCTCTTACTGATGCCCTTCCTTTGGGAGAGAGATCTTAAATGTGGGAAATATAGACAAATGTAATTCATTGTTCAAGGGTCTCTTTGATTCATTCTTTCACTTGCTTTATTTTTCTTCTTTTGCAAGTACTGGGGCTTGGTCCTAAGAGCCTCATTCTTAATCAGGTGGCTTGCTCGTGGCTGGCACTCTACCACTTGAGCCATATCTATAGTCCTAATTTTTCTAGGCCAATTAGTGATGGAGTTCTACAGATTTTTCTGCCTGAGCCTCTTGAGTAGCTAGGATCACAGTCAAGAGCCACTGACACCTCGCTTATATTTTTCCATTTTAAACAAACAGTGAGAACTCATATTAGGCTGTACACAGAAGATATAGAAATGGATGACTTACGACTTGCCATTATAAAGAAACTGCACAGCTCAGTATCTATGGACAAGTCAGATAAATGTAGATAATTTCTATGCAATTAGGAGGAATAATTGAGTTCAGTCCAGGAAGCTGCAGTAGCACAGAAACTGAGCCGCTAACTCACACAGGGAAGGCTTCCACAAAGGTTTTCCAGAAGATAGTCTTGAATAGAATCCTCAAGACTGAGCTACCTCCCACTGTCCTTTGGAATACTGGACAGAGAGTGTTCTGATGGAGAAATGGGCATGAAGAGGGTATGGGGGAGGGTACACACCTGGTATGGCAGACTTGAGGAGTGGGAAAACAGCATGGAGGCCTGTGATGGTGAGCAGCAGCAGAGTGTCTGGAATACTGTGCCCCACATTCTGGGTGCCTGGAGTTGGGGGAGAGGGTGGTAAAGGCCAAGGTGGTTGGAGCAGACTTTATTCTTGTGGCTGCATCTGAACCAGTGGATCATAGAAGCATGAAAGTGAGAGTAGGTAGAGGCAAGCAGCAGGTATCAGACACCTACGGTCCTGGGAATCTACCAGGAGAATGGCTCAGATTGAGTCTTTCTAGCCTGACATGCTAAAGAGCACCAAGACCAAGAGACTAGGTTAGTACTGATAACCCCGACTGAGAGAGACACCAAGAGGAAAGGTTCAGTTTGTCCTGATAGAGAGTTGACTTTGCAGGAATTGTGGACGTGGTGGTAACTACTAGCAATGTGGGATGGATGGCTAATAACCCTACATTTGTCTCTCCTTGCAGCCTAGGCTGTAGTGGACAGGTGGGTAGGCGGGGGTGGGGTGGGGTGGGGAGGGGTCCCATCTCCTCGTCTATGCTCCCTCGGTGAACAGAGTTTATGCCACTCACAGAGAACCAATCATCTCTGAATTCCTAGTTCTGATTCATATGTTGCCTTATCTTCTTAATTAAATTATCTCCTTGAGGGGGGAGAGCCTTGTCTTATTCTTGTTGAATCATTCACAGAGCCTGAAGCATTTTGTTGTGCATAGAAAGCAGGGGTGGATGTTTGCTAATTGATTTGTGGAAAAAAATTATTTTTGCAGGGAACACATTGCCAAGGAGCAGCCAAACTCAGAGTGAGGAAGGAAAATCCCACACAAGAGATTGCTTCTCACGTCTTGGAGGTTTTAAAAGAGCTAACATTTATTAGGTGCCAGGTATTGTGCTAAGTCTATTATAACTGTCATTTCATGATAATCTCCAAAGCAGTCTTACACAAATGCTAACTACTGTCATTTGCACACGGAGGCGGACGAGCGAGGAGGAGCAGGGGCCACCTGGAGAGCATCTCCAGTAGTAAATGTTTATGACTCTTTCTAGGGACTTGCTTGTCGCTATAATGCTCAGCCACCTAATGCTTGTTCCTGTGCTCATTAGCACAGGAAATGGTTCTTACAGTCGCAGCCTACTTCCTGGGGAAGGGGGAAGGGGAAACTATTTTCTCCCATTACCTTTGTTCCTGGACCCTCGCATGTGTATGCCCATTCAACAGGGAGAGGGAGAAAATGCTGTAGCAACACGAAACTGGCTCTTTTCCATTCCAAGAAGCTTCATCTTCAGATTGGAAAGTGGAGGCCCTGCTTCACTCTCTTTTGATTTTGCAAGAATCATGGACATAGTGGTAACTACTGGGAATGGATGGGACTGATGGTTAATAACTCAACATTAGTTACTCCTCACAGCTTAAGCTGAAGAGGAGAAACTTTTTTTTTTAGCATTTTACTCTTCTCAAAATCTGCCAAATTTGTCTAAAGACTTTCATAATTGTTGTGGCTCAAAATGACAGTAGTGATGACTTATTTCAGGTCATAAAGTCAACCGTGGGAAGAGTAAGAATGGGGTTACCTTTGCTATTCTTGGGATCAATCAAATAAGCTACAGAGGTCAAACAAAAGGGAGGACCTTTAAGAAGGTCTTTAAAAGCTTTGTAGACCAAAGAGCAGTGGGATTGCCTGTGGCAGTTGTTTCTAACACAGAGCTAACACACTTGGAAATGAGTGGACCACCCATGGGCAGAAGGACAGCTGGGCTTGGAAATCAGGTTCTGAAGTCCAACGCCAAGATCCAAAGACCAGCTCAATTGTCCTATCACTTTTGGAAAGCCATTTTTCTCTTATGACATACACTGGAAATAAAATATGTGGTAGAATAAGTAATCTGTAAAAAGTAGTTCATACTGTGAGGACTAAATGAGTGGACATGCTTGAGGCTCTTAAGACCGCTCCACTGAAAACACACACTTACAAAGGCAAACTCTTATAATAATAGAATGTGACATGATTATGTCTTAATAGAATGCAAAATGATTATCTCTTGAAGGAGAAGGGAGATTTATTGGAAGAAAAAAAAACCAAGAGGAATGATAACTATTTCAAGGAAGAGAGGTGGGTGTTGGGGAAGAGATCAGGTTTGTTCTCCATTGGTACCCACACTTACCTGTAAAATCCCTAGCTCAGTCTTTGGGTCATTCATGATGATCAGGATTTGCTGTCAGTACAGGATAAACTGCGGAATATGAAAAGTAAGAGCAAGGCGAATTGATCACTGAAGGGTCAGCATCGCTGTTTTCGGATACCTCAGGGTTATACTGCAGCATGGACAGGTCCTCTCTGCCCTGAGGGTCCTGTGACTCTACATCACGCTTCCCCTGTGTTCATGAGTGGTCTTCATCTGGCTGAGACTGGCCTGACTTTGGGATACGGCTAAAGTAGCCCATAGGACTTTGACAGTGTGTTCTACTAGGTGATGATCTCTAGGGCTTATTTATGGACCATCTTCTCAAACATGAGACAACTTGTTCAAAACTGAAAAGGGGTATTAGAGGATGCAATATTCCATCTCAAATTAGGGGTTGTTTAGATGACTCTTTTATTCCTGAATTGTCTCACAAGAAGGCATCCGAGTTAGCACAAAGTTGCGTTGGTTTTTAGAATCACATCTGTCATTTTCCTGAGTATGGTCCTTATGTTCCAAATGCCCTTCAGCAGAGCCACTACACGACGGGGGCTGGGATTGGAAAGGATTCTTCCTCTCGGACCCTCGAACCCACCCGCGTGCCTCAACGTCTCCATGACACTCAGGACCCCCGCCCGCCTCACAGGCAAAGACACACCTGATTCCAGCGTCTCGTGCGTTCGGTAGGCCTGGATTGGGTCCACTCCCCTCTGCTCTCCCGGCATCTGGCTGAGGCCACAGCTAGTTTGAAGAGGCCACAGCTAAGTAGAAACGAAAGGATCTTTGAAGGAAAAGGGTGAATCTGGTCATGGATTTAATCCTCCATCTCAAGCGCCAGCACTCACGTTGAGGTTTTTATGCGTTCTTGAATATAATCGTTACCCTATACTTTCCTCCTCAGTGATCATGTACAAAAGCCCATTTATAATTAATACATGAAGCCCTTCATAAAGAAAACCAAATGTCATCTTTCCTTCTTTCTACCACAGCAAGTCATTAT
This sequence comes from Dipodomys ordii, assembly GCF_000151885.1. Classification (NCBI taxonomy): domain Eukaryota; kingdom Metazoa; phylum Chordata; class Mammalia; order Rodentia; family Heteromyidae; genus Dipodomys; species Dipodomys ordii. The sequence goes on from NW_012267236.1 coordinate 23,756,381, forward strand.
TTCCACTGGGCGAAAGCACTTTTGGCCCATAGAAATAATACAGTGAGATCACTTGGGTGACTTTGGTGCATGAAAATATTGCTGTGGTTACCAATAATATATCCTTAATGAATGCCTCATATTTATCCTGGTTGCAAGGCAGCAGGGCCACATCTGAGCTAGCAGAATTATTTGAAAGTTAATGTGTGCATCTGGCTCACTGGAGTGAAACACATTAACAAAGAGAAGACTTGAGATGTCTGTCTGTGCATCTTGTGGAGGAGGCTGGTTCATCTTCCCATCTGTCTCGGGTTAGGACAAGGGGCCAGTTTGCTGTGCATTTTCCTCCTGTGTTCCTGATGGCAATGTAAGACCCGTAACTGGGCCTTTCTTGGTGCTAACTTGGCGCGCTAACAGTGAGCCATGCCTCCAGCCTTTCCCGGGTGCCTTCAGCGCTCATGTCCTCTTTCTCCAGGTGCACATTTAGAGTCCATGGAAAAGATAAGAACTTTCTCAGATGGGGAAGAAGGTGCCATTCATTCTTTCTATAAAGTTAGGAATCTATGATGAAGCACAGGATCGAGTTCTTAGACTGCCTAGCATTGAACATGGCAGAAAGTTATTAGCTAAAATTTTCTAATCAATCTAATCTAATCTGAAATTATCTAAAATTAGATAAAATTTTCTAATCAATCTAATCTAATCTAAAATTATCTGAAATTAGATAAAATTTTCTAATCTGGAGAAACATGATGACCCTTTGGGGTTATCATTTTGTTTTTATTTATAAAGAAATTAGAAATAAAAGCAGTTTTATGTGGTTGGAAAAAGCTTATTGATATTGCTTGAAATATTTTTATTTTTGTTCAGAAGATAAATGCTTTTCCTCTTTTCTTGAATTTATACTAGACACAATCTAGGCCCAAACATGCTTCTTTTGATATTTCAATTCTTTTTTAATTGTTTTTTTATTGTCAAGGTGATGTACAGCATTACATAAGTAAGGTAATAAGTTCATTTTTTGTCAAACTTTGATCCCTTCCTTCATTTTTCTCCTACATGCCCTTCCCTCCCCCTCTCCCTCCCCCACCTCGTTGTACAGATCATTTCCAACATGTTGTCTTGTGAGTATGGCTGCTGCGTTGGTTCCCCCCTTGTCCTGGGTCTCACCATTGCCTAATTCAGATAAACATATATACAATAGCAGGGCAGCAAAATCAAATACAGTGACAACAGGGGATATACATAGGAGCAAGAACATAGAAACACTGCGTTTCCCTCCTCCATTTGAAAGAAAGGACTCTGAGGTTTTTACTCTGTTACCTGTTTAATGACAGAGCCTTCTGAGGACATTCCAAGACAGTGTGCAGCCTGTGGTCTACTTGGAATCCATAGAGATTACATTTCAAGAGAGATACCCTGTTGGTTTTGACTGGATATTCATATAAACTTTTTAAAGAAATGAGTGATAGAGCTAACCCTTATCTGTAAGTTTTGAATTTATATTGTTTCATCCCATGTACAAAACCATTTTTTTCCTACAAATAGTTGTTTTTTTGTGTGTGTTGGGGTTGTAAAAGAAAGAATGTTTTATCATGAAAAAAAGAACATAGAAACAAAAAACCACATAGTACATTAAAAACAAAAACATCAAAGAAAAACCTCTTGGAGTGCATTTCATTTAGCATCATCTTATATAGTCATATGTACAGAGCTATCGAGATATTCTTTCCATCTGCTAAGATTATCCTAGAAGTATACTAATTATTGCAAATAAGGGAAGCCATGGGACTTATGTTTCTTTGGCTTACTTCCCTTAATATGATTTTTTTCCAAGTCTTTCCATTTTGTTATAAATGGGGTGGTGTCATTCTTTCTGATGGAAGCATAGAATTCTGATTTATCTCACATTTTCTTTTTTAATGTTTTTTATTGTATAGATAGTGTACAGAAGGGTTACAGTTACATGAGTAAGGTAATGAGTACATTTCCTATCAAGCATTGTTACCCCTCCTTTGTTTTTCCCTTACCATCCCTTCCTTTCCCACCTCCCCAGCTCTTCCCTCCCCCTCCCCCTCCTCCCAAAGAGTTGTAAAGTTCATTTTCAACATAGTGTCTTGTACATCTCATTGTTACAATGAGTCAACCTGTATCCTTATTTCAGCATTTTGTTATTTCCCTTCCCCTACCCAAATTAGAAAAATGTCTATATAAGATGCAGAGCACTGGAATCAAATACAGTGACAACAGGGGTTATACCATGGGGGAAGAACATGCAAAAGAAACAAAAAAAAATTCACATAGTACATTTAAAACAACAGCAACAAAGAAAAAAAAACCTCTTGTGTCCCTATCTATACAATGGAATTCTATGGCTCCATCAAGAAGAATGACACAGCCTCATTTGTTAGGAAATGGAAAGACTTGGAAAAAATCATATTAAGTGAAGTAAGCCAGACCCAAAGCAACATAGGTCTCATGGTTTCCCTTGTTTGCAATAACTAGTATACATCTATGTTAATCAAGCAGAAAAGGTCAAAACTACGGGACATATGACCACATAAGATGATGCTAAATGAAGTGATATGGTATTTTTAATGTCATCAAGCCTAGGTGCATCTTTAGGAAGGATATATGCTACCTACAGTATTTTTCCTAGAATAGTAATATCTTCCTCAATTCTTGGATCAGTGGCATTGAGGAAAATTAAGAACCAGGATCCTCCTTTCTCTGCTACTCACTGGCTGTGTCATAATGAACAACTGACTCCCTTTCTCCACATTTTCAATCACAAACAAACACAGTAATGGTTGCATTTGACTTTATCTTCCTTTTGGGCTAAGGTTTTCCATTTCGTTTAAATCGAATAGGACGTGATCAAAGAATTCCTTAAAAGATAACGAGGCAAGGATGTACAGAAAGAACACTGTCCACAGCGCAGTCGCGTTGCAGCCTGACTCGTGCCAAACTCATCATTACACGGCAGTTTTACCCAGGCTCAGTAATGCGAACCAAGTAGGCGGTGGCAAGATTTTAATAAAGTTATTACGAAGATGTGGCTCATTGGAAACTTAGAGCAGCACCAGTAGCAATTGGAACGACACAAAATAGAAAATGACATGCTTAACTGGATATATTTTCTGAGAACTGGATGTAATAAATTTTTCATCTTCCTAGGAGACTGGCAATGTGTCTAATGCTGTGCGATTCAGGGTGTGGACTGGAGGGATCATTTGTTTTATGTGTCCTGTGAGCCTTGATGATTCTGGAGCTTTGCTGAAAATAAAAGTGTCTGGTCCTGAGACAGCTTTCCACTCATAAGTCCTGAAATTCAGCTTGGATAGTCTTGTTTTAAAAAGGCTTTGTACAAGCTGGATGCATAAAGTTACAGCTATATTCAGCTGGACTGGAGATCCTCTGAGAAAAAGCCAATCTATTTCTTCCCTGTGCCCTTGGCGGGAGTTTTTAGCCCCACACGGTCCCTTGCCCTTCTTCCGGAGAGTGAATCACTGGAGACAGGACAGGGACATGTATAGTTCTCCAAACACAAGGGCAGCTTTCATTATTGGACATTTCCTCAGTCGTATAGAGAAGGGTGGGACTGTTGGGGTAGAAATGTGTGTGCGTGTGTGTGTGTGTGTGCGTGTGTGTGTGTGTGTGCGTGTGTGTGCGCGTGTGTGTGTCTGTGCATGTGTGCGTGTGTGTGCATGTGTGTGTGTGTGTGCACGTGTGTGTGCGTGTGTGTGCATGTGTGTGTGTGTGCGTGTGTGCGTGTGCGTGCGTGTGTGTGTGCGTGTGTGTGTGCGTGTGTGTGTGCATGTGTGCGTGTGTGTGCGTGTGTGTGTCTGTGCATGTGTGCGTGTGCGTGTGTGTGTGTCTGTGCATGTGTGCGTGTGTGTGTGTCTGTGCATGTGTGCGTGTGTGTGTGTGTGTGTGTGTGCGTGTGTGCATGTGTGCGTGTGTGTGTGCGTGTGTGTGTATGCGTGTGTGTGTGCGTGTGTGTGCGTGCGTGTGTGTGTCTGTGCATGTGTGTGTGTGCGTGTGTGTGCGTGCGTGTGTGTGTGTGTGTGTGTGTGCGTGTGTGCATGTGTGCGTGTGTGTGTGCGTGTGTGTGTATGCGTGTGTGTGTGCGTGTGTGTGCGTGCGTGTGTGTGTCTGTGCATGTGTGCGTGTGTGTGTGCGTGTGTGTGCGTGCGTGTGTGTGCGTGTGTGCGTGTGTGTGCGTGTGTGTGTGCATGTGTGCGTGTGTGTGTGTGTGCGTGTGTGTGTCTGTGCATGTGTGCGTGTGTGTGTGGTCTTCGGGGTAGAACTCCGAGCCCCTGGGTATTGTCTCTGAGCTTTTGTGCTTAAGGCTAGTGCTTTACCGGTTTGAGCCACAATACCATTTCTGACTTTTTGGTAGTTAATTGGAGAGAAAAGTCTCATGGATATTCCTGCCTGTGCTGGCTTTGAGCCATAATCCTCAGATATCAGCCCCCTGAGTTGCTAGGATTACAGGTATAAGCGACTGATGCCCAGGATTTATGTTCATTTTTTAGGTTATTGTTGTCATTATTATGCAAGTCCTTCTCTTGATTGGTTCTAAAAACAAATCAAAGCTAAACTAGGAAGGAAGACCTAAGATGCTCCTCTCTCCTCCTATTTAGTGATGCTGATATATTTCCACTACTAAATGGAAAGCCACACAAGTAAATTAGTACAAAACAGTGAGACAAATTTGTAGGCGTGTGTACACTTGGACACATCTTGTAAGCCCACATTTATTTAAACTAGGCATTGGATGAAGAAAGCAGTGACCTGTGGCAGGATTAGAAACAAGAGCAGGTGCTTGATGCTTGCTGAGAAAGGAATGTTCTAGCTGTGATTTGATCCTGTAGAGGGGAGAAGGAAGACTGCAGCACATGTTTAGATATGTGGAGGAAATGGTGCACGTGGGCCAGGAAGTCAACTAAGCAGCGGAGACCACGAAGTAGAGGAGAATGCAACTGATTCTCTATGTTAGGGTGCGTGAGGTCGTGAGAAAGAGAAGCTTGGGCGAATATTTAACAGAGATGAAACACACATCTATTCTGTAAAATGATCCCTTGGGCAATTGTTTCTAGGAAGTATTTGGAAATGGAGTACTTGTAGGCTGGAGGCAAGTTAGAAAGCTGCTGCTGATACTGTGGGAGAGAGGTGGTGAGGGCTGGGGCAATGGCAGTGACCTTAGTGTGGCAGGGAGCTGTTCTGCCAAGATGTGAAGGAGTGGCGTATATAGCACACGGTGATCCTGTCAGTGTGGACTGCTGTGATGCACAGCGGTGAAAGAAGGGCAGACCACGGCAGAAAACGCTCAGAAGAGATGATGGATACCGAGTATCTCCAGGAAAATCCCTCTGACCCCAGTCCTTACAGACATCTAACCCGTGGGACTCTGAGCATGGGGTGGGGAGGCCTGCCTTCCCCTCTCCCACCCAGGCACGGCCAGCATCCTTTCTCCGTGGCTACGGTTGTGGGGAGGAAGGAGAGTCGGTTGCTTTCCTTCTGGGGTCTCTGGTTCTGGTGAAGGTGGTTTTGGTACCTGGACAGTTGGCTGTCCACTGGATGTGAAGTGTTGAGAGCTGAGATTGTGTCTTGTCCAATTCATTGTGTTTGGGTTAACCCTTGAGACACCTCGCATAAACACTTGCTTCATGATACATTGAAAGTGCTCTTGGGCCTACCTCAGCTGCAGACTCTGTCACTGTGCTCAAATACAGCTGTTGGCTTTCTTTTCCACGAAATGCAAGATCTTTGTCAAATTGCATTGGAAAGCCTGCAGGATTGCCACCATCTTCACCAAGGTCTCTGCAGACTCACACAGGATAACAAAGCCGTAAGGCTTCTGCGAGCATCAGGACGGTCTTTCCATATTCATATCATTTCCCCCATATTTCAAGCTTCATTCCCTACTGGAAGGCTCTATCATGACTGCTCCTTCTGCTTCACGTCACCCAGCATCTCGGTCCTTCATCCATTCGCAAGTATGAACGAGTGACACTGAAATACTCATCTCGCTAGCCAAGTTTCCCCAATGTCAGTGCCTGGAACAGAAGCTGTGCTCCCTGGGATCTGATGTGAATCTGCACGGGACTGTTTACTCCACCACACACATGTGACCCCTCTTTAGCCTCTTCTCACTCTGAATGGCTCCAGGGCAAGGGCTGAGGCTCATTCATCCCTCTAATCCAAAGCACTTGGCAAAGATGCTTGTCGAGAAAGTGCTTGAATTAGTGGCAAAGGTTTTGTTTCAGGTGCTCAGCCTCTGGTGTGCTGCTGCAATTATACCAGCCTGTTCATTATCTGTCCATCTGTCTGCTTGTCTTTTTATCATCCATCTATCTATATCTAATCTATCTCTCCATTTATTACTTATCTACCAATCTAGAATCTATCATATGATCTATTATCTATCTGTACCTCTATACATCATCTATCTATCCACGATTCATTATTTATCATCTAATATCTATCTGTCATTTGTGAGCGACTATCACTTTTCCAACTTATATAGCATTTTATGTTTGCATACTATATATAATATGTTTGCATATTATTATATTCCATTCTTAAAATTGTTCTACAATTTGTCCTGATGCATTTCTTCTCAGCCCTAGCAGTTACTGGATTGCCTAAAGTCATAGATGTGCCTCCAGCTTAGGATGCAAGGAGAAGGGAATTTGATGTGTCGCCAAGAGGTCTACAAAGATGTCCTGGTCCCTTGGGAGCCAGTTGTATAGTGCTGGACTGTTCTTGGGTGATAGATGGTACAGTGGTAGTCATGAAGGTGGTAAGGAAGCGAGATGAAACCCCTGTCTGGCTCCCAGGGGAAATGTCTGCAAGTCACAAAAGAATTCCCAAGAGGAACGAGACTCCCCTCCAAAGTTCTGTATTCCAGGGACCTCCTACAGCTCCTCAGCTTTGAGAATGTGGTTGTTTGGGTGAGTGTGGCAATGAGATCATCCTGGGTCTTTTCTTTCTGTCTCTTTTGAACCTGAGATTGAGAAAAGATGTGGAGTCTAATTTCAGTCATGGGACTTCTAAGTCCTGGGTTCTGGTCAAGTCCAAATTTCCTAGAACAACAACCCATTTTCTAGTATAAAGAGAGGGCTGCGCGCCTCCCGGCCTTGCACATGTGTGTTCCTAACAGAACTGGCTAGAATCAGAGTGTGCTGGACAGAAGAAGACAGAAGCCTCCCGGCCATTCACAGACGCTCAGGGCTGCTTCTTCTGGAAAGACCACATGACACTACTCAGAGCCTCACCTGCAAGGAGGGAGCACTGTGGGGGGAAAACCACCTGCTGGCTTCGGCAACCTCAGAGAAGAGCAGGAGGCACAGTACAGGGAAGTCTCATGGTGAGATACGACCAGAGCACCGACTTGACTGCCCCCAGCCCAGGTGAGATGCTTCACCTACCACAGCCCTACACTCAGTTAGCAGAGACAACCCCACAAAGAAGGAGAGATCTACAGCCGGATTTGAGAGGCAGAAGGACGTGAGCGAGGGTCGGAGACAAGCCCACTCCTGCATTCCAGCTGGAACCACAGAGAGGCTACCATGAGCCTTTGGCGACCACGGCAGTGTGAGAGATGGACTCTCCAGAGTCCATCTGGAGGGTGCACACTCCTTGCCTTTGAAAACCCTCTCATGGCTCCTTTAAGACTCATTATTGATATACCAACACCGACCCATTTTACACAGAACTGTGAAATCTGACAACGGAGTGCTAGATAAAACTGCCAGAAAGCTCAACTTTGTAAAAGAGGTACACTGTATTTATTTCTACAGTCTCTGGGTATATGGCATTATTGTCTCATTTCTTCATCCATGTCTAAAATGATCACCTTTCAATAAATGAAACCCAGGTCATCAAATCCCAGTGTCCGATGCTTATTCTCACAGACTTCAAAAGAAATGTGGACTTTTATTTTTACCATTGTATACATAAAAGGGACAAATTATCATTTCCAATTTTTTTTATTATTTTGAAAAGAAGAAATGGGTGTTGGGTTTCATGAAAGAATACAAACTTCTCCCGGAAAGTAAAATCAAGGACGCTGAACAAATACTTTAGAAAGAAATTAAGCCGCAGAGAACAAATCCAGAATTGGAGATCTGCTCTCTGTTCTTTGAGCCCTTTCTGAGCGGAGAGGATGTGAGTGGACCAGGCTGAAGCAGGTGGAGCTCTGAGAAGCAGCAATTCAGCTGTGCAGACCGAGAACAGCCAAGTCAGCACTTTCTTCCCTGATGGAATATTGGGATCTATGCTGATAGCATGTGTGATCAGAAGTTGGTTTTAAAAAGTGTTTTCTGGAGAGCCAATCAGATAACAGCATCTAAGTATGGATCTTGGCTTTATCAATTCACAACCAATTTGCAAGGGTTGAACTGGCATTGTAGGAAGAGCTGCTGTGAGTTTTTGTGTTTTGTTTATTTATTTATTTTTGTAAGGAGGGAGCCATAAGAAGAAGTTAAATATATTTCTTATCGATAGTCATCAATTTTATTTTTCAAATATTAAAGTCCCATACTGTTATCTTCAATGCTTCTAGTAGTGTAATAAAATGCAATGGATGTACAGAAGGTTTCTCCTAGGAAGAAGATCTGTACATGTCCTTATTATGGGAGTTTAGGCAGGTAAGGAGAGAATAATGCCATTCCTTGGTTTTCAAGAGGCTGTCACTCATGCTACTCACGCAGTCAAATGAATTTGCTACCCAGAGTCTGAGGAAGGGCCATGACTTGTTTGTATATCCTTGCTTTACCTCACTTTAATCTACTGCATTTTTAACCAGTGCCAGGAGACAAAATGAGGTTAAAGTTTAAGGCATTTTCTTTCTCCAAAATCTTTACTCTGAATGATTTTTTTTGTATAAAGTTTACTGACTCAGTCCTGTGGTGAAAACTATATTAGCGTGTGATGAACGATTATTTATGGAAAGGTAAAAAAGAATTACAAATTCAGTGTGCGTCTTCCAGGAGAGTAGGAAACTCGAGGAGAAACATTTGTAAATGACCCTCTTAGGAAGCAGAAAGGGCACTATCGAGAAGAAGGTGGCCAGGACGAGTACAAAGTAAGCAGGTATGCAGTCCCTGGGTATCCTGTTACATGGAGATGGGTTCACAACACTCTGCCAGTCAGGAAATGATATTCTGATTCTGAAACATGCCACAAAGAACAATCTCAGAGATGTAGACACTCTCAAAGCAGGCATCCTGTTGTTAAAATGCTGCAAGAAACTGATAGTATTGCTTTAAAGTGTATACACTGCATGTGCAGATGACAAGTCCAACACTGTTAGGAACAGAGACTTTCTGAGCTCTTATTACCTTGAATTAAACCATTCCTTTCTCATAGGTGCATGCTAAAGTATGGTGATTCCTGCTTTTGATTGATAAAAGACATATAGTGTGGAATCCATCTTAAGTTGTTGTTTTAGGGTAGTTTGTTCATTGTTCCTGTTAGTTTGTCAATAAACACATGGATTTGAAAAGCCAACCTTAGCTATCTCATTCAAGGAGCTAGAAAGCACTGGAGTAGATGCGCTATAAATCCCAAGGAGAAAGGTATTTGAAGAGTGTGTATCTATTGAGAAAGCAGAACAAAAGTCATCAACAACTGGAAAAACAAAGCTCTGTAAGCGGTTCCATTGGATAGAGGCCTTACCTTTGGAAATGGGAAGCAGAATATGAGCAAATTCTCTCCTCAAAATAAACTTCAATTCCAAAAAATTTCCCAAACAATCACTTAGGGATCTGGACATTTTTGAAAACAAAAAAGCCAGGAACAAAGAAATGTTTAGGAAATTTACTTAAACCTATAATATTCCACCAAAAATATGAATATATTTAAAAGAATTGGAATCATGAATTGTCTATTCTCTGACAAAAATGAAAATGACAAAAATTTGAAATCACAATATAAAAAAAAATCTGGGAGCCTACAAGCATTTAAAAATTCAACTCATTTCTAGATAACATAATGGTAAATGATGATTCATGAGAAAAAATAGGATTTTAAGTTGCAATTTATAATGCATGTTGAAATTCCTAAAGAATATATATAGTAATTGTAAAGAGTTCATTTAATGAAGAGAAAGTAAAGACCACTCAGTAGAGTAAGCGATGGGACCCAGAAACTGGCTGTCCATCACTGGTTAGTATACTGCTGTTTTATATTATCTTTCTCCATTATTTTCACCTCCCCTAAAGAATACATTCTTTAAAAAATCTACTAGAACCAAATATTTCACAACATACTGTACCAATGCATTGTATTTATTTACAGATCACATGGTAATTTTTGTGGAAAATCCTAAAGAACATATAAAAATCTTTTATTAAACAAATAGAGGTGCTTACCCATTTCACAGGATATGAAAAAGTAATATACAAAAACTGAGTATCTTTAGAATAGCAACAATAAAAAGAAATCAATTGTATTCACCACAACAGAACAAAGAACACAATTCAGACCAAATAAAGAAATAAAATATACTTGATGCTGGAGATTAAAATGGGCACTTCTGTAATTTTCACTGAACTGGCTGAGGTGGGAACTTCCATCTCTGCTGCACACATAGAGATTTTTTTTTTGTCAGTAGTGGGACTTGAACTCTGGGCCTGGGTGCTGTCCCTCACCTCTTCAGATCAAGGCAAGTGCTTTACCACTTGAGCCACAGCGCCACTTCCAGTTTTCTGGTGGTTTATTGGAGATAGGAATCTCATGGACTTTCGTGCCTGGGCTGGCTTTGAACTATGATCCTCATATCTCAGCCTCCTGAGTAGCCAGGATTACATGTGTGAGCCACAGGTGCCCAGATCATGGACACTTTAAAGTTCCAAAAGATGAAGGATCATCCGGGAATGGGGATGTGGGAGAGATGGTCGGTGAACATCCTGAGACCTGGAAGGCTTTGTGTTCCCTTGGACATTAGCTGGTCCAGGCACATGTTCCTGGCAGGTCTCAATTTGTCCATCTGAAAGCCCTGCTAGCCCTCAGGGGACAACATAACCATTGCACGATGACATAACCAAGTAAGATATGCAGCATGTATCAATCACAGTATATTTCAACTGGTCAGTCACCGTGGGATTCAACATGGAGTTATTCCTAGTTATTTTCCTGTAGTCATGACGTGTGGGCTTGGTTGATGGTCCTCTCTTCCCAGCACCTTTCTTCCCTGTGCTTTGAGAAGAACACAAAGGGGAAGGAAGAGGCGGTTTCTCTGTTCCTATCATTCACTCCATTGTCTTCCTGTACACAGAGTGTTAGCGAGCATCTCCAGAGCCCAGGGGGGACCAGCCTCCCTCATGCCATTTCTCTATTCAGCAAGATACAAAAAGCTCAAGCCAGGAAGACAAAAGCCACAAAGAACCCACCATCTTCACACGCTACCCATTCTGCTTCGGAGCAAATGTGAGAAATGATTTTATGCAAAGCTCCTATGAGGAGCTGCCCCAGCGAGCCACAACTAAAGAAAGTGAACTGAAGCAAGCACCGTGAGCTGGGAGCCCAACTGGCTTTGGCAGGCCGGGCTGCGGCGCGACTCGTCCTTCCTGACTTCGGACAAAGAAGAGTGCCCTGTGCTGGTGTCGAGCTCGGGATTTGATAGATATCTTTAATTACATGATGATCAGAGACGGACTAATTAGATACTACTTGATAACTAATCAGTTGCAACGTTCATAAAACTTGCTCATTTCCTCCACACATCGGCTGAACAGATGGCGGTGGTATTTGGGGGCAGGCCTGGTAGACGGAGCAGGTAGTGTGATTGTGGTTGAAAGATGGATGTTGGGGGCAGGCGTTAGGGGCCAGGAAGACTTCAATGCTGGAAAACACTGTGATTTATTATTTGATTTAATCTGCTTGAAAAAAATATTCTAGGTAAAACCAAAATGTCATCAGTGAACTCCTGAAATTCCTCAGCACCATCTGTCTATAACATTAAACAAAGCCCAAGAGGCCCTCAGAGAAAGAAAATGGGAAATTTAACGATGAACTTAACCTGGGTAACTTGATAAATGTTCCCTGTGTGGCTAGTGATTAGCCAGCAAGACCCTGTGAGAAGTCATCAGAGGAGCTCACTTCCAATGTCTGCCTACTCTGGCAGGCACCACGCAAGTCTCCCTCCCAGAGTTCCTGTGAGAACTAGTTTACCTCATTCATTCACTGGGGTTTGCTCCCTGCCTGCCCCCCTGGTCCAGATTTCCTTAGTGCAATTCGACCTTATAAGGCAGGTAAATCTAATTTTGTATTAATCCAAGATTAGTCTACTTGCATATTTAGAAGCTATTCCCCAAGCATTCCCTGACCCACAACAACTGGGTAAAACAGTTATGCTCTGTGACAAGAACTTGACATTATTTTCTGTTGGAAAGAGCACAAGCATCAGGGTAAAAGCCACTTAGGCAAATTTGTGTCTTCTGTGTCTGCTTTTGGTGTGACCATCCCACCCCTTTAGGAAAAGGTGAGTTTTCTACGGATAAAGAAGAGTACCCTCCCCATGCTATGAGCTCTCTGTCGCCGTTGGCTTTTCGAGTTTGCCAATTCTGTTTTGTTTTGGTTTTTTAAACAACGAGGAAACCTACTTAATAGCTAGGAAAAGATGGGCAGAAATGTCCTGTTGATGAATTCTGTCCAGCTGGTTTTCTGTAATAGATTATCCTTGACTTGAATCATCTAGAAAAGCCCAGTGAAAGGAAGGAGATGTGTTTTAGGCCCTTCTACTTGTTTCATCACAAGAAAAGCTTTTTTCCTCCTACTTTTTGTATAGAGTAATTGAAAAACAAACAAAAATTCCTTGAATGAAGACCTATCCAGAAATCTCTTTCAGTTTCCGAGATTTATAACATAGTGACATCTAATATGGGAAACTTGAGTCATTAAAGAACAATTTACTAAGCATTTGCAATATTCCAGGAGTGTGGTGCTCTGTGCAAGGAGAATGTCCTACGTGTTTGGAACTTGGTTTTGAAAGAGGTACTGGAAAGCATTCCTTATCAAAGAGGCGACATGTCTGAAGCTTCATATGCCTCACTCCATCTGCCAGGGACCCACAGGGAAAGCAGCACCCAGCCAAGGGAGGGCGAAGGCCGCATTCACCACAGACTTGGGGAGACTATGTGATGTCTGTGGACCTCAGTCTCTGCATTCGAAGGTCCCCAAACCTGAATTTGTATCAAATAAGCCATAGTAGTCCTTGATAGTAGTATAAGCTTTTAATCGTTCTGGATGAATACATTATATATTAAGAATTTTTAATTCAAAAATCTGAAATCTTTTTAATTAATTAAAAAAAAATCTCAAAAATTTCCCCCATGAGAGCAGAAAGTTCAGCACCAAGGAGATGAGAGATGCAGTGAAGGGGAGAGGGGAGGCATCTCGGGGTGCAGATGGGGGGCACCTGGTCTTCTCCCACCGCGCTCATCCGCCTGTGTGCACACATCTGCTCTCCAAGCTAGTGGAAACCCGTTCTCTTTGATTTGTCTGCTGAAATGTCCTGTCCTCTCACGTTCTCCCCGAGACCCTCATTCTCTTCATACTTTCTGCATTTTAAAGATTTCATCCTTTCTTTCTAGTGTGTTCTTTACCTGGGACTGATACCACATTTTACTCCTCTCATTTTATTTTACTTCCAATTTACCCATGGAATAGTTTCCTTCTGGTTCTCTAGAGAACTCCCAGGTCACGAAGCCACCATTACCCGACTCCCATACATACTACCCTTCCCAGCTCCCACCCCACTTAATCTACAGGGCCGGCACCTCTCTGAGCCTCTGTGAGCACAGAGCAGCCTCTCCCCAGGTGATGAGGAAGGAGCAGCAGCATCATGGAGATGGCCGCTCGTCTCCGTGGGACCAGGCATCTCGCTGAGGACATGCATCTGTGAACACATGCCAGGTGGAGAATCGGAGAGCACTTACCTTGAGCTCCATTATGAGGACCATGCACTTAGTTATATAATCACATTGCCTTCCCTTCCTGACACGGACTTTTGATTTTTGTTCATTTGTTTGACACTGAAAGCCTCACAGGAAAATTATGTGCAGTCAATCACATCTGCTGGTATAATTTCAATGCATACGCATTAAAGCAACAAGAACATGCACACAGGGGAAGCCATTTCCAAGTGGCATGGCATCCTAGACAAGAGTGTTTTCATCTAAAGGAACAGTTTGCAACTAAGGAAAGAAGATGTAGTTATGGCCCTGAGTCTGTCTCTCCTCTCTCCCTCTCTGTATTTTTCTCTCTTCCAATCTCTTTTCTTTCCCTCCTTCTTCCTTGAGGATGATGGGTAGACTAACTTCTTTAAGGAGTTCTTTCCAATGTAAAAGTTATCATTTAGTATTTTGTATTTAGATTCCCTGGGAATGAAGACATAAGATTAAATTTCATATCTAAAACAAGATATTTTTAACCAAGTAATTTATTTTCTTTTGTACACATGAACTTCAGGGAAAAATCAGCTAAAACCCAATTACACTGTTTTTTAAAATTCATATTGAATATACTGAATAATTGTGTTACATTTATACCTGTTTGGCTGTGGGAAAGATATGACTCCTTGGCTAGCTTTATTATCATCACTCAGTCTCAGGAAAAGCCCCTTTGGTGTTATTTGTGTGGGGCTCCGCTCCCCTTTCTGGCCTTCTGGGGGAAGTGGGTACTGTCAAGTCTCATGGACATCTTTGGTTGGCACGGAGAGTGCAAGCCAGCCTCAAAGCTACAGTGAGGAGATCCTTCTACCTCTTGCCTTTAAAAAGCAAGGTCTGATGGAAGTGGCGCTGTGGATCAGTGGTAGAGCATTTTTCTTGAGCTGAAGAGCTGAGGGACAGTGCCCAGGCCCAGGGTTCAAGCCATGATCAACCAAAAAAACAAAAAAGGCAACATCTGGTGTCCTGTACACTGGACTAAGCCTCCAGCTTGGCATTGATCAGAAATAACCCAAGTTTGAGTAATTGAGATCCCTGGAGTCAGCACCTGACTCAGCGTAGTGAGGGCTTTCTTGGTTCTGTGTAGCTTCAGTGAAGTCTGCCTCCTTCTGATCTCCTAAAGACCTTGAACTACTTGTGCCAATTTGCTTCCTTACTTGCAATTTCATTTTCCTTCAGCAAAAAAGAACCAATCCCACCCTCCCGAGAGTCAAATGCCTGGAGAAATTTCCTCTAGGCTTTCATTTATAGTTTGTAAACACCCAAACCCACTTCTGAGATGTCTGTCTGCCTTCACTTTTTTAAGGTTGGAAGTGAGGTAAGCCTGAAACTGGCTTAGATTTCCAAGATTCCCAATGTAGCCTTAGAAATTGTACTGTTTTCCACTACCAAACTGTTGATACCCACTTCTCAGGGTTTTGTCAAGTGTGATCACAAATTAGAAGTGCCTGTACTGAGTGGATAGCATATGCCCGGCCCTGGCTCTTTGTGTTTTGCTCACCTGGCCTGTCTACCACAAGACAATCGTCCTTTTTTATTGGCCTAGTCCATATATATGTCCCACATCTAGTATTGCTAATTTATGCACATCCTGAATGACAATTACAAAATAATTTCTCCAAAGAAGGTTTCCTGGTTCCCAGTCTACAATCAATTCTGAAATCTCTTATAACCTAACAGTATTCTGTTTTCTACTTTGCTGTTGATGTTGTATTACATTATATTCTAGAAAATAAACAGGAATACTCTCTAGTGGCTGTTCAAGTAGAAGAGAAAGACTTTACAGTAAGAAGCACACTACCAGAGACCTTAGGGGGTTACAGAGTGACAATGTGGCCAATTCGTCGGGAAGTTTGCAGTCAAATTTGTACACTTATTCAATAACAGCACTTTAAATCTATGATGAAAACTGACACAAGTAAAAGAAACAAGAGAAGTTGACATCACAGCTGAAGACTTTATATTTCTGTCCCAGTAACTGACATACAAGATAATAATAATAATAAAATTAGTAAGTATGTAGATTTGGGTAATAATGTTGCTTGATGGAAGAAATATATAAACCACTATTGAGAGACTTAGAAAGTCTTCAAACATTCTAGCAAGCAGTGTACAATGTAGGTTAAAAATATCACACATGGAACGAACATATATTTTAACTCAATTATAATAAAAATACATCAAAACGTGTGTGATGCATCAGGAAGTGCTAACAGGGAAGTTTAAAGATATATATTTGTACAGAATTTTATGGATTTTTTTAAATTAGGTTAGAAAAGAAAAACCATATAAATGATGTCTATTTCCATCTGAAAGTGATAGAAGAACAATAACAATGAAACTCTGTCTGCCTCCCTTCCCCAGGCCTCAAAAGGGTGAGCCAGAAGCACTGACAATGGGAGGCCTGCCTGGGTTATATAGTGAGACCATCTCAAAAAAAGGAAGAACAAAATAGAAGAAAAATAAAAGTCTGAACAAAGATTGGGGACCAGGAAAGCAAAAAATGAAAATAGAGAAAAGCAACAAATGTCCAAGTTAGTTCTCTGAAAACTGACCATGCAAGAATATTCTTCAAGAAGAAACAAAAGTAAAAGAAATTCCCGGGCTGGGAAGGTGGCTCAGTGGTAGAGTGCTAGCCTTGAGCTGAAGAGCTGAGGGACAGCGCCCAGGCCCAGAGTTCAGGCCCCACGACCGGACCCCCCCCAAAAAAAAAGAAGAAGAAGAAGAAACAAAAGTAAAAGACATTCCCGGGCTGGGAAGGTGGCTCAGTGGTAGAGCACTTGCCTTGCATGCATGAGGCCCTGGCTTCGATTCCTTAGCACCACATAAGCAGAAAAAGTTAGAAGTGGCACTGTGGCTCAAGTGGTAGAGCGCTAGCCTTGAGCTGAAGAGCTGAGGGACAGCACCCAGGCCCAGAGTTCAGGCCCATGACTGATTAGGAAACAAAGAAACAAAAAAGAAAGAAATTCCTAACATCAGGTGGAAAAGGAACCTCTCCTGACAGGCCTAATCAAGACTGCTGTGCAAATGCCCGAACAATGTCCACAGCCCACACGGAATGAATAGTATATTGAATATATAGCTCCTCAAAACTGCATGAGAAGTAAAGTCTGGACAGCCCCAATGTATTAAACTACTGAACATATACTAAATAAACAATAAAGACCTCCTTTCAAGGAAAACTTTAAGACAAACATTTTCTAGATTAGTTCTATCAAAAAGTAAACAGAACGTCAACCTTCCAAAAAGTCTTCCAGAAAACAAGAGGGAAAAAACGAGTCACCTTGTGGAGACAGTATAGCACAGTGAACCTTTGTAGAGAGCCCCCCCCCCGGAAAATATTCATCCTCAACGTCTCCAGTAAGCATGCCCACAAAATCCTTTTATTAAAAAAATGTTAGCAGATAGAGTCTGTGCCATGAATGTGAGATAGGTAAGACATTTGAACCAATAACTGGGATTCACAACTCTCATAGAACAGAAAACTAAAAAAGGATCTGATTGTCTTAATAGAACCAGAAGAGCCAAGTCAAGCACACATCTTTGCAGTAAAACCAACCCCTCAGCTTGCATAGGACCAAGGGAACTTCCTTTACATGAGGAAAGCTTAGCCCCAAGTCCACAGCCTGCACACTCTAAATGGTCCATTGGTAGCCTGTCTTCCCAAGACACAGCTGGACTGGGCTGCTCCTTGATTGGTGTAGTACAAGAGGTGAAAGAGTACAGATGTGGTGTGTGGAACAGAAGGAGAGGGCCTTTCTTCAATCAACTGTTGCTGACAGGAAGCCAGCTTGATCTGCCATCTTTTCCTGCTGCAGGCTTGTCCTGGGCCTGAGCCCATATCCCATACCCACTTCCCACTGCCCAGGGGCCACTATCTCCCCTCCACACAGGCCTTGTGGCTGGCTCCCGCCTCTCATCCTCAGCAGTTCCCAGCCCAGACCTTTTCCCCCTTGCTGAACTCACAGCCTATATTTCTTTCACCCCTTGCAATGACTTTTAACGATGCTGATTTTGCATATTTTCTCTCTCCCTTGCCTTTCACCCAAGGTCACGAGCTGTGTCTGTAACACAGTAGGCATGGATCTGTATGTGCGGGTGGCTGATTTACTGAGCGAACGAACAAGCTGGAGGAAGTAGAAGGCAGCACGCCCCTTCTGTGTGGCAGGAAGAGCAGATCTGCTCTGGGTGCTGGCGCAGGGTGCTGCCGCAGCCCGGTGATCAGTCTGCACTGACCCGAATTGGGAGGCCTGGGCTATGACCCACTCAGGAATCCCAGATCCGTATGTCTGCTCAACTCCCATTGCGGAGTCAATGTGATGAAGGGGAGCGGAGTCATTACACGGCAGAAGGTGCCTGGGGACCTCTCAGCCTATGTTTTAATTCGGCAGGATTTTTAATCCACTGCTTCCAGGAGCAGAGTGGATCCTACTGTGAGGCAGCCCCTGACAGGCATCAACAGGCCCAGGGAGGAGATAGTCACGCGGCTCTTTGCTCTGCCCCTCGGCACACACTGCGTGGCTCCGCAGGCATGCACAGGCAAGCAGGCCCTGCCGCCAGGGAAGACCCCAGAAGACGTTGTCCCTCCCAGTATCAGAGCTCCTTTGCCCCTAGGAAGAAAGGAGCCCTTCCAGGCAGCTGGGGCTCTGGACGCAGAGAGACACTTTTCCTGAACAGGGTAGAGGTGCTTGTGCAGTTGGGCACCTGCCTTTCTGCACCCTGTCCGTGGCCGTGAGGACCCTGGGTGACGATCAGCAGGGTGAGGACCCTGGGTGACAATCAATCAGCAGGCTGGGCCACTTGCAGTCAGACACCAGCTCATTACCTCTTACAGCGACATTTTCTAAAGGCAGTGGTGCTCCTTTATATTCATATATTCTTCCTCCCGCTGTTCTGAGGATACCCTAGCCACATGCTCTGGCAAAGGACGCTTGTATTAAAGCATTATTTTTGTTCCCACTCCATGGAGCTTCCTTTATGGCTTAGGGGAGGGAGTCTTTGTTGCTTCCACTCAAAGCAGCTGGGTTCACAGGAGCGGTCCCAGGAGTAGCCTCAGTGGACACGACAATGCCACGAGGCCTGTGTCCTTTGCGGCTGGCCAGCGTGGCAAGGATGAGGAAACATGGATTGCTCGTGAAGGTACTACGCTCATGCACAGACCTCTGGCCCCGGACACAGGGAAGCACCACAGATATTCACCAGGCAGGCAGCAAAGGTGGACTGAAGGCTGTCTGCCAGCAGCCAGCCTTGCTCATTACTCCTCAGCTGCTTCCAGAGAGTGCAGCGCACCCAGCCTTGCAGACAAGCAGACGCCACCCTGCTCTTTGGGTGATGGCTCCCAGGCTGAATCGCTCTGAGGGGGATCAGAATAGGGAGTGTTGGGTCGTGGGCTGTGAGGTCAGGCTTATTCCAGTTTGAATCTGGGTGTGTTCACCTTATTAGCAATCTGGTCTTGGGTCCATTATCCTCCTAAACGAACCACTGCTTCCCCAATTGTAGATGGAAATCATTATGACCTTATGACCGTAGCTTCTTCTGTGATTGTGGCACACACAACTTTAAGATGCATAGAGAATGCCTTAGACTGCATGGCATACACCCACCATTCAATGAAGTCCACTTGATGGTTTATTTTAAATCTCCTGTTATTGATCCTGAACCCCACAACTCCTTGGCAGACTTACGTAATCAGCAGGAAAAAGACAATTATGTTGTGTGTTGTGGCACATGCTTGCAATTCCTGCAGGAAGATTGTGAGTTCAGAACCAATCTGGGCTACATAGCAAGTTTCAAACTAGCATAACATGCCTATTGAGACTGTGTCTAGGAATCCGCCTCTCCCACACATCCCAACAAACAAAACCCGAAGCAACAACAACAGAAACAAAGTAGCTAAAAACATACCATAAATCTAACCTACACAAATCACCAACGGCATGTTTGTTCCCCCAGGGAGTTAGGTCTGTGGTCACCAGCCTGGCGGAGAGCAGTGAGGGAGAGACCTCTGCTCTGGGACACATTCTCCATCTCTGACAATCACAGAGATGGGAGATAGAAAACTGGACAGAAAGTCCCTCATGCAGGCTGAGTGGAAGAAGCCCCTGGAGGAAGGGACATCGAGAAAGAGAGAGAATGAGGGGAATCCATGTCCCTGATTGTGTAGCTGTGTGGCGCAGAGATGTCACACCATAAGTTTTTAAAATTTTTTCTCAATCGTGGGGCTTGAACTCTGGGTCTGGGCGCTGTCCCTCAGCTCTTCAGCTCAAGGCGAGCACTCTACCATTTGAGCTACAGCACCACTTCTGGTTTTCTGGTGGTTTATTGGAGTTAAGAGTTTCACGGACTTTCCTGCCCGGGCTGGCTTTGAACCACGATCCTCCGATCTCAGCCTCCTGAGTAGATAGGATGGCAGACATGAGCCACCAGCACCTGGCTCACCATAGATTTTTGAAGTTGTATAGGACTGACTGCATCACAGAGGCTCCTGGTACGTACAGCCCACCTGACAATGAAGATAGTACCATGGGAAAATCAAAAATAGAAATTTGCCCAGAGCACAGGCAGGTCTAACCAGGTATGTTGCAGGTTCAGGACTTATGGTTAGTGGTGGACACAGACAGTAAACAAATCAACACATACCCTGATGTGCTCTTCTTGTGAAGTCATATATTTGCAGTGAGTGGACTTAGGAAAAAAGTCTGAATAAACTCAGCTTCAGAATGAGCTATGTATGACATCTGCTATTTGTTTCCCATCCTGGATGATTCAACTGTGTTTGGAAAAAAGTGTTTAGCTTACTCCCCTGCTAGATAATTAACACATTGATGAAGCACTCAATGTACGTAAGTTCTGTCATGGATTTTGAGTATTGTCGTAGATTCTGTGGGTTGCAAGAAGCTGTTCCACTTACATTGTCTCCACAAAATCCTGTACAGTGTGTAATTTGTCCAGAGCATGTAATGCTTGTAAAGAAAAAGGGAGTTACACAGGTACTTATTCTGGGAAACTCTAAAACAAAAGTAGACTTGCCTATCAATTGTGTTTGTAAAGATCAAGCTACATCTTCCTTTTTTAAAATGGTATTTCTTACTGATTTACATGCATGTCAATTGAGTGTTACATATATTAGAATCATACTATGTTTGAAAGAAGTTTCAATAAATGTGCTTGATTAGATCAAAGAACTATTTTTGATATCATTGTTTCTGTACTAATTTTTCATATTTTAAGACATTATATTTTAAAAATCAACTTTCCAAGGCTTAGTACTCCATAAAGTCCTTGAAATTAGTGATTGATTGAAGCACTTTCACATTTTTATCTTAATAATAAATGCAATAATAGGATGTCAGTAAGTAATCATCGGTGGTGCTCATTTGTCTTGTATAGGTTGAAGCCTTATTTCTCTTTGATTTTCATGTTAAAAAATAAAACATCCTGATTTGGGGGAGATGAAGGAGACTTGTTTCCCCTAGTCTGCAGGCTAAGTTTAAGTGAAATCTGCGGCCCTTACACCTAAACATAAGAAGACTAGAAAGCAAAGAGACACTGGGCCCATGGCCTTGGGAGAAGAGAGGAGACACTGAGCCGTGGCTTTGGATTTCGACATTGCAGTGCTGACTTTGTTGGTTTATTTGGTTTTCTTTTGCCTCATGCATTTTTCCCACACTGAGTTGAAGACCTGGCAGTTAAGAGGCATCCATGAGCACAGGTGGAAACAAAGCCTCCAAAGCCCCGTCTCGGAGGCCATATTGTCATCAGAGCAAAACCTGAGGTGCCTTTCAGTTTTGCAGTCATCATATTTAGGATCTAATCAGGAACTCCAACAGTTGCCACCAAAGGCAGCATGGGGAGCGCGGGGGAGGGGGAGCCTGGATTCTTTACCCACTACCTGCTGGTCTTCCTTCCTGAGGGTGTGGGGACGCCCACTCCTTCCCCAAGACAGCGTCCCAGGAAGCCCAGTGGGGAGCAGTGGTCAGCAAGAGGTCAGACCACTCTGCTGACACAGCAGGAGAGTCCTGGGCCCTGGTGCTGGACAGGCCTTCACTTGCAAGCTAGGAAGCCTCAGCATAGAACCCTGAGAGACCAGGATGTTGGTAGGACCCAGGGGACTTGTCTGTGGCTGGAGACCAAGGGCAGGGCCTGAAATCCTTCTCTGAGGGTCTCCCTGAGACACTGTCCTTCCCCACCCCTGATCCACAGTCCCAGGTTAAGGCCGCTAAAAGGATCTTTTTTGGTAGTTGTGGGGCTTGAACTCAGGGTCTGAGAGCTGTCTCTGAGCTCTTTTGCTCAAGGTTAGTACTCTACCACTTGGAGCCACAGCTCCTCTTCTGGTCTTTGAGTGGTTCATTGAAACTAAGAGTCTCACAGGGACTTTTCTGCCCAGGCTGGCTTCAAACCTCGATTCTCAGATCTCAGCTTCCTGAGTGGTTAGGATTACTGGTGTGAGCCACTGGCTCTAAAAGGGATTTTTTAAAATAAGACTCAAAGTTTCATTACATGATACCACACATATCTATCTAGGTTTCAATAGAAAGTAAATCATTCAGAAGCATTTGGAACCTTTCAGAACTCAAAGCTAATGAAAACAAACAAATCAAAAGACACACACATCATTATGACAGAGACCTTAGGGTCATAGGGCAGACATTTTAAAGCAGCCACTATAAAAGTTCTTCCATGAATGATCGTGAATATGCCTGAAACCAGCTAAGATACTACACAATCCTAGTAAGAAAATAGTAAAAACAAAGAAGAACCAAATGGAAAAAAAAACAAAACAAAAAAATAACATAACAAAAAGTCAGCCTCAATATATCAGTTCAAAAACAGAATGGGCAGAGCAAATGATCAGAGAACTCAAGGAGAAAACCAGAGAAATCACCCAATCTAAGCAAGAGTAACTATATCCATAACAAAACACAAACTGTGGAAAACTGCAAGGAATCAAAGAAAAGTTCCATGTTTTTTTCTCATATTGGAGGAGAGGAAAAGGCAGTTGGGAGGGGGAGCAAGTTCATGGTTGCTTGAAAAAATAATAGCAGAAACTTCTCCAAATCTTGCAAAACATTAAAACCTGCATGCTCAAGGATATAAACCTATGTGAACTCCAAAGAGATTCTGCCTTGAGATAAACCAGCTGTCAGCTTATGAAAACCAGGTAGAAAAGAAAATCTTGACGGAAGGGAGACTTCCCTTTTAGGAGAAAATCAGTTTGAATGATAGCATATTTCTTAGTAAAACCATGGTGGTCAGGAGGAAAAAACTGCTAAAATAAAACAATTCTCAAGCCAGAATTCTATCTCCAACAAAAATAAAACAGCAGAAATCAAGATCTGTTAAAACAACACTGATAGAATTTATCTATAGATCCACCATCAAAAATAGCTAAAGGAAGCTTTCTGAACAGAGCACTGATGAATAAAAGGAGGAGGAAGGAAGAAAAACACAACAAAAAGAGTTATGACAGTGTTAAGTAATTTTTCCCCTTTGCTTTAGTTTTCAAAATTAGATTTCACACTTGAGATAAGAACTAGAGCACTGGCATGGGTCTAAGTTCATAGGGAGAATATGTACTCTGAATGGAGCATAGGTTCAGTATTGTTATGCAATTTGAAGTCCGCAAGTATAATATCTACAACTTAGTCCTTTCTCCAGATTGCTTTGGCTGGTTGGAGTCTTTTGTGTTCTCATACAAAGCTTTGATTTTATTTTCTGGCATTTCTGTGAACAACGACAATGAAATTTTTATAGAGATTGTTTGGAATATGTGTGTCATGCTGTGTAGTAGAAACATGTTATCAATATTAATTCTTACAAACCAGGAATATGGCTATCTTTCCTTTTGTTCATGTCTTCTTCAATAGTTTTCATCAGTGTCTTATAGTTTTTAGTGTTTAAATGATTTTATTTCTTGGGTTATGCTTATTTCTAAGTATTTTATTATTTTGATCCTATTAGTGGGATTGTTAACGTCCCTGATTTTCCTCTTACAGGAATACAACATTGAGAACTCTAAGGAAAAATAAAAAACCCTGCATCTGCACATGTCAGACCCAGGTGTGTAGAGAGGTAAGTAGGGCATTTGAGAAGTAAAGAAATTGTCTTGAATCGATTTTACCATAGATGGAATTTAGTGACACAGAAAGCCATACAAGAAATGTCACTTTCCTCAAACATAGCCCTTAACCAGCCACACCGATTCCAGCAGTGAGCAAAGAGGAGGCTTCTGGGTTTCCACAGCAACAGGATGGTTTTCTCTCTCTCTTTTCTTCCACCCTTCTACTTTTCTTCGGCCCTCCTTCCCTTGTATTTTGTTTTATTCCTTCTGAGAAGCATCAAGAAATAAATATTTTACATAAAGTTAGGTTCTCTTATTATTATCATTTGAAAATTCTAAAACAGAGGGGTTACAGTTACATAAATTATGCAGAGAGTACTTTTCATTTTGGACAATGTCATCCCTTCCCCGCTCTCTCTGTTTCCCCCCCCATTCCCCCACAAATTATATAGTTCGTTTGCAACATAGTGTCCAGTGGGTACCACTGCTGCATTTGTTCACCTTGTCCCTCCATTTCTGTGACTCCCCTTATACTCCCAAAAACATAGGCAAACAAGTAAGACACAAGAAGATATAACAAAAACAGAAAAAAGAAAAACCACACAAAATAATATTTATCGACATGAACTCCAGGAAGTGGCAAGCAGGGTTAGCATTTTCCAAAGCACAGACTGGAACACAAATGCCTCCAGCCTGTGCAAAACTGCTGAAATGATGGGAGCTGCTGGTGGCGCGAGCCGTTGGCTGCTTAGCACTCAGACGATTGGTTTGGCCGGTGACACCACAGAGAGACCAGCATCAGGCCTTGTGTTCTTGTCCTGGGGCCTGGTGGTGGCCAGCAACCATGACCTCCTTGCCTTGCCCTTGAGAGCAGACTTGACCACCAGGTGGCCCCGAAATGGCAGATTTGAGCACCAGGTGGCCGGCGATGGCAGGGAGCCAGGATTTGGGCATCATTTTTGTCATGAAATTAATGGCAAAGAAATTTCTCCAAATTTTCAAGGCTTCAAAGTAAGTCTAGAATAATGTTTCAGCACTAGTTGGAAAGAATGCTTTATTTTGTTAATTTTGTTTCAACCTGTTTTTTCTTTTTGTTATTGTTGTTGTTTCTGTTTTACATTGTGGGAGAATGACAGATTCGATTCTTTCTTCTTTGGGTTTCTGTGTTTGTTCAGTTGTAACAGCACACAGCAAGACTTCTTCATGAGATTTGTCATAAAGTAGAATACAAATACTTGTTTAGGTTTTGGTCTGGAAATAGTGCAAAATATAATTCCTCCTCAAAACCTGGAAATATCTGTTCTGATTAAGCTGAACCCAGAGCTAATTCCGAATGAGCGTCGTACAATTAATTGGCTTCTTGGGTTAGTAGGGCTATTAAAATCTGTTGTGATAGAAAGATGACATAAGATGAAAGTTAATAGATCTGTATTTCCGGAGGCTTCTGCTTGCTACGTAGGCCAGATGAAAGTTAATAGATCTGTATTTCCGGAGGCTTCTGCTTGCTACGTAGGCCGGCATTCCACCCCGTGAGGGCATTCCTGACCCCTTCTGCTTCTATCATTTCACAGAGTGTCTCCTCCCTCTCCCTCTCGTCACCCTCTGAGGTGCACCTGGAATGTGATCCTCCTACTCAGAGCCATGCTGCTGGGATGACAAGTTTGCGTCACTGTCGTACTTACTTGTTGAGAGGGAGGTGGACTCAGACTCCCAGGTTTCTGTTTCCCAAGTAGCTGGAAATACAGGCATGAGCAATTATGCCTGCCCACCCCTCCCCCCCAACGATTTATTTTGATACAAATAGTTTCATACAAGAATAAAGGACTAGGACAGGGACCTTACCTAATCAAGAAGTTTGTTTTGACATAACTGGGGACGATGTAATGTTGTAACTTTGTTTTATTGCCTATACTTGATGGTTGAGCAGTTGGGATGCGATGAATATTTGGAGTGTAGCACAAGCCAGAACCCAAATTCCTGGACATAGCCGTGATTTGTGATAGGGAAAGGTGATCCCAGCGGCACTGGGACTCTTGCTGCAGTGCTCTCCGAGTGTTGGCTTCGAGTGTCCACACCCCTTGAAATCAGCTCTTTGGGTATGGACCCTGTTTGTACTCACCCGGAGGCTTGGTGGAATTGGACCAGGCCGTGTCCGGTTAATGAGTTTGCGTTGAGTCTCTGCCAGCAGGACCTGTCTGTGCTTGTTTCCCAGAGGTTTCACATTTGAAATATTTTTAACCTACTCAACTGCATCTTAAAAGTAATAACATTTTATTATCTCATGTTTTATTCATCAAGAACTGTAGAACTGTCAGTCACAGCTTCTGATCCACAGGAGATTCTCAACACTGTCAATATAAGTTGGTACAGCAATAAGATGGGGAGTGGGAGACGTTTTCGTGGTTTGATAGACCAGGGTTTACGGCTAGTCACTAGCGATGTGCAGTTGGCAGGTTATTTAATGTGTGTCTCCCGTTTCTGAATCTCAGAATTTCCGAGTCTCTCTCTCTTTCTTTCTTTTCCTTTCTCCCTCACACCCTTAAGGTATCTCTCTGTCCCTCTGTCAGTTGTTAGATGTAAATAATATACGGATCTTATAAAATTGTCTTGAGAGGTTCAGACATCTTAAAATGCCAATGATTGTAAGGTATAGAATCTTTGAGATCAAATAATCAGTTACCAACAAAAGGGACAAACCAGAGGTTCGACTTTGTCAGCAACTTGACCAGTTCACTACACTGCAGCTTCTTAGTGGTCACACTACTAGAGATCCAACTGACACTTGGTAATAAAAACGCCTCTGGTACCTGGTGGTGGGGACCTCCAGAATGGCTTGTGCTGTGTTATCCTGGACTACAATCGAGAAAGGCATTGCCAATGAATTTACTAGGGACTTGTCTCAGTGAGTGAAGTAAGAATGTCACATACTATTATTTCATAATGGTGAGTAACTGATGTAGGACCATGAGTTTTATACCTTAATTGGACAAGGGAAACATTGATATACATGCATATAAATATGTATGTGTACATAGATACAGATGCACACACGTGCATGACTGCACGCATGCACATGTGTATATGTATGCACATACACACACAAACATACACACAATATGAAGTCACTGGAGAGAACGTTGGCTTGAAAAGTCTCAGCTCTGCCAATAATGAGTTCTTGATTTTGACAAATTGATGTCAGTTCACTCTGACAGTCACTGCTGGATGAACGATGACTGACACTTCCACAATACTTAGCAAACAGACTCACGAGCATGATCTTTGTCAATACCCAAATGATCCTCTAAGATGAGAGAGGACACTTGTTAAAAATACAGGTGTGCTGTTAAAGATCCAGGCTAGAGTTTGAGTGACTAGGGTTGGGCAGGGCATGTGTGTGTGATCATTGCAGATGCCCACATGAGGATCTTGTCCAGTGGAGCCGGAGCACTGAGCTGGGTGTGTGTGGGTCGTCCCTTACCCCACGCAGGTCTCGGCACTAGCCCCTGGAGAACACAGATGTGTTCAGCCAGGTGAGTGATCTGGGGTCTCTCTGTCTTTCAGTCTGTGTGTGGATGTTCTGGGAACACATTCAGTCCTTCTGTAGATTGTGCATATTTGAACCCACAGATCTGGCTATACTGACGTCTGCATACCCCAACACTTTTAGTTTTGTGTCAACACGTTATCTTTTCTTGTTAATTAATTTGAACTGAAGGTTAACAGCAGCATAAACTGTCTGATTAGTAAAACAGTAAATGTGCTCCAGTATGGGAAGGACGCTGTGTCATGAATCCAACTGAAAACCTTGAAGAATATAGAAATTCTTTCTTTCCATGTTTGGAGAATGTCCTTCCAGTTCTCTGTGGTTTTTCTGCCAATAGTTGTGTATGCATGTGTACATGTGATCTATCTCTTGTGTGACAGTCCATTACGCACATGAACACCTTGTTGTGC
This sequence comes from Dipodomys ordii, assembly GCF_000151885.1. NCBI lineage: Eukaryota > Metazoa > Chordata > Mammalia > Rodentia > Heteromyidae > Dipodomys > Dipodomys ordii. Next base: position 23,784,332 of record NW_012267236.1, read on the forward strand.
CTTCTCTAAATTGACTTTTTTCCAGCTAAACATTGTTAGGCTTTCAAAAAAGAACAGCGCTTTTGTTTATGTCAATATTGGAATCACCTGTGAGTGTATCCACTATTTTGAGTTGCTGAGTAAGAGAAACTGATTCCTCTTACTCGTTTGTTGTAGGTAGTTTGACATTTCAGCCCATCTTATCCTGTCTGAGACAAGACATTTACGAGTTAGACAACTTGTGTCATGAGAAATCAGATGCCACTGAGAGAGCTGGGCTGGGCTCCAGCTCTATTGTATCCTGTAGGTTCTCAGACCATTGTGGTATGTGGGCTTCGACAGAGACAGACGAGTCCACTCACCACCGCAAGGACATATTTATTTCCTGTTTCCACAAGGAGAGAAGACACATGCTCAGTTTCAGTGAGGCTTCTACTGAAGATGGCTACTGGACTAAGAGTAATATGTGGTAAAATCCTCCACCCCCTCCCAGTGACCTGCACTAGGGTAGTGTACGACATCACTAACCTGGGGAAAGGTATCATCTCTAACATCCTTTGATTTGATTTAGTAAGTCTAGTGACCGCATGGGAGATCTATGGCTGTCAGTACACACGAGGAGGAGGGAGAGGACACTAGAGTCACAGTGAGGGGCCCTAAGGTTGTCAGTGGAGGAGGCAGGGCTCGAGTCCAAGTCCCCCTCTCCCCTGTGCCCTGCTCCCTGCTCCACACTTTCTCCATTGGGGATTTCACAACACAGTGATTCGACTCTGACTTCATGTATGGGGTTCAAAGTCTTCCTCCATTTTTGATCCCACTTTTATCATCTGCCCAGCCCATTTAAAAATAGCAGCAAGGACTGGGAAGGTGGCTCAGTGGTAGAGCGCTTGCCTTGCATGCCTGAGGCCCTGGGTTCGATTCCTCCGCACCACATAAGCAAAAAGAAAAAAGCCAGAAGTGGCACTGTGGCTCAAGTGGTAGAGCGCTAGCCTTGAGCTGAAGAGCTGAGGGACAGCGCCCAGGCCCAAAGTTCAGGCCCCACGACCGGACACCTCCCTCCCTCCTCCTCGACCCCCCCCCACGCCAAAAAATAGCAGCGATAATTCCAAACTACTCCTTCCTCTCTCTCAGCCCAGCCAGGCTTGGCCCTTTGGAGAGCCATTCCATTGTATCTGTTCATACGACATTCATCCACAGCTTCCCAAGAATCTTAATGCAAGCCCTGTTACCCCCACCACACTTGACTCTTCTCCTCCTTTAAATTGAAGCACTTCTGAAATGCAGCTTCATGGTGTATTAATTTCTGATGGCTGCAGTAGCAGATTTTTTTAAGTTAGTGGCTGAAAACAAGATAAATATACTACTGAAGAATTTAAGAGGCCAGAGCTCCACATCCAGGTGTTGGCCGGGCTGCATCTGGTCTAGAGGTTCTCAGAATACTCTGCTTCCTGCCTCTGTGCCTTTCACACCAGCCCACATCCCAGGGCTTACAGAAGCATCTTGTTCTGCTCTCTGTACATCTGACTGAACACTTTCTGATAGAAGATGTATGAAACCTTTTTAGACCAGATAATGCAGGATATGTGCAATCTCAAGTATCTTCAACTGAATCTCATCTTTGTCCATGTAAAGTAATGCTTACAGGCTCTAGATAAGACACAGATATGATGATTTTATTTGTGGGGGAGCACTATATGGCCCAGTACACCTGAATGGGTTCTTAGTTGTCATATTTTCTACTCTTTCAATCACCAAGATTCATTGCTTTGACTTGAAAACTCTCAGGTTTATGCCTTCAGCAGAGCTTGTCTGAGCTGGCAAGCATTCTATTTACATGCATTCACAGGTTTATAATAAGGGAGAGAGGTCTCTGGTCAACCTATACCCACCCTTATTTGGCAGTGGGGTCAGATTAATACATTCTGTAGCAGCTTTCCCTCACTGGAACAAAATGTCCAAGTAAACAAGCCTATGAAAATTTTCCTGTGGTTCCCAGTTCTGGAAGTTCTTCTCTATGATGGGCTGGACTTGCTTATTGGGCCTGTGGTGGAAGTAAAGAACGGTATAGAGGGGACACAGAGGGGGGTTTCCTACAACTCACTTCCAGAATGTGCTCCCAATAGCCTAAAGACCTCCCACAAGTTCCTGACTCTTGACTGTTCCCTCACATTCCAATAGTGCCACCTACAGGCCCAATCTTAGACACATGGGTGTGTAGGTTATGTTCAAGATGCAAAGGGCATCAACTTCCAGTTAGAGTAGCTGCAGATTTTACCTTCTTCACCACATTTCCCCTTCCCCAGTCCTGCTTTTCTCTTAAAGATTGTTTTATTTTTGATGAGGGACTGGATGAGGATGAGATGAACGATGGGAAGAATGAAGGAAAGGATGGCCTTGATCAAGATGCACTGAACAGGACAATTTTTTTAATCCAGTAATGTGTATGCTATCTTAACATGGAAATACTATTAAGATTAGCCATCCAGTGCACAAAATCATTATTTCCATTTTTTGTGTACAGGTGTATTATTTTCTTGGAAGTCAATCAGTGTTTTATCCATTTAATTTTTTTTCACTGCTTACATTTTTTTGAGGGGGTCCAGTCATGGGGCCTGAACTCTGGGCCTGGGCACTATCCCTCAGCTCTTCAGCTCAAGGCTAGCGCTCTACCACTTGAGCCACAGCGCCACTTCTGGCTTTTTTCTTTTTGCTTATGTGGTGCTGAGGAATCGATCCCAGGGCCTCATGCATGCAAGGCAAGCGCTCTACCACTGAGCCACCTTCCCAGACCCAACTGCTTATATTTTTGTGATCGTTATTTACCTATAAATTCAATGCTGGCTATGTCATTGTGCTATATAGATGCGGAAATGTATCAAAGGAGAGATCAGCCTCATTCTCCAAAGATCTGCAAGGCCTTTTGGGTGGTCTTCCCCCTGTGGCCTCTCCTCACTCTCGTTCCACAGCTCCACGCTCCTTTCTAGGGTTCATCTACACTTTCTACATCTCCATGAATTTGTTGATTTATTTTTTCATTTTGGCACAGAATATACATTTTTAAAAGTGTAATGCATACAACTATTGAGAGTCAATGAATCAAAAAATAGTATTTTAATATTAACCTTTAATATTCTGGATAGATACAAAGTGTAGACTGCAAATCATTATTCCTCAGACGTTTTTACAGCAATATGAAATCCCCACAGCTGGTGCTATGGAGCCCTGAAGCCACTTCCTTTCTAAATCTTCTTAGCATATTGAACATTTCTGTCTGGAAAACTCCACCTCCTTTTCTTATTTCTTTTGTCCACAGTTCTGAAATTACATAACAATACCCCTCCCTCCATGTATTTCCCTTTTACCATGCGGAATGTAAGGGGACGTCATCCATCCAACAAGGATGTCCTATAGCTCTGGGGAAATACTCTTCTCTTTATTTTTCTTCTATTCATTTTCCTTTGTTTTTTTTATTATCTTTTTCTGGAATCTCTATTATTGAAGAGTCCCAAATTGACTGTTTATTTTCCTATATTTTTCTTCTATTGCTTATATATGCTTTCTAGGATGTGTTATCAATGAGATCATCCCATCTTTACATTGCAGTTTTCATTTTACCATCTGATCTTTAATATCTGAGGGACATATTCTATTATCCTGGGAGGAAAAAGCATTTAGATATGTTTTCATAGACATGGGGTCTCATTTTGTATCTTCCAGTGCACATGTACAGAGCTTTCATTCAGTGAATGACGAATGCAGGTTTTGAGGCTGGAACTAAGCCTCCATAGAGGCAGATGACAGGTCCACCCCAACGCCAGCTGTCCACGTAGGACTCTGCTGGGAAGTCAACTCTTCTGCAACTCAGTGCTGCTCCCTTCCTCAGGCCCCTGCTGATGAGGACGTCAGGGCCTCCACTACAGTTCCTGAATGTGTGTGCCCACCTTGTGTCTGCATCGTAGGGGACAGACCTGCGGCCTGGCAAATAGCATTGGCATACCAAGTGCCCGCTAGCCAGCTTCGGGGGTCCCTGCCTGCATGCACCCATGTGCGCCCCTGTGCCCCTTCCTTCTGTCAGTGATCCCTGGCCCTCATTCCTCACTATTAAATCTCCAGCATCTGTCTGCTATAACTCAGGTCCCTGCCTTCGTTCCTCTCTCCTATGGTCACCTGTCCTTGTAAGTGTGTCTGAGGCTCAGGAGGGCCCCTGGTTTCTGTCCCTCTGTTTGATGACATCTAGTCAGTTGACGTAGTATCAAGTACCATCCCCATCTGGCTGATTTCTCCTTTGTCTTTCCAGAGTCACCCCCGCAGTGTTGGGGAGCGGTACAGCTGTGGTGCCATCAGAGAACTCATGGTCCATGGGCACCTTAATTTTGTATTAAAAAACCTTCAGGTCTTCCGACAATTTGAAGCCACCTAGTTTGTAAGAAATTGTTAGAGCAGCCAGTGGAGATTAATTGAGCCCCCGATTTCCTGAATTAAGCCATTTTCTGTGTCAAATGCCGGAGAGATTTCACTTTCCCTGATTGAGTCCCAGCTGATACAGATTGAATTAATGCTTCCAGCTTACTCAGTTATTTCATTAAGGTTAGTAATTTGTCCTTAATGTCTTTTCAGTTTTCTCTTGAAAAATAACCTTTTCTTCCTACTATTTCAGCTTTTATTGCTGATTCGTTGATTCTCTGGTGAGAAGCCCACCTCAGGGCTGTAGCAGGGCTGGAAACATTCTGCCTTTCTTCTTTTTACTTCTTTTTACATCCTACTTTTATGACAAGCTCCAGGATTTCATCATGAAGATGACGTCATTCTTACTGATGGATTGAGATATGAAGTCAGCAGACATGGATTTTGATTTTTATCTCCTATGGGCTCTGTTTCTATGGAGATGGTGGATATTTCTACCATCTAATCAGCCACTGTGAATTGTGATCATTGATACTGGAATGAGAAGCCACTGCTGTTATCTACTTCATGCAGACAGATGTATACTGTCATTACATCATCCTTACATGTGTCTTCAGACAGCAGCCATCCCACCCTCCTCTTCCTCTTCCTCCTCCTCCTCCTGCTTCTCCTTCTTCTTCCTCTCTCGCTGTAAGGAACCTCAGCCCTCCAGAGTTGGATCAATGTGTTTAACATTCCATTTCACCACACTAAACTAGCTCTGGGCTTCAGCTTGCTAATCTGAAGTATGTGAGGATTCTTGGGAGGATTAAATCTGCTTCCGTCTTCAAGTTGTCAAAGTGACTCTTGTCCCCAAGTAAGTGCACCGCATGGTGGACATCTCGTCAGTGGACACTAACGTGGCTGTGGTGACCACTGCAGACAAGCCTGGAAATGGAGAGCGCCCGATGGGATTCAAACACAGTGCGACCCTTCAGATTGCCAAAGTGGGTCTTTGTATATCTTTAGGTTACTACTAAAATAAGACATGCAATTGTTAAAAGTATATTTCCTTAGGCTAGACATGGTTGTACACAGGTGCAGTCTCAGCCCTAGGGTGGGTAGAGTAGGAGGATTGAGAGTTTCAGGTTAGCGCCAGCTAAGTCATTGAGAGTGTCTCAAGATAAGTTTATATTTTTGGATATTTATTAGATCACTGAGTAGGTGCATGACTTCAATCACCATGTGGAAGAAATAGTATGCTAGTGGACAGAGATCACAAAACACGCCACCTACGTGAGTATGTGCTGTGGAGCGAAAGTGCTTGAGCCGATGTTATTCACCACCTACGTGAGTATGTGCTGTGGAGCGAAAGTGCTTGAGCCGATGTTATTCACCACATGCATGCTAGTGACCCAAATTCGGGGGCCCTTTAACTTTTCAGAGTTTTCCAAATGCTTCCTCATTGATGATGTTGGCTCATTTTTTAATACCAATAGGGAAGTCTATTTAACATAAAAATATGATTTAGCTGGACACCACTAGCCCACAATGGTGAGCCAATGTGTGCATCCTAGCTGGCTTGGAAGACTGAGATGAGAAAGATCACGTTTCGAAGCTGGCCCAAGCAGAAGAGTTCTCAAGACCCCTTTGCAATGGAGAACTGGAATGGCCTGCTCCTGTGCAGCCCAGCGCTGGCAGGAAGCCTAGTGCACCCATTCAGCCTAGTTCTGGCAGGAAGCCTAGCACAGGTGGAGAGCACCAGGTATCTGCCGCGGTGGAAGCAAGGCCATGTATAAAACATAATGAGCAAAGGATTGGGTGTTAGGGGCCCACACTTCTCCCAACTCAGGTTACAGTATGTTGTGTGTCATGGGTCAAAGCCCCCCAAGGTGGAAAAGTCCAGGAGACTCTATCTCCAATTAACCAAAATGCTGGGCTATGTATGGTTCTGGCTGGAGTGGTAGAGAAATTATGGCAAGTCAAGTGAGAGAACAAAGCCTTGGGTTCATGCTCTGTTAGTAGCACAAAAATGATAAGGGCCAAAAATCAGCAGTAGAGACATGGCTTGGTGGTAAGAGTACCTGTTCAGTAAGAAAAAGGCCCAACCCGCTACTGTCAAAAAAGAAAATTAAATGTGAGTTAGCATTCTCCTCAAAAAGATGACGTGTTTTTATTTTAATGCTGGTTGCTGGGTTTGAACTCAAGGCCTGAGCATTGTCTCTGAACTTTTGTGCTCAAGGCTAGTGCTCTCCTACTTTTGGCCTTTTGGTGGTTAATTGGAGATAAGTGCGTCATGGACTTTCCTGCCTGGGCTGGCTTCAGGGAGCCTCATGCTCCTGAGTGGTTAGGATGGCAGGCATGAGTCACTGGCACCAGCTTACCCCAAACCTTTGTAAGTTGATGTCCCACCCCAGGATACTGCATGTGGCCAGTACTTCACAACCCTACAAGTTGGTGTACAAACACACACACACACACACACCACACACACACACACACACACACACACACACACACACACACACACACACATATATCTTTCCCAAGTCAATCTTCTTTCTTCCTAGGTCTGCATCACCTAGTGTAGGGCTTTGCTATAAGGCTGCCCAATTTGTGCTATAGACTTGGAAACAAAATAGGCTGAAAACCACTGTGTGATTCTTATCTGGGATCTGCTTACGAATGGGTTAACCTTGAGCGAGCCACTCAATTTCTCTGAGTCTGTTTCTCTTCCTAGCTGTTTAGAAAATTTAAATGAGGTAGTATATGTAAAGTATTGTGACAGTTACCTATGGAAAATAATTAATGATCAATAAATATGCATTTCATGATTAATCTCTCTTTCTTTTTCTTAATTCGTTAAAACAAAGCCCTTGTTGTCTATCATGTTAACAGAGATCATGCTCTCATCCAGATTCATATATTAAAGTTCAGATGCTTACAATCGCTAGGAAGTCACTTGTTCTTTTTTACTCTTTTAGATTATCTGTAAGTAGTTGTACAAAGGGATTGTCATTTAACAAAGCAGCCTATGAATCTGTCTTGATCAATGTCACCCTTTCACTCCCCTCACTCCTCTGCCTACCCCTTCACTCATTCTTCTGAATGTTGTAGGGTGCACATTGAACCCCTGATTACATTCTCTCCCTCTTCTCTGCACTTATCTTTCCCTTCGACCTCATCTCACTCCTTCTGAGTACCCAATACCTGGTGTTTTATTTTGCTGAACTCTGATTTTGTTTTTCTAAGGAAATACACAATTTGGGTTCTTTCTTGAATCTACCAGATTAATACATTTGTATACCCTTGCATACTATGCAGTTTATGTACTGACAACTTGATACGCTAAGTCTAACTTCCACATCTAAGGGAAAACATACATCCTTTGCTGCCTTAGTATTGTTTTTTCCAGTTGTTTTCCTTTTTTTTTTTTTTACAAATGGTACAATATCATTCTTTCTAATGGGTGACCTAAGATTCCACTGTGTATATATACCATAGTTTCTTGATACACTTGTCTGTTGAGGGGCAAGTATCTGTTCTTTCTTCATCACTGAACATGGGGCTAGTAAAGGCTGCCTGGCTGGTCCACCCTGTGGTCCACAGGGCTCCTTCTTCAGGACTGGGTAAGCAGTTGTCTCGTGCTACTGCACCGTGCAGATGTAAGGTGAGACACATAGCAGCAGCTCCCGGAGGAAGAGCACATGGCATCGTGGGTAAGGCTTCCTTCCAGGGGACCGGCAGCCTGGTTCCCAGTGTTGGGAGGAGCCATCCTCTGAAGACACAAGTGTTTATTTTCAAGTGAAAGGATTAGTCACCTGCCTCCCAAATCACTGGTTTTGCTCTCAGAAGTGTGCTTAGTAGATTAGATTCGAAGTTAGTATGGAAAGTAATGCTCCATGAACACACCACAGGAGCAATCAAAACCCCTGTAACCCTTGCCTTCTCGCCCAAAAGTCTAGTTAGTGTCTATGCGGGGTGCCTGCCTCAGCCGGGGGTTTCACCAAGGAGCTCAGGAACCAATGGATTTTGAACTTGATTGACTGCATGTGGCTTCACTGGATTTCTCCAGTCCAGAAGAAGCAATTGACTTTAAAAACAGAGGCAGTAAGTCTGCAGAGCAGGGGCGGAGTGACGTCACAAATGGGAACAGCAAAGCAACCCAGCTGAGCACTTAGCTGGGTGCACTTGCTCTGGGATTCACCTGCCGCAGTAAAAGGCTCAGGTTGGAAGAAAGAGACAGGAGCCCTGAAGAGTGTACAAGAATCTATGTACTGGGGATGGGAGCTTTGCAAATTCAGTATTAGAGAACCACATTCACAGGACAATGTAATAAATACAATGACAGCCGTAGAAAGGTAGGAGGGAGGGTTAAGGTTACATGTGCATACAATTTATTCCTTGAATTTGTTTACCTAGGTTTTAATGAACTTGATGCAAAATCAATGCGAAAATTAGTCTGGATGTGTTGGCCGGGCTCCAGACAGGTGATAAGACACAGGATACCGTGAGGGTATTACTCTGTGAAAATCTGGCAAACAGGGATTGACATGAGAAGAGGCAGAAAGCAAAGTCAGCTCAAGGATAGGCTGCACAAAATATGGTCACCCCATACTCCACCAAGTATGTCCACAACACTTCACAAAGTGTAACTGAACATGACTGCACGCACTATGCAAAGTTTGATTGCACAGCTACATAAAGTATGTACTGTGCAAAGATCAGCCACATATACTACAGAATATACTACATATATTACACATATGCTACAGATCAGGAGACTTGCCCCTTCCCCAAACCATTTGGCAACTTCCAACTCTCACATTTGGAAGAGAATATAATTTTCATTGGCCTAGCCACCTGGGCAGATGCCCAGACCTCTGTAGCTCCCTAGCTAGTGGCCAAAACCAGACATGCTCCCCAATGCCCCCTTTCTTCTGGACCTTCTGTTATCAACAATAATCATGCTCACAAGGTACTGTGTTCTCCATCAGGGGTCCTCATTCCTCTGCCCCAAGGTTGGCAATTGGATACAGGCAAGAACAAAGTAGGTTTCAAGTGGAGTATCCATAGACTGAATGAAGAGCTTGGAGTTCTCAAGAAGCTGAGCCAAGGAAGTCTTCATAAATGCATTCATTCATGAGTGTGTGTGTGAGAGAGAGAGGAGGGAGAGGGGGGGAGAGAGAGAGGAACTCTAAAAGATGAAATCAAAGCCAGGTGCCGGTGGCTCACACTTGTAATTCTAGCTACTCAGGAGGCTGAGTTCTGAGGATCATGGTTCAAAGTCAGCCCAAGCAGAAAATTCCCTGTGAGACACTTATCTCCAATAAATCACCAGAAAACAGGAAGTGGTGCTGTGGCCCGAGATAGAATGCTCGTTTGGAGCTGAAGAGCTCAAAGGCAGTGCCCAGGCCCAGAGTTCAAGCCCCACAACCACCACCACCAACAACGACGACAATGAAAGATGAAATGATTAAGATTTTCAGACTTAAGATTTTCCAGCTTCCGGACTTCTATCTACCACCACCTGCTGCCTGGGTTTACACCACAGATAGGTGTGAATTCTTGCACATGGTCAAGGCATGCGCTCAGGGCAAGCTCAGCTGATGACAAGAAATCCCGTGTGAAGCCCTCCTGGGAGACATTCTGTCAGCCCGGCCCCATCTCCCACCCCGAGGGTGTGAACCAGGATCCCCGGAGATGCCTCTTCCTGCCCTCACGCATCGTATGCTCCCCCCTTCTCTGGAATGTGACTCCTGACCATTCTGCACATCAGGTCATTAGGGCTGCCTCTCAACAAGCAGAGTCATCTCTTGAAATGCAATGCTTCTCCTCACAAGTCCTATGGGCAAAATTCTTTTGGATAGTCTTCTGCACCCATATTGTCTTATCTACTGAATCTCTCTTCTATTTCTCTCTCCCTTCCCCTCCCCTTCCTCTCTCTCTCACTCAGTAGGAATGATATGTATGCTTATAAAGTGGATCTATCTTTCTGTACAGATGAATGAGTCCTCTTCTGTCCCTGCCTTCTGGATATTCATTTACAGATATCCACTCATCCACACTTTCTTTTCATTACAGATGGCAATGTATTTCTTTAAATTTCATTTTATTTTGTTGTAGTGGTGATGTACAGAGGGGTGACAGTTACATAAGTAAGGTAATGAGTACCTCTATTGGTGGACATTGCCAGCCCTTCTCTCATTTTTCTCCCACTTTCCCTTCCCTCTGATTCCCCGCTTCTCCAAATTGCAAAGTTCATTTCCATCATTGTGTCTTGTGAGTATCGCTGTTGCTTGGTTCACCCTTTGTCCTTTGTCTCACCATTTTGTTGTTCCCCTTCCCTTCCCCAAATCAGATAAAGGTATATAAGCCCAGGGTACCAGAATCCAAAACGGTAATGAGGGGTGATAAACCAAAGGGAAAAATGAAAGAACAAATAAATAACTTCACACAGTACAATAAAAACACTAACAACAAAGAAAAAAATGCTCTTGTTTCCATATCTTGGAGTTCATGTTGATTAGCATCATTTTCTATGGTCAGATGTACGTAGCTATTTAGTATTGTGATCCTCTTCTTGGATTATCCTAGACATATACTAATTATTATACAAGTCTTTTATTTAAAATTTTTATTGTTATCATAAAGGCGATGTACAGAGGGGTTACAGTTTCATAAGTCAGGTAATAAGTACCTTCCCTTTTGGATAATTCACTCCCTCATTCACTCTCCCAGATTCCCAACCCCAAGTTGTATAGTTCATTTTCAACATAGTATCTAGTGAATACCACTGCTGCATTTGTTCACCCTTTGTGCCACCAATTCTGTCATCCACTCTTTTAAATAAGTCATCTGTCTTCCATCTGTCCAGAAAGAAAAAAATAAATCCTCCTCCCATTAGTTGGTAATAGAACTTTGATTGAAAAAAAATTGGGATCCTTAGCTTATTCTTTTACACTCCTACTCACGCTTCTTTGTGCTTAATTAATCTTGGTATAAGAGTGGGGGTCAGCAGAGATGGACTTCAGAGCAAGTGAGGGCATCACATAACCCAGCACATTTTTCCATTGAGCATTATTACTATTTAAACAGCATCGCTGGGAGTTTACCACAGTGGTGGGTGCATCTCTTTTGGATAAACTCGGAGCCATCTGTCTGACCCTATTCTTGTCTCCCCTATCCATCTTCTTAATTCCAACAGCACACCCAGCACATGTGAACTGGCTGAAAAAACTGGGAGAAATAAGCAGAAAGGCCTGCTATTTCCAAATACGTGGAGCTGGGATGGCCTCTGCATTTTAGTTAAGGAAGAGAATTGTGCAGGTCTCCTATGTCGGCTGACATTTTATTCAAGCTAAAAAGTAAATGAATACGGGAATGATAGAAATTTCAGATACACAACAAAAAAATCGTATGTAAATATTGTCCGGGGGCTGGGAAGGTGGCTCAGTGGTAGAGTGCTTGCCTAGCATACATGAAGCCCTGGGTTCCATTCCTCAGTACCACATACACAGAAAAAACGGAAGTGGTGCTGTAGCTCAAGTGCTAGAGCACTGGCCTTGAGCACAGAGAACAGTTCCCAGGCCCTGAGTTCAAGTTCCAGGACCGGCAAAAAAATATATTAAAAAAATATTGTCCAACTATTTCATGGGATATTCTTATGCTAAAAGTTAGGCATGCATTTACCCCAAATCTACATTCAATTGAGCATATTGTGCGTTTACTTGCCATGCTTAATTACCTTAAAATTAAGTGCTAAAATTATTCATTACTTTACTTGAAATTCTAACAATCTAGTATATTGTTTTTTTGTTTGTTACATAGAATAATCTTTTGTTGTTGTTGTTGTTGGTCATGGGGCTTGAACTCAGGGCCTGGGCTCTGTCCCTCAGCTCTTCAGCTCAAGGCAAGCACTCTACCACTTGAGCCACAGTGCCATTTCTGGTTTTCTGGTAGTTTATTGGAGATAAGAGTCTCATGGACTTTCCTGACTGAGCTGGCTTTGAACCATGATCCTCAGATCTCAGCCTCCTGAATAGCTAGGATTATAGGCATGAGCCACAAGGCACCTGGCTAGAATAATCTTAAAAGTGATACTAGAGGTTAAAAAATATGGGTCTGTGTTCCTCAAAAAAAATGGCTGATATTATTACTTAGATGTGGGAAAGTAATGCGTGTGAAGATGAAAAGAGTGGTCCAAAGTAAAACCACCCCTAAGAGACAGCACCACAGTCAGCATCTAGCTCTTGATTCCTGACCCATGCTTCCTGTCTGACAGAAGAATAATGGTACATAATTGATCTAAACCCTCTAGACATCCCAGGTACAGTCACCAGCATGAGCAGTGGGCACTCTGCTCTGAACCGGAACGTGACTGGGAAGCGCCCAGGCCCCCGTGGCTGTGGAGCTGCTATACCCACAGGAGCGCTGCATCTGACTGCAAAAGCATGCTCTCGCTGCTGGTGGCTGATAATCTGCCCTTCTTTGTAGAAATGTCTGATGCTGTTGCTTATAGTTCATGTATTGCCATTTCCTATACAAGTGGTCATATAATTTGATGGCAAGCCACTACTTGGTTGTTAGGAATAATTCACAGGTGCCATTGGCTTTCTAGCCATGGAACGGTGGAAGGGATTTCTGACACACATCTGAAGAGGGATGGCGCAGGGCTTTGTATCTTCAGAGTGTCTGCAGGGTTGGCATTTGTTGACATACATGGACTCTTCATTTAAAATTCACCCCTTCTGTGAGCTGCTGAGAGATGTTCTGGGAACCAGACAAAATTGACCGGTATTTGTGGAAAGGTAATCAGCTACTCTCTGCCTAGTGAAACCGGCAAATCTATGTACGCTCTGCTCAGAGAATCTGTTCTTTTTGTTGCAGAACAGATGTCTGTGAGTGGCTTTGGCAGACCCCACTCTGTCGAACAGTCCGGTTTAGACAGTTCCTTGCTTGAGGGATGGCTAAAATGCAAAGCATTTCTGATCAGAATATCATATTCATCTGATGTTAATTACTGTGTCTGCCTTGGTATAAATAATTAATTATGCAAAACCCAAGCAGCTGCTGCTGGACAGAGTTAAGTGACTTGCTGTCAGAGTCTCACAGTCCTGGAAGGAAAGAGGGATTTACAGTAATAGTCTCTGCAATTTGGGGTGGGTGTCCCTGCCTGTCAGTCCTCTGAAAGACCTCTATCACTGGGCATGAGGTGTGTGTGCTTCTCCCTGAACCCAGAATAAAGGCGTATCCACTAATGTGCACAAGCAGCTCCCTCAGGCGCCTCTTTTTTCCCCAGTCCTATTGCAGCTCTCTAGGAATCTGCTCCTCTGCCTTGCACGAGTCACCATACAACATCTTTCTCCCTAATAATCCACACTGTCCTGTGGAATTGGACACTGACTCTCAGAGAGGCAGCTGGACTCTTACATGTGTGTCTCAGTGAAGGCATGGGAACACCAGCTCATTGTAGTCATTTGGTAGGCTTAGGATGGGCACCACTTGGCCGGTCTGTAGTGAGTATGTGGGTGTCTAGTCTGTTGCGAAATGATAACACATCTGCTTAATTTTATCTCTAGTATACATGTCTATGTTTTATATAAATGTATATCCATCTATCTATATATTAATATATCTATATATAAACATATATCTATATGTACATATATATGTATATCTATATAAATAGATACACACACATAAATATATCAATAAGACAGAGAAGGCTCACCTAAAATGCATTAGTAAACCTATCAGATGGTTTCATACAAATATTCCTATTACTGTATACCAAACTACCAGAATTTATAAGAAATTTTCTTTTTAAAATGTGTGTGTGTGTGTGTGTGTGTGTGTGTGTGTGTGCGCTCATCCTGGGGCTTGAACTCAGGGCCTGGAAATACTCCCTGAACTTTTGTGCTCAAGGTTAGTACTCTATCACTTGAACCACAGTGCCACTTCTGGCTTTTTGGAGGTTAATTGGGAATAAGAGTCTCATGGACTTTCCTTCCTAGGCTGGATCTCAGCCTCTTGAGGAGCTAGAATGACAGGTGTGAGCCACTGATACCTGGCTTAAGATAGATTCTCTAACATCTCTTGGCCTTTCTCTTTGGCAGTTACCTAGGATTGTTGATGTATAGAATGCATTGAGATAAATTACATAAAAGCATTATATAAGAGGAATTGAGATAAATTATATAAAAGCTCTTTGCAAGTGGAGATGTTGTTTAGAAATAAGAAATACTATTCCACATTCACCACCTGCTTCTAGCAATGTATGTGCTGCTACAACGGCTCCTTTCAAAAGCATCTCTTCCTTGAATCACCTCCCACATGTTCCTGGTTTCCCTTTGTGCATGAGTCCCTGGCTCAGGCACAGGACCTTCTGTCTTAATGGAACTCACAGTCCAGTGAAGAGGAAACTAAGTGAGATAGTGGTATACAGAGAGAACAAATGAATAATTTTAGAAATTATTCAGTCAATTTTAGACCGGGGCTCTTTCTCTGTGGGGAAAGATTCTCAAATTAAAAACATGGTTTCAGACGTGCTCAAAGCTGGACAAAGATGGTTCAATAAGGACAACCACTCTATAGTGAAGAGCTGGGCATCATGGTTCCTGGGGAGGGTCTGACAGTGAACAACCTGTCTCCCCTCCCTGCTTGATTGCAAAGCCACTCCCCTAAACATTCTTAAAGGACACTTCCTGTGGCTATAATCTGTGGAATTTCTTGAGAGAACAACTGGATAGTTTTGTCTGGAGAAAATTGAGGTTATTGGGAAACAATCCAAATACTTCTGCATTTAAGGAAATGTGAGACTGTAATATCTTCATTGATTTGGTTTTCTTCCTGGCTGAACTTTGACCTAATGATTTCCAAAGTCTTGTCAGACATTCTAAAATAACCCATGCAAAGGACACAGAAAAGAAAATTATAGACCATTCTTTAAGTACTGATACAGGGCACCTGGAATATGAGATCCAAGCCAGTGTACATATCAGTGTTGAGTGATCTTCCACTGCAACAGATAAGCAGAGTTCTCTGAACATAAAGTTTTACTTGGCTGAGGGGCTAGCATATCTAAAAATGGTCTTGACTGAAATCCCACTTTCACTGAAAACACATCTCGATATTATTTTCATGCAATTATTTGGATTTCTGTTCTGTGCGTCCCTGTGTGTTGATGCTGATGTTACTTTCTTGCTCGGACATTTGAGCAGCATGGCCATGCTAGCTGGTGGACCTGATGATCAGAAGCACCTTGGCGCATCATTTGTTCCTCTCCAGCCTACTGTAAAAGCTTCACTTACTCATTTTGCCACAGAACATCTGGCAGGTGCTATCTCAGTTGGCCTCTTCCATTGATTTTACCATAGCCAGTAAAGAGATTTTACCCTGGGTTTGGATCAATCACATTTGAATATTAAGAGTTAATAAAATCATGAAAATGGCTCACTACTCTAAATATATCAGCACCAGTGTCTGAGAAAGTTGGGAGATTGGTAAAGAAAATATACAATTTAGTCCAAAATAATGCAACTGTTTTTATTGTCAATACTTTTGTGCGTCTTTAAAATAAAGAAGATAATAAAGGCTAGAAAAATGGCTCAGTGGTAGTGTGCTTGCCTTGCATGCATGAAGCCCTGGGTTCAATTCCTCAGTACCACATAAGCAGAAAAAAGCCAGAAGTGGCACTGTGGCTCAAATGGTAGAGTGCTAGCCTTGAAATGAAGAGCTGGGGGATAGCACCCATGACCAACAAAAACAAACAAACAAAAAAAAACAAAGAAATTAATGCAATTACAAAGAGGCCAGGACAAATCACCTCTTGAGGACTGGATCCCTGCTATGGAGTGACAGCGGCAGTAACAACTTCTTTGGAAACACTAGAATGGGATAATGACCAATAAGGTCATAATGACCAACAAGGACTCTCTGTGTGTCCTCTTTGTCCTCTAGTTCTAATTCTTCTATTTAAACCTGACACTCATGTGCATATCCTGATGGTGGTTGGAGATGCACTGCAGAGCTCCATTTCTGTGGTGTGCCCATGCCTTGTAAGTTACTAGTCCTGTCTTTCATCATGTCTCTTTATTTGGCAGAGTGATGAGTGGTCAGACACGACAGACTTCTTTCCTAATAAACATTCCTATTGCTTTCACCATGTTTTCCATTTGACCCAAATTCTTCAATTGCAGGACTGTAGGGCTGAGGTAGATGGAGGCTGTGCTGACTCTCCCAAAACAAGGAGATACAAAATATACCGATATAGCACTCCAATCTGTGCAGAGTGTTACAGGATCAGGAAGTGAAAGATTGAGAGGAATTTCTATTTTCCATCTTAAAACCAGGGAGGCTTCTCTGAGAGTTTGATAGTGCCTGGTGAAGCAACTTCTTGAGAGAGGAAATCAAGGATACCAAGAAAGGAAATTCTTGGGCATGCCCAAGGAGAGGTAGAGGTTCAGGCTGAATGAGAGCTGGAAGTCCGGCCACTGCTCAGTCAGTCAGGGCTGGGCACCTGGGTTGAATGAACTGAGAACTTCTGAATGAGGATACTAGTTCATATGTGCTGTGCCTCTTCCCATTTATTCCACTTTTTATGGAGAAGGTTTACAGAGCGTAGTAGAATAGTTTCCCCATCTGTGGAAGTTAGAAGCTTGCAGAACTGTGTATTCATTGCAAGCATATAGCTCAACAGATGTCTATGAGGTAAACAATACTGAATCCATACATTAGAATGGAAGAAAACTCCAGACACTTTCTTGAGCTCCCCCATGGTCATTGTATTTCTCCCTATAAAGAAAACAACAGTCCTGACTTCTGCCAACACAGATTATTTTGAACTTTATGGAAAAATAAAAAAAGATCAAACAGCATGCATAGATTATATCTGGCCATACATATATTTGATATGATATTTCAGAGTCTCACCTGTGTATTGGGCATGGGAATGATGCATCATTCCCCCAGGACAGAATTCTCAAATCTTCATTGGTTCTTACCTCATTATTATTCTGTCAACAGCAACAGCCATGTGACGGATCTTAAAGAAGGATTAGTAAGTGCATACACATTCAGAATTGTCGGCTCATCCTATTGATCTGACTTACCATCTTGAAAGATTTGCCATACTCTCAATAGTGTTTTGGTTACAAAGTGTAAGTGGTTTAAACACTCTATTTTGATTATTTTTTTGCACCTTTCCTTGGATTTTTATCATTGTCTTCCCTTATATTTATAAAAAAGAAAGAATGTGTCTTTTAAGTAGCATATGATCTTAAAAATTCAGTTTTAAAAGTAACCATTGTGATTTCATTAAATGGAACTGCTGTTTCTTGGATAGCTCTTAATCCTCCATGCACTTGTTTAATTTGGAGCGGTATGTTCTTCCTCTGACATGTCCACATCACCAGTGACTAGGCAATGGTATCAACCATACAGAATCCTTGCTGTCTACCACACAGGAGGGAAATAGGACCACCTACCTCCATGAGCAGACACTGCTGCACTTACCAAACTAGAGAAAGAATTTAGATTAATGTGACAAATACTAGTTGTGTTCATTCAGAGTACAAAGTGGGCTGCTCTTGCCATTATTTCTGTTGGGTTTGTCTAATTTCATTTTCTTAACCTAACATATCAGTCCTCTGTGACATTGATAGATTTTCCATTACGAAACTCAAATTGATCTCACCATCTCTGGAGTAAAGAAAGTTTTTCCCCCCTGGTACAAAGTGTACATAGTATAAGGACAGAAAAATCTTCCCCAAAGGGTGTGAAGAAGAAAGGCTGTCAGACTCCTAACAGCACAGAAATAGGCAATTAGCCACATAGGAATGGACTGTCTGTGTCAATGTTCTGGTAAGGTAACCAAAGAAGTTGGGAGTGTATTTATTCGGAGTTGTATTTATTCAGAGTGTATTTATCCTCAAGTTGAAGAACCCTCCATGTGGTTTTGAAGTAGCCATCTTAGAGTTGCCATCCAAGAGAATATAAAAGAACCAGGATTAAAAACATTTGTCACAAAACAATCAGTAAATCAAATAATACACTGTTAAGATAGACTAGACATTTGGACTCACATTTTAAAATAAAGAAAACCAGCTTCAAAAGTGCAGAACAAAGTCAAAGATTATCTGACCATCAGATCACACGAGGGTCATATAAAAATAAGTAAGCTTAAGGCAAGCACATGCTGGTGATCCCAGTGCCTCTTGAAGTTGAGATTTTAAGATCATAGTGAGAAGCTAGCCTGGGGAAGGAAAGTCCAGGAAACTCTTATCTCCAATAAACTACCAAAGTGGAAGTGGAGATGGAGCCGTGGCTCTAGTGGTAGAGTGCTAGCCTTGGGCATAAAAAGCTCAGGGATAAGGCCCAGACCCTGATGAGTTCAAGCCCTAGGACTATCACATACACTCAAAAATAAATAAATAAAAACTTTAAACATAGATTAGCTTAGACTTTGTAGGGTATGATCCAAAAGTATCAAGGGTGTCCCGCAGAATGCAGGGCCATGCATACAGACTTGGGGCCCCATGGAGGATATCACTCTCTACCTCTACATTATATTCCTAGAATAACCAGCCCGGAGAAAGAATTAAAATCATTCCATATGGAAAATGAATACAGAATGTGCCTTTTTCTGTTTTGGTCTTGGAGATGTCTGAACAAAAAAGCTGAATTGTGTTGACACGCAAAAGCCAGTGGCTTCTTAGGATCATTTGGGTGGAACAGGTTTGAAAAAGTTGAATTAGTTCTAGTCTATCTTTGCAACTGATAATTAAGTCTACAGCTCACCCACTTGTCAGCAGTGACTTCCGTTAAGACTATGGGAAAGCAGTTGCCTGGTGTCTGAAAAACAGCAGAAAATCCAGTTTAGAAAAATGTGCATTTTCCAGACACCAGTGGCTTACGCCTGTAATCCTAGCTTTTCAGGAAACTGAGATCTGAGGATTGTGGTTTGAAGACAGCCTGGGTAGGAAAGTCCATGAGACTCTTATCTACAATTAACTCCCACAAAACCACAAGTGGCTCTGTAGCTCAAAGCAGGAGAGCACTAGCATTGAGTGATAAAGCTCAGGGACAACACCCAGGCCCTGAGTTCACACCTCCCTCATGACTGACCAAAAAAAGGAGAAAAGTGTGGATTTATATCCTGGACTTAACACTTGAACCACTTTGTTACTTTATGATTTCTTGTGTCTCTGAACCTCAGTCTTCGTCTCTGGAAAAGTGAGGATAATGTTCCTCATAGAGTGAGATGTTTGCAAGAACTGAACAGGTTGCATAGGTCTATGGAGATGGCACTTCTGTAAAATTACCTCCTGTGACAGCTTAGTCATGAGGCCAGGGCAGACAAGAGGCAGGATGGGGTGTGGGGATGGAGGGGAGAAGTCAATTACATAACGCTTGGCAGAGTTAAGATGATGGAGGCAGAGCTATTTATTCACTCTATTACCGACTTCAGTGTAAGCCAAGCTTACCTCCCATTGGTCTGAAATGAAGTGGAGGTTTTCCAGGCAGACCAGGGGGTTGGTAGGGGGAGGGGTTTGGGGTATAGTAGAGCCAGAGTAACGGGAATACCTTATCTTTTACTGCATGATACTCTTGGATAATGGTGTTGGCCAATGTGATTGGTCCATCTTTGTCTGCTGATGCTATTTGTGGATGGTGGTTCTTGCCTTGCCGTGGGGCCTGGAGGATGGGGGCTTGTCATGTGGACTGCTGGGATGGGCAGAAAATTCCTTGGCCTACATATCATGCTGAAATGGAGAGGACGCTTTGTTGCTGACAGCAGACAAAAGCAGTTTCTCCCTTCACTCCTGCCAACCCCCTGCTGTTCCTCCCCATGCCTCTGGGGCCCCAAAGATGCATGTGTGCAGCATGATGCCATGACGGTCTTCAGCTCCTGAGCCCACAGGGGGGCAAGAGGCGTTCAATATGGATGTGGGAGAAGTCTGTGAGGAGTCTCAGGTCCTGCAGTGAAGGAGGAGGAGAAACCGGAGCACACCATTGTGCAATGTCCCGCACAAACGGATTGAAAACTGTGCTGGTTCCTTGTTGGGTGTCTCCACCGATGGTTAAGATGGACATCCGTTAACAGCTTGGGAGAGAGTACCAGGATGGGTATGGTGGTGATGGCAGGTCCTTGGGGAAACAGTGACACTTCTGTGTAGGGAGGACATGGGGTGAGTTTGCGTCTGGGTCCCAGAGGTTACCAACCTCTGCAGGACCCATGGTGGTCTGCACATGGTCATGAGGGCTCTGCCCGAAGCTGCCATCTCTACTTCCATTTTCCTTTCCTCAGATCTGCTCTTCCCTGTCCATGCTGTGAAATGCAAAGTCACCCCTTTGTTCCTCCACGCACACGGAGTCCTTGACCAGTGACATTATCACTTCACCAGTAATTCCCTTTGTATCTTACTGGGTACCAAGTGCTTTCCAAAAAGGTCTCCACAATACATATCTTTGGGTTGATAGAACATAGATTGCAACTTTGTGTGGACACTGGGGTGTGTACTGTATTCCAATGAAACATGATCGACAGGAACAGGCAGGAAGTGGGCTGTTTTTGCCCACTCCCAGTCTGTCTAACCCTCTGTGGTGGTTGCTTTCTCCCTTCTTATCCAACACCTGCAGAAGACACACACCTGTGCACAGGGACAAGACTGCCGCTGATATAGGGAAGGGCGTCCATCCCTCGTGCTGCTGCCTCTCCACAGGAGTAAACTCCCTTCGCCGGGCCGGGGTGAGCTTCCCTCCCACGTCAGGGGCTCCAGTCAGATAAGTAGTTTGGTGACTAGAATCCAGTGCTTGGATTTGATCTCTGGCTCTGCCTCTTGCTAGCCCTCTGGCCTTCTTTTCCTGCTTTTTTGGTACCGAGGTAGCCTTCTGACAGTCTGGTCACTCCGTAGACGCTCCCAGGTTAGGAGGGCTCCGTTCCCCTGTCTGCAGCTTCACGGGAGAGCCGCAGGGTGAGGCTGCTGCAGCCTCTCCCGGGGGTGTTCTTGCCCTTCCCTAGAGGTGGGGCAAGGCTGTTCTCGGGACCCTGGAGTATTCAGCAGTGAGAAGAGACAGGTGCATCTTCCAAGCACTTCTCAAGCTTTTGTGTATGTGACATTTGTTCATATCCTGTTGACCAAGGCCAAATTATTATTTTAACTTTATTGTTATTATAAAGCTGGTGTACAGATGGATTACAGTTGCATAAATCAGGTGATGAATACATTTCTTTTTGGACAATGGCACCCCTTCCCTCATTCTCTCAAAGCCAAATTCTAAGGCAGCTTTCGGAGCATCTGTAGGGGATGCACACAGGGAGAATGCACAGAATGTCTGCATATCGCAGACATTCTACCAGAGGCTCCTAGTAACAGGGACCACTGGGTGCTTTGAGGGTAACACATCAATATACTGAAGGCATTTATGGCTGTCTCTGGAGCGCTTTACTAAGAAACAAGGGTCTGCAGTGCCGGTCAGCCCTTGGGTCTCTCAACTCCAGGAGATGACATACAACCCAGGTCATTTCAGTCAGCATTTTCTTCCTTTGTTTGATATGATTATAGCACAGATTAGTGGAGTGATTTTTAGCAGGCAATGTCTTCTATTTTGTAAAAAGAAACAACTAACCAACCAAACAAAAACTGTG
Source organism: Dipodomys ordii (assembly GCF_000151885.1). Classification (NCBI taxonomy): domain Eukaryota; kingdom Metazoa; phylum Chordata; class Mammalia; order Rodentia; family Heteromyidae; genus Dipodomys; species Dipodomys ordii. Next base: position 23,806,344 of record NW_012267236.1, read on the forward strand.
ATTTTTTTTTAGGCATGCAGGTAAAATGTGAATACATGGATTTTATGGATGGAATCAAACATAAAATTATGGAATTAAAATATGGTATAGCTAGCCTTGCCATCTCTTTCTGCAATTCCTATTTCTAGCAAGATTTGTTAGTTTATTTAACCGGACTTAAAGTTATGTATGCATGTACCTACACAAGTATATGTGACAAATCAGTTTAACACGTGTAATATATATGCATACATACACACACAATGAATATATTCATTCATTTCATGTACACAAAATCTAGATCTATCCACATATTATAGGATTTATTAATAACATTGTGTGGTTGTTTTACAGTTCCAAAGTCACATGCTATCTAGTGTGTTATTGCTTCGTTTTAATGCATATATTGATGTTTTTCTTATAGTACAGTTACAGTGGGCCTCCTTTAAGGAATTCTTGGTGTTTTGCAGAATGGATGTTCTCCAGTATCCCACATTATGCCCGCTTGCACTGTGGCAAACAATGGTTCGTGTCCCTGGTCCACAGGAGGAGCACCTCTGCAGACACTCTTCTAAATGACCACATGACCAGTTCAAATTAAAAATGCCTTGGAATTTAAGAGACTCCTGACAAATGTGCTCCTTAACGGCTGAGCCAATCATTCACAGGGCAATTATCTATCAAGTGGAAACCTTGGCAGACATATTTCTAAATCACTTTTCGATTTTGTATTTCCCAGGTTTGAGTATAGTCTTTGCACCAGAAATATGATAACCTTCAGGAAACTACCACAGTGTCCAGCTACAATTAGTGGACAGATCTGGGGACTTTGGGGAGTAGCTGGGCACAAGTATCTGAGAGGTCTTTTTCTCTGGGCTTGGGGGTTTTCATGGTATAAGTTCTTCAGATGCTGGAGCATGCAGGCGGTGATGTCCCCAACGGAGTCATCATCCATGTCCGCCCACAGCCGCTAGGCCCTGCTTCTCCCAGGCTGTGTCTCATTCTGGTGAACACAAGCAAGGCCCTCTGGCCAGTGGTCTTGGGAGCAGAGTCATTTGGGGTTGTTTTCAGTAGTGTCATGTGTGTTGCAGCATGACTGACAGCAATAATAAGTTAACATTTATGAGAGAAAGCTCCATCCCGGAGCTGTAGTAGGCAGACAGCCAACAGAAATTGTTTTGTGGATGAAATATTTCCTAAAAATAGCTCTCCCAGCTCAGCCTAATGCAATTAAAGTTAGTGATGTACATAATATGAAAACTGGGAGCGCTTCCTGCTAATAACCACTGTGGAACCAAGGCAATCCATTTCATTAATTTAATATACACTTTCCTAGTCCCTTGGTAATAGAAGTATAATTAAAATGATATGCTTTGATAGGCTTTTCTTTCCAAAATGAAAATCTGCAAGTACAGGTTTTGAAATATATATGTATGTGTGTGTGTGTGTGTGTGTGTATAGACAGACAGAGAGAGAGAGATAGTTTCCTGTAATTATTACTCATCATACCTTTATTTTGGATCCTCTCTTCATCACCCCCCCTCCAGGTCTACAACCCTTGCTTAGAGTTGAATCCTTTTGCCATGGATGGACAAATGTCCTGAGGAGGACAGCTGGCTCCAGGAGACTCTTGAGAACATGGGATGTAACTTCTGGAAGAGAGAGGTGGGGTAGGTTTGGAATAGAATTGAAATTTACTGATGGGTTTTATATCATCTACTTTTTATGAGTTCAGTTTCTCAATTTGAGAACAGGAACTGAAAAAATCAAGATGACCCAACCACTGCAGCAGGGACATGGAAAGAGTAAATGATTAGAGAAGCTCTCTTGTCCTGAAACTTTCACACATATTTTTAAAGAAATTTGTTAGAGTTGATGTCACATCCTATTACCTTCATAAGGTAACTTCTCCTTTGGAGACTTCCTGGGGAATCATTTGAATCATATTTCTTGTTTTGCTCTATGTTAAACTCCCGAGATTGGTCTTTCCATGCAATGCTGTGCTGGCTTCAAGGTGTGGAAGCTCCCGGAGTGAGGGGGAGAACGAAGAACTCCACCCTCTCTCCTTCAAGTCCTCTCTCCTGATCTTCCCTCCTGCTCATCCTCAAGGCTGCTCCTTGACTTCCTCCTCAACCCGAAGCATATTACACAGGCCTTTGCTACTTTTAAAGGCATCAGCCTAACTAGAGAGGAAGTGAGGTCATTGTGGGTCACCAGGCCCAGTATCTGGGAAAACAATCAGGTTCAGAGACACCAAATTGTACAGAGCAGTGTCACTTGCAGATCTAGTAAGAAAGATTGTAGGGATATTTGTGGAATGGGTTATCTCTTTGAAAGGAATGCCTGGCTCCTTACATAGAAAAATGACCCTATATTCCATACTACATGGAAATTATCTTTGAAGTGAAGCTATGTGCCCAATCTTCTGCCAGCTCCATCTAGGTGCACCTGCAAATACAGATGTGTCAAAGGGATCTGGACACAAGTCAACCCACACAAAGTCCATGTTTTTAATCACAGTGATGCAGTACTCCTGTTCCTAAAACCATAACACAGCACATTGTAGAAGAAAACAGACTCTTCGAGATCCTCTCCTCTCCAGTCCTCTCCTCCATAAAAATTCAAAATACTGCATCTTGTAATGGAAAGTCACAGTGTCGTGGATGGTGCCCACATTACACTGTCTCTACAATTTCATGTGCTAATTACCAAGCTTAAAGACTGTTCAAGTTTGAAAACAGGCACTGGTGTCTCACACCTGTAATCCTAGCTATTCAAGAGGAGTATTGTTCAAAGCTGGCCTGCAAGATTCCATGTTCAAAATAACCACTACACAGCAGAGGCCTGTGGAGTACTAGGTGAGCAGGTAAGCACAAATTCCAGAGTTCAAACTCAAGCAAGTACAGAAAAAAAGGTTAATTAAGTTTGGACTATATATTCATTATGTTAGTTTTCTTCATAAATTTTTAAATTAAATTTCCAGGTTGTACTTGTCAGATGTAGAAAATTAGTCACTGACACGACATAGCACACAACCTCTGTACATCTTCAACACAATGACTTTTAAATCCAGGATTTGAAAGATGATCAGTACAGACTGACACTGAATTTTGCCTGGTGCTGGTTCTATTTTGCACTTGAATATGCATATTAAGTTAGCATGGATGGATCTATTTTCTGTCTGGTAATTCAGAAAGGCATTCTCAATGTTAGAGGTATATTTTCTTCTGACTGAAAATAGTTCCAGAGTTTTAAAATTAGTTTGTGAAATGCCACTTAGAGTATTAGAATTTTAAACATATGTTTCTTCTGTGTGACAAAGGTAGTAATATCCCTAGTATGTATAATATATCTTAAGAACGGCTGGGAAAACTAGAGACCTAGAGGCTGGCTGGTAGAAATGTGGAGGCTGAACACATTTAATTCACATGTGAGTCAAATGAGAGGCACCTGGCCTAAAATACTTTTTTTTCAGTTTGGTGCTGGAACTGAGACTTGAATTCCGGGCCTCACCCTCTCATTGCTGATAGTTGGTACTCTACCTCTTGAGCTATACCTCCATTTTGGGCTTTTTGCTGGCTGAATGGGGATAAGAGTTTTGGGGATTTGTCTGCCCTAGCTGGCTTTGAAGTTTGATTCTCAGATCTCAGCCTTCTGAGTATCTAGGATTATTGTCATGAGCTACCAGTACCTGGTCTAAAATTTTTGTAGTTAAATAGTGACAATTTTGGTCACTGCAGTTCCATAAATGTATGAGATAACGCTTCTGTTATTTCATTTTTCATGACCTTGTTTTATCTTATCAACTTGTTTTTAAATTTCTTGATCATTGGCACCATGTCATGTCTACTTTATGTATTTGTGGCTTGACCAATACAGAGTTATTTACATAGGACATACAAAAATGTGAACTTTGACTTTGCCTTTCTTTTTTTTTTATTGTGAACATACTGAACAGAGGGGTTACAATTACATGGGCAAGATAATGAGTACATTTCTTATCAAGCATTGTAGCCTTCTACTTTGTTTACCCTTTACATCCCTTCCGCCCCCAACCCCCTAAACAATCCTCTCATTGTTGGCATACAGAAAAGTCACAGATTTTGGGGGGTTAATTTTATACCCTGCTACTTTGCCAAAGTTTCGAATCAGTTTGAGTAATTTGGGAGTGGAGTCTATGGGATTCTTTAAATACAAGATCATGTCATCTGCAAAGAGGGAGAGTTTTATTTCTTCTTTCTCTATTTGGATCCCCTTTATGTTTGCATTTTGTCTTATTGCTGTAGCTAGGCATTCTAATACTAGATTGAAGAGAAGTGGAGAGAGTGGACATCCTTGTCTTATTCCTGAATTAAGAGGAAATGGCTTTAGCTTTTCACCATTAAGTATAATGCTGGCTGTAGGTTTGTCATATGCAGCCTTTATTGTATTGAGAAATATTCCATGGATCCCTAATTTTTCCAAAACCTTCATCATAAAGGGGTGTTGAATCTTGTTGAATGCTTTTTCTGCATCTATTGAGATAACCATGTGGATCTTATCCTTGCTCCTGTTGATGTGATGAATAATATCAATTGATTTGAGTATATTGAACCAGCTTTGCATCCCTGAAAGGAATCCTGTTTGATCGTGGTGTATGATTTTTTGTATGAATTGTTGAAGTCGATTGGCCAAAATTTTGTTGAGAAGTTTTGCATCAATGTTCATCAAAGAAATGGGTCCATAGTTCTCTTTCTTTGATGAGTCCCTGCCTGCTTTTCGGATGAGGGTTATGATGGCTTCATAGAATGTGTTCAGTAGAGAACTTTCTCTTT